>NW_027176361.1:6507541-6860041 GCF_023349555.1 Cebidichthys violaceus
CGGAGGGCGATGGACAGCACTGTCCACTCCTGAGTCCTTCGGGTGTCACGCACTCTCTGGGGAACTGAGCGCTCACAAGCACCGCGCCCACAAGCACCAAACAGCAGCGCTGCCACATCTTTCCAACAACCGTTGTCAGATTTTACTCACGGCTGATTTGGAATCAGTTTTACCGACTGACGATTTACCTGTAATTATGCACTTAAACGAAGCTTTTATCCAATGTGAATCACTTTACCACACCAGGAATTATTGTCTCTGTTAATTGTCTGTGTGTATAAAACGTCCCCTTCCATGCGCCCAGGCCCCTGCTTCTACCTCCCCCCAAACCGGTGAACTGTGAGCCTTAAATACCAGATTAGCGCATGACCGGATTTTACCCCGCGTGATGCCATCACACAACATCATATTTCCTCCTGGGCAAGGCGGGAGAGAAGAGTGTGATTCCTGATGAACAGTATTATTCTTCTAAAAACTCACAGGACTTCTAACGTTGCCAGAATGAGTCCAACATTATTAAATGAGGGAAGAAGTCTGATTCATTACGAAATTCTGTCAGATTAAGACACAAATTATGATGAATTAGCAGACCTATATGAACTTTAATATGTGTACATGGACTAAGGTTTCAGCACGACTTCATCACTATATAGAAATCAATTTGTTGCCGCATTGGCACAGAAATAGATGCAGATGTGGAATTCAAATAAACTCTGTGCTGCAAGCAAGCTCAGAAATACAATATGGTTCTTGTTTATCATGATTTAGTATTTCACTTGTAAACTTTCACTTTTGTCATTTACCGAAAGCCAAATAGAAAAGCAATAAATAACCATAAATGTGTTATTTTAATACCCTGATTGTCCCTTCAACTGCAACAATAAAATGTCAGGATCTAAAAGCCTCAGAGGTTCATGCGTTTGCTCGGGTGATTATATTTCAGGTCATTTGACTTCTCAAGAAGGCCTCTCTCTTTCTCTCCACCACCTCCTTCTTTCCCCCACCCCATGGCTGCTGCTTGTGCTGCCATGAGCATGTGAGACGTGGAGGCATGAGGGCATTTACTGCACAAAAGACACCTTGTAGGAATGCATAACTCTTTCTATGATTTCTATGTTTCAAATCAAAGTGAAACAGATGCAGTTTACAATGAAAATATGTTTTGTGAATCCTATTTAAAAACAGTTTTTTAAATATTCATTTTGTAGTGGGAATATTTGTAATATTTGCGAAAGCAGGCACATTTTTAAAAGGCATTAAACATCCCCAAACATTAAAGGGTATAGTCGATAGATTTGTTATAACACTTCTATTAAGTTAGAAGACTTAAGGTTAACAAATGAGTTATTAGATGGAGCAGAGGCAGACACATCCTGACTTTTAGTCCCTAGTATCGGACAACTCCAGCAATGGATCCTCCACATCCCAGGATGCAAATCAATAGCGTCCACCTGGACGTAAAAACACCCAGCGTTCATTTAATCTGACTGTTGTATGGGTTGGCTGACACAAGGCATCCATGTTTGTTTGGTATTCAGGCCCTTTCAGTGTGGGACATGTCACAGTTAATTTGAAAACTGGCAAGATGGGAACCGGTAATTATGATAACTCCAACATGACATGAATTCAGCATTAGAGCCTTCATGCCTGGCAAATGCCCATATCTTTCAAACTCCACTTAGACAATTTAAAATTATGTTATCCATTTTTCGCCTTCTAAACCAATGCTGAAAAGATGACATCATCTGGGTTATTTTTGTATACCTGTTGTCCATGTAGAGTGGTGCTATTCTTGACGAGTAAACTGATTTACTCGTCAAGAATATGACTATAGGTGATGGTTCACCTATAGATGAACCATCAGTCAAATAATGTGAAAATTTCAGGTGAAAGCAAGTATGAAAATATGTTGCGTGTCTTACCACTCTCCGCTCCCTCTAACATGTTGTTTTTGCTTACCTTATGAACTGACTGAATTCTCCCCCTGATGGCCCCTCCAGCGTGTGCACTGTTTGTTTATTTGCTTCTGCAGGTTAAGGAGTCGGTCTGGAAACAAAAACCTTTGATTAGTTCAAATGAGCTGATGGCACCAGTGTCAAAATCATGATTTGTTTTTGGCATACTGCAACCATAACCTCAGCACATTTTTTGAGAGAGGGAAAATGATTGGCTGTTATTGTTGACACAACCTACAGCGAACCCCAGGGAGTTAGAATCTGGGGCAGGATCAGCGAGGACACTCCTTTCTAAAACCTCTAAAGTCTCTCACTCTTCCCATCATTCACTGTCATTTTTTTTTTGGGTGCATTCTTCGTTCCAACATGCATATCAGTTTTCCTCAAGGGGACCAACACCCACTAATTAGCAAACCAATGCTTCACAAATTCACCAAATGATGGTGATGGAGAGGAAAAACACAACAACAATGTCGACGCTTACACTTTAAAACCAGGACTTTGAGTAACGAGTGCAGCAGGCGATAACCAGGGAACACAAAATAAACCAGCCACTAAGACATTACTGGTAGCAGGTAAACAGCCCTATCAGATGTCCGTAAATGTTGAATCCAAACAGTGGTGGAAAATAACTCAGTGTATTTACTTAAGTACAGTACTTGACTACAATGTAGTACTTTACAAGAGTATCTATTTTACATAAACAAAAACATACAAAAAGACACAATGCAGAGGTTAAACCAAAGGTTCCCATCCTTTTTGGACTTGTGACCCCAAATAAAAAAATAGCGTCTTGTTGGGGTCATGTTTCAAATGTTTATGAGTTGTTAAAAGTTTCACCAAAGAGTGATTTGATTTCTCAGACGGTTTGATTTAAATAACTGGTCAAGGCCCAAAGAGCCAAAAGTAGCTAATATTTCACCCAAAATTTCAATATTGATGGTATGAATACACATTTATGAAGCAGAACTTAGCTTTTTCCCTATTTTCTCACAACTCCCATCATTTATCTTGTGACCGAGCCCCTGGGTTGGGAGCCACTGGACAAAAACAACCTTAGTGTATAAAAAGGAAAATAAATTCCTACAGTAAAATGCTTAATACATAGTGATTAAGTATTAATCTAATACAAAAAATACACAAAGAGTACTCTTTCCACCCCTGGTATAAAAAAAGATAGAACTTTTTGTCTTGGAAAGATGTGATGAACCCGATGCTGTCAGGATTAATAATTTGCATTTAAACTTGAAACTCAAATCATTCATATTTAAAAGTACCCCTCAGGCAAAACCCATCATAACAAAACAGCAGTTTTGTAGGAGGAGGGGAGTCTTTTTCCAATGTGATCTGACACAATGAAAGGCTAAGATTCTGAACCCAGTCACATGTGTTTCACGTTGGTTATCATTATTCCGGTTGCACGTATCGTTTCATAATTGGGGCGTGACGGCGAGGATTACACAAAGCTAGCGCTAAGCTCATTCTCATGAAGTACGCTCGAACAATACAGCCACATTCCTTATGTGTGTGCAGTTCCCATGTTCCCCTTGAGAACTAGCAGGAGACTCATTAGCGTGTCATGGGTATTATGACCATTTAGACACAAATTGTCTGGAGACTCAGTCTAGTTTTCTACAATTCTTTTAAAAACGTCAAGATGAATACTGTAATAGTTCTAATGATCAATTATTTTGACCGTAGAGTCTTATCCTGGCCTTAAATTAATTTTCTATGATTTATCATCATCTTCATGGACTTGTGGGTATTTAATAATTCAAAGAGCAATTGACCTGAAAATGCACTGCAGTGTTTTTACAGTCACATTTGAGTAGAAAAGCCATCTATTTACTGATTACGTCTGGAGGAAGTTTATCATCTCTAAAGCTAATGTGTCAACTATCTTTAACACACCAAACTGTAACCATGTACAAGAATACAACATATTGGTTCACTGTTTAGAAATCTACTGCACGACACATTCCCCTCTGTTCGCCCCGTGACCGGGACTCATCCGACTGCCATTTCATCTCCACTCACCCCCGCTACCAGTCTGCATGCGCTCACGTCAGTGCATGTGTGTGAATAAACCTTGGGCAGGATAGAGGATCATGTGAGAAGATGTGACTCGGGCTTAATGGTAATCCTTGCCTTTGGTAAAAATGGCACAGTGGGAGTCATTAGAAGGGAGCCATACAAGCGGTTCATATGTCTGTATCCCCCCCCCCCCCCCCCCCCCCCCTCTCCTCTAAGACAATGCCTGCATCTGCTTGTCATTCTCTTTCACTTTCCTATCACAGGCTGTCTTCATGCCCCTGCTTTTCCCCATGATCATTTGCTTCACAAAATATGTTTCCCTATCTGAAAGAATAAGTCACATGTGAACACAGTGTTACAGCTTGAGGCCTCTACGGTCAAATCAGTGAGAGTCTGCAGACATTCCCAGCAGTGCTTGGGTTCTTTTCACCAACCTTCGTCTTTTTAACACCGACCAAGATAGTTTCCTAACGTTAACCAACAACTTATTTACCCAAACCGTGCTCCATTCCAAACCTATCCTAAAGTGTTTGTGCCTAAACTAACACAAAGTAACCATAGCGATATCAGATGATAAAACAGAGGACATGTCATGTTTCAGAAAAACAAACATGTGAATTAATGTGCGTTTCCATCTGCTTCCGCTATGCAAATATTAGGAGTGAGGTTTGTTTCCGGCGCACTATGTCCCATTTCGCTTTATTTGACTTTTCCACCTCTGACAAGTGGAAAAACATATTTCTGATATCTTACATTTTTTGTTAAAATTTTCCACTCTGCTGAAAATGCGCCTTTAAAACAGATGGATGGAAAAGCAAATATTTTTGAGATATTGTGACATTCTGTCATTTGGACTAAAGAAGTGAGTAACCAACAGATATTGCCAATCATAGAGTAAAAAATACAGCAGGAGAATCTATTAAATTAATTTCTACAACAGAGGATGTTATCTCAGGGTCAAGTACTCCTCTTGTGATGTTTAACTAATGAATGTGTGCAGAAGATAAGGCAGGGTGAAAATGCATCTCTATTCGTTTTTGAGAGAGATGGAGCTGCTATTTGATAACAAATCATAATGAAATGTCTTCATTAAGAACAGCTTATGAAAACCTTAAGCTGAAAATACAGCATGACTTTTACAGAAAGTTCACTTCCTAATTGAGCTGGGAGTGAATGGAGGTCCATCCTGCGGGACTGTCTGCTGACAGAATGAAGCAGGCTCATAACCAAAGCTCTCGGGGTGTAGCGGTGGAGGAGTGTGCATGTGTGTGTGTTGGTGAGGGGTGTTCTTTCTCCTTGCATCCTGCACACAGCATATTTAGTGCTTCATTTCTTCAACTGCATGCATACCCAAATTTGCACTCACCAGCAACTGTAACTGCTAAATGAAACTGTGGGCCCAAAAACAATGTTAGAATGTGCGTTTTGTTTTCCCTGCTTGGAATCTCAAATGACATACCAAAACTAATGCAAAGACCAACAATGTGATATAAAGGCACGACAGGTCTGTTAACCCACAGTGACGACATTTCTTACATAGATTTGCGGTGGTCGTGACCTTGTATTTGTGCTGAGGAAAAAATCAATTTGGATCCATGAATGGAAAACAAACTCCATTAAGCTTCACACGATGTCTGCCGCCGAAATAAAAATAAGCCGGGGAATAAGGGAATGCATTTCTATTGCAAATAGTATAGGCCTATGTGCTGGGAAAGACAACAGAGACTTGTCAACAATGCAACAATTAATTATCAGACTGCGATAAGCATGTTAACAGTCCCAAGCTTGAATTCCAGCACAATTGAGTTGTCCTCGGGAGCGTGGTAGCAGTAATGATAAATGTGTCAGAATACAACTAGTTTCATTACAATTTATATAAATTCTGAACAGGTACTAAATAAGCAATGAGTGAAACCTCAAAAAGTTAGTTTTTTTTAAGAAACCAGGCTTCAACTTTGTTTAAAATTGATCTCTTCACTGTGGGTGTAATACAGTCTGAAAACCAGCAGAGGACAGTGACATCTTATGTAAAGATTTGTGCTAAGACAAGCATCTACACTGTGTTTACAGCAGTTCTAGGTGGGAATCCATCCACTGTCCACATACTGTACATTATGGACACAAAATTACAATTTCTTCTGCCAACATTCTAGCTATAAATAACCTTGATCTTGATGATTTTGACTCCCAGGTGAAAAGCTATGTGGCTTTCAATACCTTTCTTAACTTCAATCTTAACAATGTCCCTACCCCAAGTTCACAGGCAATATGATGCAAGTAGACTCATTACAACGAATGGGCTTCCACTACAAGCTAGTTGGAACTTTTAGGCGCTGTACTTCACATCAGTTTTGCAGAAATACAGAATAAGCATTTTATATGTGAATCAGAGAGGACTTCATTTGTTCCACCAACGAGAATGTAGTGCCAGCTCGAGGTAGACTGACACGCTGATGAATAGCAGGAGTTAGTACCTCAAATGAAGGCCTCCACGAATATCGGTATACTGTCTACTTAGCACATGCACCGGCATCTTAAATCTGCTGCTTTCCAATACTAAAGCACTTCAGGTGATTTACATGGCAATAATTTAAACAGCAGAGGTGCCGTGACCGGGCATCGGCAATAAAATACGGAGATCTACCGCCCAGACTGCTGCTACCACTTGATTGCTTTTTAACAGTCATTAGTCTTGCGGGAGCCTCTTGAAAGGGCATCATTTTTCGGTCAATCCTTCGCTCGACTTCACAGAGTTTTCCACTGATGTATGAAAATAAGGGAGGATATTGACAGGTACTGTAAATGGGAGAGGTGAGGGTAATTCAGTGGGAGCCGGCTGTGTCACAGATCATCGCAGACAGCAGCGGTAATTAGTGAGGAACACTAGTCTTGCTCCAGGATGTAGCAGGGAAACAGCTGGGTCGGGAGGTTGTGCCAGCCTCAGCCAATTAAAATGCTGCACAGAAGTAAATGATGACAGACAGAGGTTAAGATGGAGCCTCCTCATCATTACTGGTGCGTCAAACGAGGCACAATCAATGGAAGTCTGGAGTCAAATTGAATGCATAAACGGCAATGTAGTTCATTTAGATTTGATCAGAATCGGTGTGTGTCCTGGTTAACGTTATTCACTTGGCACGGTTTCCTTTCACACAGAAACATTTCAAGCGATCGTGGGAACGCTCACTCGGCTCATTGGTTAGATGCGTCTTGGGTGGGAATGAGGAAGCAAACACAGAAAATAGGTCCTATTTGCCCCAAATATCAAGAAGGCAACGTATTTTGTTCCTCTCACAGGAGAGATCTCGAATCATCCTCCAGCTAGCTGCTAGCAAACGTTGAATTCACTCATCGTCATTCAACTATGCAAATCACAAATGCTAAAGCGAGCCGTTTAGCTCAAACTTCCAGAGCACGCCTTATAGGTGGGTCACATCGGATCACCACCCCACCGCAAATGAGCTCTAGCAGCATTTGTTTGCGACCAGACCACTTCCTCCACACAGTTTCTGTGTAACACAACCAGAGATATTTAAGGGATAGAAACTTGGTATTATTGCTAACATATTACCCAACCATATTTAGCTGCTGAATACCTTTCTCAGCTCATGTACTGAGTTGCGCAACATACTGCCATCACCTTGTTCTACCTGTCGTTCAAAAACGCGTCTTGCTGATACTATAATTAGTCGTCCTCTTATATGTTGCTTCCTAAGACAGCTACCAAAAGCCCACAGTCACCATGGACAAAGGGATTGAAAGAAAGATTCAGAAGATCAAAGACCGTGGACAAAGCTTTAGAAATTCCCAGCTCTGGACTTCCACTAAGACTCTTTTAGACAAATGGCAATCACTATGTGCACAATGTGTGGACAATGCTCTTTGAAAGAACATTTCAGAAAAGAGGAATATTTCTTATAATGTACAGTAGAGTGCTGCATATGTGGAGTATAGAGCAATTCACCTCACTCTGTGGGCGGATGAGAGTCAGGCACTGATGTAGCAAGTCTTACAGAGATGGAAGCACATTGCCTTTCAGGGTGAGGCATGCAGGAACAATATAATAAATCAGAAATGAGCTCCTCTCTCCTGGTGATTATAGTCAGAGTTGAAGACTGTTCATCTCTATAAAAATGTCACACTCCCTTTGTGCCGTGTCACGTTTTGGGCGATAAAAGTTTCGTGAGCTTTTCACAAATCCAGAATAGATTGGCAACATGTTAATTTGTGCCCAAAAGTATGTGAACAAGCTTCCTCTCGTCGGTATGTGCTGGAGTTTTCCTGAAGGAAATTAATTCAGCAGAACGTCTTGAATATAGACCCCGCATTGATCTGTTGCTGCACCGCCTTTTGGTTTGGTAGAAACTTTGATAACAATCCAACCTCCAAACACAAAAGAAATGCAAAGCTTCCCTTCGTTAATGATGTCACGGTGGAGTGGGCCATTTTTTTCTGAACACATAACACTCGTTAAATTTCTGAACAAACTCTCAAAGGTGACGTAGATTATTAAGCCAAGACTTCTTCCTAATGAGACCTAAGGAAAACACATGCATGAATTTATAGAGCCAATGCAAGACGAGAGCAAAACATTGCTGATCAAGCTTGGTATAGTTTGGTCACTTGTGGAATGGGCCAAGGTAGATAATTGTGATCTCAAAGGAAGCATTTGGGAATGCTTTACTCTCCCCTATTCTTAAGACTATCCAGGAAATGTATGCATGCACTTGCACATCACAAATCTGCCTTGCTGCACATTTCTTCTTTCTTTAACACTCCCAGATGTGATGAGGTGCTGGCAAACGCGATTCACCTGCCACAGCCTCACTCGGGTGACGAGTCATTTATTAGCACTCCATTATGCTGTGTAGCCAAATGTATTTCATTTGTTATGCGTGCCGGGGTGACAAAGGTGGAAATGTTCTTGCTAATTTAATGCCTATTGAGAAAGAAAATTGGATCTACTTCAGGGAGCCGCGATGAGTATCGTGGCGCCCGAGCTGCCAATTTCTGCCCAAGATTAATTAAAATGAAAATTTCCGTGGGACCTGTGACAGTCGCCCATCTCCTGTACATATTTCTTCATAATTGGAATCACAGCCAGCCTCTGGAGGAGGAAGGGGTTTCTGGGATGTTTCAGGGAACCAGCAGGGATTTGCTGAGGTTTGCACCGGGGACGGTCTGATTGTGCTTGGAAAAAAAAGAAGTAAAAAAAACCACACACACACACACACACACACACACACACACACACACACACACACACACACACACACACACACACACACACACACACACTTTGAAATGCTAGAACACGATGAGAGAAAGAGAATATCTCATTTCTGCAAGCATGTGACATGAAAGACTCCCAGTACAGCTGTGGCAGAATGAAGGACAATGAAAGGCAAGTCCACTTACACTCCAGCAGTGGGGATACCGCCAATATATCAAGACAATCGCCAACTACAAAAACATACAGTGTGTGTTTAGCTGAACTCATGCATAACCAACAGGCAGTAACATAAATAGATACTGCATTACTTAATATGCTGGCACAGCATGAGCAAAACACAAGCAACAGCAACAAGCCATTACACTTTAAAATTCAAGGCAGGTGAGCTTCTTTCATTCGCCGGGTGCTCTCCTACAGTTACAGCAGATAATCAATTCAAACAGCAGCACTACAAAACAAAAAGATGTTGCACCACAGGGGGCTTCAGTTTACTGCATTTATCTTTTTGTCAGTTTTATGCGTTTTGGAAAACAGGCCTTCATCAGTTCGACATAACGAACATGGTGCCACTTAAACTTTTATTATATTACGGCTATAATATCTAAGTTTGTAAGTGGGGATTAAGACCGAAAACAGATCTGCATTAAAACAACGAGAGAAGAAAAAAAAAGGTTAATAAACTATCTATTAAGTGGCTACTCTGCAGACTAATTCAACCTGAGGTGTAATACTGAGCTTGACTTTGACAATGTAGCAGAAAGGCTTTGTTACAAACTACAGATGCAAGGTTTCATATGATTTAATATTAACTAATTGAGTTGCCTTATGGGAAATGTAGGATCCGGCATTTTTTGGAGCTTGATTCACTCCAGGGACCAGATGTTAGGCCTGTACTGCATACATTTTGACCCCGTCACTCTCTCCCAACTCCCCTAACATTATGGAAATGTAACACTAAATTGCTGGCAAATAATGCCAACACAATTTCTGGTTCTAGCTTCTCAAATATGAAGAGTTGCTGTTTTTTTCTAGCTGATTTGGTGATGTTGGTGTGCACAGAGCAGGTGACAACCTGATGGCATCCATGCAGCTGCAGTAGATAATTCCTGTCTTATTAAAATATTTTTTATAGGTGTTGCAGTCACCAAAGCAATTGCTGAGATCAGGGAGCATTGCTAAAATTAGGTTAGATGGGGCACCCTTGGACACATTGGTTAATAATTTTACTGTTTTTGCTTTCATCTTTTCTATTAAATCAGACTTTTTTTTACAGCGTTCTGAGATTTAAGCAATTAACTTGCTGAGTACAAAGTTATTTTTTCAGATAGGAATCATGGCCAAACCTTTGAAAATATTCAAGTTGTGATAATCCAGAATCATCCTCAAAAGCAGTCTTCTGATCATTTTTTTGTGTTCATTGATTAGCAGTTGTATCACACCACACAGAACATTCAAGTAATTCACAGGGAAAAATAAGTAGAGCACGATCCGTCTGTCTTTCCTTTTTTCATCCATTCTGTAATCCTTAGTCAAAAGATCAAGCTACTTTCTCACCTTCCTCAGTAGACGAGAGCTTAAGTACTGTCACTGGATAGATTTGGGTTGGACCTGAGCTGTCTGTAAAGTCTGGTGATGTTTTTTTCTCTTTTTAGTTGGTCAAAGCAACAGTGTTCATAAGTTAAATGCAGGTTTCTGTGGGAATTAAGGGCTCTTTTAAAAGTGACTGAAGAAGCAAGAGTACACACACACACACACACACACACACACACACACACACACACACACCTGTCAGACAGAGAGAGAGAGAGACGCAGAGACACAGAGAAAGACAACGAGACACAGAGAGACACAGAGAAACAGAGAGAGTCTCCTCAGAGGAAACTGAACCAAATATTAATGAAACAAGAGAGCGGTAACAGGAATACACACAAAGAAATGCAGACCGTTGCAAAAAACACTCTTACAACGTAACAACTGGGATTCCTACAGCTAATTAAGGACCTACAGCGCATGCATTTGTCATTGTTTCCTTTGTAGATTTCATCTTAACACACAAGATAGTATGAACAAAGCAAGAAGCTTAAGTAAAGATTTAGTTTTTATGTGTTAAGGGAAACTTACAGATTCAGATTCTTTGCTATAGAAATATTTGCTGCTACCAGTCAACGTACGGTGCACCCTAAGTTCCCCAATGCTTCTGCTATTTGTCAGGACTCATTGCTTTGGTTAAGAACAAGCTGCTTGCAATCTTGGGTATGAATATGAAGATGACCGGCATTGGTATTGGAGGTTCTGAATAGCAAGTAGGTGCATGAACCCACATTAAATCCTGAAAACCCAACTAACCCCAAAAGTCCTCATCTTATTAGACAGTGTTCATTGTGATTTGCGAAATTCTCAAGAGTTTGTGCTCTTGATTAATTTAATTATTTGCATGAGTATCAAACTGAACCAGAGACTTGACCTAGCACTCAAGGTCCAGTTGGAGAACACTGCCCACTGAACTGAACAATTCAGTTTCTGCACGGAGAAAATGTTTCTCAACAGCAGGTCATTCTTGTCTCACAAGAACTGCAGGCTGCAGTTTAATAATATCCCATATCCAGTGCTAAGGAAAACAATTCCTTTATTTCCCTTATGGAAACTTTTTTTGAAATATATTTCACATTATATTTTGACTGATAATGACAATATCAAACTTGAAGAAGAAATGTAAAGACAACTCAGGAGGCTGGTATCCAAACCTGTGTACGTGACACAAATCTGGCATGTAGGGTAGGGGCGATAATTTGTCGAGCGTTGGGATCCTCTATTTATATACATAATGGTTCAAAGGGAAATAATGTAGCCTGCCTTAGTCACTCAGGTATCAGGCAGAGCACCCTTGATGCTGAATTGAAGCAACAAGGAGCTCTTCTGGGAGGGCGGCAGACTAAACCGACCCTGACACCGGAGCAACTTTTTAAAAGAGACTGTTCACTGCCTCCTACAATGTCTTGTCCTCATTCTACATGTTCCCTTCAGAGAAATGTTTTGGCACATGCAAAGTATGTACAGTTTTTTAAAATAAAAATAATGTAAATAAATGGCGCACACAGAGAAAAGTCAGTACGTGTCAACATACGCAAGTGGTGACAACTTGCAGGCACACCCATTGCCATTTTAGTAAGAGACAATACCCTGTCTGTTCTGCATATTTGGGCCGCTTATATAACCAACCGTCGTGAATTATGTAATGGACCCCATTATTAATTTTTAAATGCATCTCTCTTTGAAGCAACTATAATTGGGCATTTATACGTTTTGTGCCTTGTCTCTGAGGTATCGACGCTCCATGACGTGCACGACTTCAGTGGAAGCGAAACAAAAAGTCTCCAAAGCAGAGCACGCATTTTCTCTCATTGCTATGTGGCTCAAGAGTACAGGCTGGATCTCTCCGATTAAAACTAAAGTAGAAGAGGTTTCATCCTGTCATAGGGACTGAAAGTGTGACAGGCTGCTTTTTTTCCCCCAGCAGTCAGAGAAAAGTTTCGCAGAAAAATCTTGCAGCAGAGAAAGCAGACTTATGTGTGTTGACTTCGTGACAGCTGTCACGAAGCTTTGACAGCTGTTGTTAAGCTTTGCATATTTTGATAGCGCTACAATGAAGGCTTTAGCGCCACAGAGCAGGTGTGCTAATTTACGCAACACTGAGGTTCAGTCAATAATGTCCCCTGATGCTAGCTGCTGTGCTTTGTCATCACGGTGCGGGAAAATGTGTTTACGTTTCTCAAAATGTTGAGCAAAAGTTATCAAAAACATTGGCAAAGACTCATTCAATGCTGCATCCTTATTTAATGTATGCAGTGAGATATTGTCAACAGTACCCTTAATTACAGCAAAGAATGCTCTATTAGGTATTTTAATTAAAATATCATTTCTACATAATATTAAAAGGAGTAACAAAGAGAGGTAATAGCTAAACAGCTCCCTAGTTTTAACAACATTTTGATTATAAGATGGAAATGTTTCTTTTATATGGCCTTGTGAAAAAAAGTATAGAAATGTACTGTAGCTCTGACAATGAGACTGCCTGTATGAAAAGACATACAGTACACCTAGGGCAAAATGTCACAGGGGACTCAAAGAGATATCACTTCATAAACCAAAGTTTGCTCAAAACCAATTAAAACACAAACTCAAAGGATGTATTGAAAATGTTTGCAATGGCAAGTTTAGGCAAGGGAAGTGTATTTATGTGGCACATTGCAACAAAGCAATTCAAAGCACTTTATGTAATACATCCAAAGCCAGACAGACATGCCTTGATTTAAAAGAAGTGAGAGCTGCAGTTTTCTGGGAATTTGTTCCAGATATATGGTGCATAAAAACTGAACGCTACTTCACCATATTTAGTTTTGACTATTTCGACCATTGATTTTTTTAGGATGTTACAGTTGCCAAATTTACCGAAGGTTAATGCCTGGACAAGTTTTTCCAAATCCTGCTTAAGGTGAACGACGAATTTGTTCTGGCTTTAATGTGGCTGTTAAAATGCAGGTCTGGGTCCATGACTCCACCAAGGTTTCTGGCTTGGTTTGTGGTTTTTAATCACTGCTGATTGAAGTTAAACGCTGAATTTTAATTGTTCCTCCTTGGCTCCAAAAACAACTGATTGTTATTGAAGAAAATTCTGGCACATCCAATCGTTGATTTGTTAAATGCATTTAGTCAGTGCTAGTACTCTACTATAGTCCCCTGGTGATATGGTTGTGTAAATGTGTGTCATCTTCAGAATTATGGTAATTGATCTGTTTTTTTTTTTTTTTAATAATCTGAGCCAGTGGAAGCATGTAGACGTTAAACAGAAGAGGCCCCAGAATGGAGCCTTGGGGAACAAAGCATGTCATACTTATCCGCTCCGATGTGTAATTACCTATAGAGCATGTCCTTTAATTCAGATTAAAACCAGTTTAGTACTGTACCAGAAAGTCAACCCAGACGGTCTAGTAAAGTGTTGTGGTCAACCGTGTCGAATGCAGCGCTGAGATCTAATAATACTAAGACTGAAATTCTGCCGCTGTTTGTGTTTAAGTGAACGCCATTGAAGACAAGACGCAGTCAAGACCAAGAACAAAAGGAGTCTCAGTGCTTCGGTGTGGAAACAGATCGAAAAACCTGATTGGAAGACATCAAAACATGTCTGCGGTTGAAAAGCAGCCTTTGTAATGATTTTACTTAAAAATTAGAGGTTTGATACGGGCCTGTAATTGTTCAGTAGTGATGTGTCTAGATTGATATTTTTTAAGAGTGACTTGATCATTACAGTTTCCAGGGCCTGTGGGAAGACAACTGACAGTAGAGACATGTTTACAATTTGTAAATGATCAGAGGCCAAGCAATTTGAAACACTTTTGAAAAAGCTTGTTGGTAGAATATCAAGGCAGCAGGAGGAGGATTTCAGCTGTTGTATAATGCCCTCCAGATTTTCATGGGGATGGGATAAGATTGTGTCCTGGCGTTTGAATTGATTTTAGGTGGACACATGGTCAACACATATTCACAGTTCAGAGGTTACTGTCACAGGAGGGTGTGATAGCCTGTCGGCAGATGCATAATTATTGTTTTTTGCGATGTAGTAGAGAACATGGCTTGCACTTCCCAGTTCCAAACTTCACATTATTATACATAATTAATTAATTCATAATTATTCTTCCCAGCGTGGCATTTCTTTCTGGAGAATTTTTCTTACCAGAGACCTTACTGGGTGCAATAACACTTGTAATTTTAGAAGTGAAATGATCTACAAGCTCATTGACAAGAGATGGTGGGTGTTGGAGAGAAACTTTCACTGGTGTTTTCAGCAGCACACCTTTTTGTGATTACCTAAAAGATGTGACAAAAAAAACCCACATTTAAAGAAGTATTTAGACAGGCCCACATTAAAAGTAAGCAAAGTTTAAAGTGAGACATTTCGGCTTCCAATTGTAAGTCAACAGCAGGCTTGCATGTCTGAACTGTGTGGTGTTTGTCATCACACACGCAAAAAAAATGGCCAAAGGGGGGGTCATTCATAAATACCCCTCAGCTACGATTTTAGACTATTGATTATACAATCCTATCTCACAGTGCACTATGACATGGCTGGTTCCCCCACAGGGATCATAAAAGTTTCATCAGCGTTGGCACAAAGAGAGCCTAAATGCATTTTTCATCATTGTTCGGCATTCATCATTCATGGTAATCACGTGAAGTCAGAAGCCTTATAATACAAACATGAATCCAGTGTCTCTCAATGGCTGCTCAGCATTCCAGTAGGTGCTCTATGATTAACTGTTCTCCCCAAAGTGCAGTCTGCGTGTAAGTAACTAGAGAAACATTTAAAAGGAGGAAGCCAGGCTTTCTCCTCACACAGACTGACAGCGACGGAAGACTCCTTTATCATACCATTGATCAGAAATGTGCCCGTTATTGTGAGATGCCCTTAGGCCTAATTAAATATTAAACCTTTTATTGGCTCCCACTAAGGTATTTGTAAATACATTTCATGCCAGGGAAAGCATCAAAGATTCCAAATTCCCCTCCTGACACGAAGTTGCGGTTATTGCTGCCCAACCCCCCCACCCCCACCCAAACCATTTAGGTGCATTTAGAATGATGAAAGAGGCAGGAAATTGTGGGCGATGGCTTCCAGGGGAATGGATAGTATATACATCTCAGTCTATCTGTGAGAAATTATGTGTTCCCCGACTCATATGAGGTTATAAAATGAGATCATATAGCAATGCTATGTATAAGGTTGCCTCACAGTTTACAGTCATTGTAATTCCGATTGTCAGATGAAAATAAGTACATTTTTGAATGAAGCTGGAAAAAAATAGTGCCAGTTTAGCGACTGCACAAATTGCACATTGTTTTACTGCCTCGTGTCTGAGGGTAATCACAGTGGTGAGCAGAATGAGTGGCGAACTGCCCCGTTCTGCAGGAAACTCTTGAGGGCACAGTCAGTCATAAACAACAGGTGACAGTACATTCGGCATGTCTGTCCTGGCAAAGCGTCTTAATTGATGGTCCTGTCCGACGTGAACGGATAAATCAGGAAGCCCATCATCAATGGAAGCGTCACCTATCAAGTCATAACCCCAGCCAAAATAAATGGAGGGGAGCGTGGTATAAAACATATATTGGCCTTCACTTGGTTGGTATATCCATAATTCAAAAGGCATAAATTATACTGCCTCAGCGTCACTGCCGAGCCCGGCTGTCCCTTTTCGTTAACGGGCAGGCAGCTGAAGTGAGTCAGCTGGAGCATTGTCAGAACACACTGTATGAAGTTCACGTGACCAAACAGCAGATGGAGCCCCTTGCATTGGCTTCATCTGCAGCCCGAACCACGCTTTCCCAGGAAACATTACATCAGTGATTTATTTTCCCCCTCCAGCTCTGTGTCATCACCATTACATGCCATTTATGTCATTAAGGTTGCCGTGTGTTTGTGTGCCTCCATGTGTGCGCTCGCTCTGCTTTAGGTTTCTCCACAGTGAGAGACACAAGGGGCACACAAAATAGCAAAAGATTGCCTTGAGAAACGTTACTTTCAAAAGATCATAGGAAGCACTGCAACAAATGTGAGTCATGCTAGGTTGCATGTCAATTAAATGCATTTGTGAACCCCAATCTATACTGTATTTGTCCATCAGATCCCTTTGGGTTAGTTAGTTTCAACTTTGACCGCTGTCCCTCTTTGTTGATGCAGTTTGACACATTATATCATTTCACTTTTATTTTTTTCACTGATGCACTAGTGATTTTGGCAGAGATAATTTGGACTTATGTTGCATTGAAAGCCCACATACTTTATCACTGTGCAGTTTACTCAATCTCTATAGGTTAACAAAGTTGTTAGTTGTCTTTCTCGCTCTGTATTGAATTAAAAGTTAGTTCAGAGCTAGAATATTTTTTTTTCCACGAGACGTTTACATCATCTTGTTCACACACAGTGCATCTATCTATTATCAATTTGAAATCCTAAACCCTAGCCATGAAGAGCAGGAATTGATCCACACTGTACTGCAACAGTGACAGCGCACTGGTACTTCGATGTTTGTTAGCCTGAGGAGCAGCATGGGACATGAGCACAATGGAAGATGACATTTAAGAAAAAAAGAAAAAAAAGAGGAAGTAGTAGAAGAAGAAGCAGTGTGGAAAGCTTCTGGCTTGGGCGCCGAGGCGTGGATGGCACTTTTCAGCGCTGATTACTGCCACAGCCGAGGAAACTGAAGGGGAACCCGTTGGCATTTTGAACTTTCTTTAACAAAGCCTGGACAGAGTGAGATCGCAGCTTGTCACATGTTGTGGATGCTTCCACACACCTACACACACATCCCAACTCTCTCCGTCCTAAATATCCTTACTTAAAATGTGCACAAGAATTCCCTTTCACATTCAGACACACACACACACACACACACACACACACACACACATACACACACACACACACACACACACACACACACACACACGCGCACACCCACACACAAACATTTGCACAGCGGTAGAGCCAGGCCAGATTGCTGGGGCTAAAGACACGTGGTGGAATCATCAATCACAAGAGACTCCCTCTGGCCAAATCAAGTTTGTCCTGGTGTGATCAGAACCCAATGCCAGCCAAGCAAAGACAGACCCTTGTTGGTCGGGGGGCTCGAGGGGCATGCACGGGCCTTTCCACGACATCCGGAGGCATATCAATCCCGTGGTAGATTGATGGACAGACGATGATTAGGACAAGGCTGTGACTTCGTGAGGCCATTTGGGAAACTGCCTACACTGCTGACGGATTCCTCTGTTCTTCAATCTACCCTACAGCAAAATGAGAAACAGCTGGAGGGATGGAGAGCTCATTGTTCAACCTACATCTGCTTTCTGCACCAATTCGGAAGGAAGACTGGCTTTCTGCCTCAATATCTTGCATGGTAGAGTTATGGCGCTTGATGATTAAAATGACCTTGAGCAGTTATACAAGTGCTTTCTGAAACAAAAGGAGGCCGAATCATGTGACTGGCCCTTAAAGTAAAGCCACTGAATAGCATCACGTCCAGGTTGAATCATTAAAAATATAAGCAGGAGTTTCCAATGGCCTTTAGAACCTTTCACCAATTCAATCTACAGTCACATTCATACATAACTTAAGCAACAAAGCAGCTCAATCTTTGGTTCATTTAAAAACAGAAATGTAGCTCATACACAACAGATACTGCTGCTTTTCACAAAAACTGCAGGGAAGTTGAAATACTCCCATGCTGTTTCCATGTTACCAATTTCTCTCTGCATTCAGCTATTTGTCAAGGTCAACTATTTCATCGGTGTGGAGGAGAAATCTGTGCTATAACCATGTTTGAGCAGCAGGATTCAGGGGAAATGAGAAAGCTGAAGTGCAGCTCACAAGTGTAATTGGTCTCCTGGCATCTTCACACGGGGCTTGATTA
Source organism: Cebidichthys violaceus (assembly GCF_023349555.1). NCBI lineage: Eukaryota > Metazoa > Chordata > Actinopteri > Perciformes > Stichaeidae > Cebidichthys > Cebidichthys violaceus. The sequence continues at coordinate 6,526,231 of NW_027176361.1, forward strand.
ACATGCCTTTGAAGAATTCCGGGCACATTTGCCCCACAGAACAAAGACACAGCAGATAATGATGATCAGAAATGTCTGTTATTGACAGACAAGGTGTTCGAATGTCTCGGACATCCGCCTTTGATGTGAACTGATAGATACGCTCAGTCCCTTAAAGGTGTAGTTATCTTCAAAAGGCCAGACAGGATTAAAAAGAAAATGATAGTATTTGGGGCGAGCAAGAGTAACATTAATATTAAGGCTCTGTCAAGCAAGGACAGAGAGCCTTTAATGCCCGTCTATACTGAAACCAATCAGAGACAGTCTGGATTCTTGAAATATACACCAATGAGTGTTGTTTGATAGACTGCAGTATAGTTTGGCGACTCTATGACATAACTAATCATTTATTTATTGCTTTTACCAGTGAATTCTTGTCAGGGCCACTGGAGGATAAGGGGTCTACCACAGCATGTACTCACTAAGAAGCAAACAAATAAACGGACCACACCAGAAATATGACAACTTTGGTTGTTTGTTCAAACACTGAAATGACCTGTATGTTTAAGGTGAGTCAACTCGTCTGATATGCAAGTCATGAAATGAGAAGAAGCATGTGAGACAAATAAGACAAAGCAGCTTTCAACACGACCGTTCTAGCATTTTAATTCATCACGCTTTTGTATCTGTACAATGATGCCACCCACAATGGAATCACTTGGTGGACTTTGTCCTCAACTGAAATCAAGAATTCTCTCCTAAACATGAAATAGTTATAAAGTATTTTGATCTACAAAGAAAATCGGAGTCATGTAGCAACTTCTTTTTAAAGATGCATCCAATCAGGGAAGCCTGGAGGAGAGCATCGTTTCAGCATCACAGGGTCACACAGCTACACACATTTGCACTTAGGAGGTGCCTGATTCAACTACAGTGCTCTAATGTTGGACACTGTGGAGCTCCGCTGGAGCAGTTCGGGAGTTGAGTATTTCTTTCAATCGTGTTTTTACTTTTGAGGTCTCAGCCATGGATTTCCTCCTTCCAGAGGTATAGAAACCACTCAAACTGTTTAATCCAGTCATCAAATGATGGTTTCAGTCAACTGTGGCGCAAACTGGTCATATATCTTTGCAAATTAGTTTCAGATTCAGTTCAACTTCTTCCATCTTTCCTTTCTACTATTGTCTGTCTTGGTTCATAAATCGTTCACTGAACTAAATGTCATCTGATACCTTGGGTGGTAGATGCCCTACGCAAAGTGTCAGTGATCAGAGCAGCAATAATGAACTGATCTGTAAGTTTTTTATTTTTTTTTAATGAAATGGACTACCAGAGTAGTTCAATGGATTCTGTTTCACAGAGAAAATCTACCCTAAAATAGAATTCAATCTGCTCAATCAATCGACCTAACATAAAATGAATTTAGGTCAAACAAACTAATCTGTGTTATTGTCACAAACGTACCTCCACATAAGAGACTGGGTAATGTTTTTGTCTTCACAAAGTCATGTTTTTTTTTTTTGTTATTGTCAATGGAACACCTGCAAGATTTGCCTCAGTCGTTTCCTATAGCAGGAGGAGGAAATCGGTATTTGTATTCATGTTCAAGCTCAAACAAGACAATAATATGCAAATTCTGTTCTGGGGTGGATATTCCATTTGAGTCACAATGTTATACAACTATGCTATTAAAATGTTGCTTTTTAAATGAAAAGCAGACTGAAGAAAGAAGCATTTGAAGAGCCATGTCAGCAAATCATGTGAGTCATTCGGAGAAAAAGATGCTAAAACCAAATCAACCTCGTACATGTACTTCAACATTTACGGTGCTTTGCCAAAACAGGTCTATCCCCTAAATGCACTGTTGATGTCATTCCACATTACCTTTACAACAAGGTTATGAGTTTGTTCTTCTTAAATGTACAGATAGGGGAAACATATTCCCCTTCATGGTACAGAAAGTAGATCAATCACTACTGCCTCTCGTGATCGCTTCCCCACTTACTACAGGTCTATACCGGGCATCATCAAATGAACCCCGACCGAGTGAGGGTTCTATCAGGACTTATGACCATTTTCTGATAAATGAATGAGAATACATCATTTTCACAGAGTCCAGTTAATATGGCAACAGTTTCCCTCAATTGAGCCAATCACATGGTTTGTTCAAGACGGACCGACAGACAATAACCCGATAAAATAAGGTTGTCGCGGGCACAGAGGCACACAAATGTTTTGTCTTGTTTTCTTTTACCTGATAAGCAGGCCATAAGTTATTATAAAGATAGCCATTTGTTTTACCCACAAGTTCAATGTCTGTGTGTCTTACTTTGAAAACAGCTATTGTTGAAATGACATGGAAATACATGTTGTTGATTATATTTGATAGACATTGGAGTGGGAGGAAATTTTAGTCACTGGACATCTTTGAATTTTAAAGGAATAACCCTATTTTCATTTTCAGCAACTAAACATGCCAAGACTGGAACTTGATCACATTAAAGCCAATTTACTGTAAGTAATAGTTTCAAAATCTTCACCTTCTTTCAAAACACTTTGAATCAGATCAAGGCAGAAAACGAGGTTAACTCCTCTTTGAGCGTCATCCAGTTTAAGCCAGTTCTGTTTTGAGCCAAACTCTCTCACAGGATATATCCTTGGGATTACAAGTGCTTTTCCTCTGCATGCATATTCAAACAGAATGGGGAAGAAAAAGGGTAAACAATTAAAGAGACACGGAATCTGAATCTGGAGCACTACACTGTTGGTAGAGGGGAATTAATGTTATGCCATATGATATTCTTGTGTAGTACACTACAGTCACATACAAAATGCAAAATAGAGATGAGCTCATTCTGGGATTCACATTGCGCCAAGCATCCTAAAGAATTCTTTGTCCTTCACCCCTTTAGGATACAGCTAACATTAAGTTAAAAGATGAACAATCACAATTACGTCAGAATTAATGAACCTTTTATTTCTTGGCGGAGTCAGCACAAGTGCTTCATCTTGTATTACTTTCTCATTGCTTTCAATATTTTTCTAAATTAAAGTGCGGCTAAGCTGATTATGTCATGACAAACTGCCGCTCCTGGCTGCAGGTCATTAGCTTCACTGTCTAGGAGGTCACAAGTGGGGTGTAAAAGTTTTTTGTTATTCAAAGTTCAATAGATGACTTAATTTGTTGCCTTGGAGAGCAAATTAATTAGATAATGTCATCACCACAGAGCAATCGGCTGAGCAAATTGATATTAAATAAATTGCTAGAAAAATCCTCTGATGCCCTCAGCAGTCTTGGGCTTATACTCATCATTACCACTGTAACATTATCTGTATTGCTAAAATATGCAGCTGCAGTGATTTGAACCCACTCCTCAATTTGCCAGACTTGATTTCCCTGACATTACTAGTTATTCTTAATCTCAGTAGGATCCCAGGTGAAAGCCCCCGCAAAAAAAATCAACATGTTAATTAAACTCTGCATATTTAATACTTGCCTTAATTATCAACACCTGTGTGACCTATGCCAAGTCAGCAGGCAACATATATTGTACAAGCTAATACAAGTACGACTGTGTCACAGGTGGAAAGGAAAATGTTTAACCAGCCGCTTGCAATATTTAGTTGGTTAGGTTCTATAAATATGCAGTTTCATTCTGTCTGTAAAGTATCCTGTTCCCCAGCATGTGTCAATGGCCATATGGGCAGATAGAGAGGGGGTTCTGCTTATCACCTAAAATGTGTCCAAAAAAGAGAGAGAAAAAAAATGAGAGAAGTGAATGAATCATCACATTCTGTTCTTTGTTGGTACAAATGATGGCAGCATTTGAAGTCACTTAGGAGTTGGTAATTCCCAAATGGAGGACTGTTTGAGTTGATGTTCAACTGTTCAAACATAAGTCTGAACAACTAAGATGAAGAGGGAGCAAATATCAGCAAACGAGGAATCCTCCTGCTATTAATGTCTTTCTGATACATTTTTAAGAAACCTCCATCATGTTTAACATAACTGGCACAGTTAAGATGTCTTTTAAAATAGTGGCAGTCCAGTTGCAACACCACCTGCAAGAGGAATGTACTTTTCCAGTGGCCCTATAACTCAAATAAAATGTCTTCTCACACATACATATAGGGAAAGCATTTTGGGCGGCCTTGCTGCTCTACACACTTTATCATATCCCCTTCAATATTTCATGGGGTCAATATTTTGCTTTTTGTTTTACGGTCAATAATGCATCAACATATCAAACAATACTTTAGTCTAACGTGATCTATCTAACGCCATTTCCAGCTTGAAACACTGTCAGTTCTTGGGTAGCTTTTATGCCAGAGATCAAAGCATTGCCAGACTTCTGTTTTTACCTGACTGCATAAAAGATCAAGGCACGTAATGAGGCAACCTGAAAGGTGATAGTTCAGAAGATGAAAGTATTGGCTGCTTTGGTTATGTCAAAGAGATGTGTACTGTTGTGAAATTCAACCATCACACGCTTCCATTGTGATTGTACTTGCGATTATAAATAATTGTATAATTTGCACTTGATCTCTGCTCACATTCAATAGGTTGAGTAATATCTATGTATGTTATCTGATACGGAATATCCTGTATGTAAAAAAAGACTTTCAGCACCTAATAAATGATATTAAATGCATGATGAGCTAAATTGTATTAGTGCAAAGTCATTAACGTTTGCTGAGTGCTCCATTGTAGGCATCAGTTTACAACTCCCACTCAGGTTACATTCTCAACAATGCCAACTAAAGTGTTCATACGGAGGCCCAAAGTGTCCAATATTAAATAAACAATAGGAAACAAATAAACAAGAATGAATTGTGTCAAATACATTTAAGAATCAATACATTGTGAAACTAGCCAAACTAAATTGCATTGCATTATTGATATTTTCATAATATTAAGTTCATTTTTAATTCATTAAACTTATTATTATTATTATTATTATCATTATTATTATTTCATGTCCCAATTTATTTCATATATGTCCTATTTATTTAATTCAGTTTTTGTAATTGCATTTAATTTTTGATGTTATTAGCATATCCTCTCAGCAAATTAAAAGCCCAACCGGCTCACTAATTGTCAACTACTGTAGCTAGCTAGATGCTACATCCTATTGACTTGAATGACCACAAGGGAAAGCTTTTTCCCCCCCAAAATACTAAAAATAACATTAGCTTTGTCAAAAAAAGGCATTGGGGAAAAAGTTAGTATTAAATAAAAACACATTTTGGAAATGGTCATTTGAATTAAGAACCTAAGAACTCTGATAAAATGTAATAGTCTTGATAAAACAGTAAGACTACATTAAATACTGTTGAATGATATGAAATGATATTAATATATTCATATCAATGAATTTGTTCATTGGCAAACATTAAACAATGTATTCATGTGAGTATTTATTTCACAATCTCTTGTTCATTTATTCAATATTGAATACTTTGGGGTTCCATAGTCAAGTAGGTATATAACATGAACGCATTAAAAACAGAGATGAATTAAAAAATAATAATCAGAGAGCCTCTTGAATTTAAATCATATAGTATGACCCAGACAGCAATCAACTTATCTAGTTATTATCATTGATTGACCCCTGTAAGAAAGAAAGGGCATTGCAATCATGCAGGCACCACACAGTGATTTAATTCCAGTGTTTCATCAATACTGTGAACTATAGAAAAACTGAAATGAATCTATTGGTCATATCGTCAGTCACGCTGAGCGCAGCAAGACAGCTCGCCCCCGGGGGGGACATTAGCGCTTCATTTTCACTTAGCCCTCTTTGGCTGGGTTGTTGAGGTATGATCGGACATGCAAGTGTTCTGTTAAGCACCATCAAGCTGTCAGTCATATGTCAGAAATGCCGAAAGCATTGGGAAACTGTCTTGTTAGCTATTGATCGCCACACAAGTCCTCAATATAATTCAGTCAAAATTCAAAAAACACATGTCTTGTCTGACGTTTTTAACATTTTTGCAGTTTTTTTTTTGTTCTCGGACCATAGTGTTAAAAATGATCATTCCCAGAATGATAATAGACAAATAATGAAGTTGATCATAATGAACAGAAGTGTAGCTGTGAAATGGTGTAAGTGAAAAGCTGTTTTTATGATGAAAATAATGACAACAAAGCAACAAAAAGTACATTGACAGATATGTATGGCCCTTCTCACATATATCTTATAGCTGAAGAAGAGGTCATTCAGTGGTTAACTTGCCCCCCCCCCCTCAGTGTTTGTGTGCAATGAAATTACTCAATTATTCATGTGGTTTCAAACACTGCAGGGTTCTAATTTGACTCTAATAATGCTCACACCCTTATGACTAATTCTGTGACGGGCGCAGCACAAAAACTCAAAAAATACATTACTGTCAAGAGTCTGAGCATCCACACTGCTTTTTCCAGCTTGTTGGGAAAGAATAGCTCAATTGAGGAGGGCCATCTGGAGGAGGCATTACAGCTAAGACTATACCAACAACAGACTATACCAATCCTAACGCACAAGGTTGTCTAGTAAAATGATTGAAAGACATTCGCTTCATTGCTATTATCACCTGTTTCATATGGTATATTGATAAAATTATATTTATTATAATGACTACATGTTTTAGATTCGATCACAAAATGGGCAGTGATGGCATCTTCAGTGTTATTTTCCTCCATCATTCATCATCTTTGTATAAGCAGAGATGATAGATGACTCCTATAGGTCAGGCAAGATGATTGGCTACTAATTTAGCTTAATGGTGTCCATTGTGTCTCTATTACAATGATACGATTATTGAAATAATGGCATGAAAGATGGAATGAAAAAGACAAGCAAAATGTGTCAAAAAGAATGAGATCTGGCACATGTGATCATCAGGGAAACTATGTTCCAAACAAAAACACCACAGTACCTGTGTGTACTGACAGGCTTTTAAGCTTTTTCTCTCAACTTTGTACATTTTGAGTCTATTTATTCCCTGCACATTTTCTCACCATTTCCTTTTCCAGCACAACATTATTTAAAGAAAACTTCAACTCTTGATGCAAACTTCTAAGGCATTTGGCACAAATGCAGGGGTTCAGAGAGCTATCCGCTAAATGAAGGACAAAGAGGATGTGCATCGATATACCAGGAGAGCTCACAGCTGGACAAGAATATTTAGGATTCTTCGGCTGACTTCATCTTTCACCTCCTTCTGTTTGGCGCTCCCCATTCTATTGATGCACAGTAACAGCAGTGCTATTTTTACAATAGTGTGTAAATGACTGTGTAGGCCATCAGTGATCATAGCATTGCTATATGAAATACAGTCACTCCTGGAAATCACAAATGAGGAATTCAGCGCTGTGAACTGACAGTGAAACACTTTGAACTGTTATTTGATAAGACAATGTGATTGTAGTTTTAACATCTCTGACTGATGATGCCTAATGCTACTGTTGACAGCCTTGTCTTGGCTGTTAAAAAGCTGCTTTAGCTCATGCTAGCTTCACGGAGTGACTGGGAGAGATGCCTCACAGCCTCAGTTACCAGAGGTTTCAATGCAGAGCTGGAACATAATGTCCGGGTCTGAAAAGTGAAGCCAATAAACTTGCATTCTTTCAAATAGCCAGCAGGGGGTGACTCCTCTGGTTGCAAAAAAGTCTAATCTATAGAAGTTTAACAGAAAATGATCTAACCTCTCACTTGATTTATTACCTCAGTAATCTTTGTAAATATGAGTTTATCTGCTCAATCACTTGTTTTCATTAGTTTAATTTGAAAAACTCAATACGGCATGATGTTCATTTTGTGGTCCCATTTTGAGTAAAATTGAGGCATCAACCAATTCTTTAGCTTTTGTCATTTGGCTAGCTCACAGAATTAACATTAGTTACCTACAGCTGAACATATTTGCCAACAACATTTGTCATCATAATGTGTTATAGCGAGCTGTAGTGTTGGTAGGTATGACATCTTCAGATGGAGCCATGCTTTTTCCCTCCGTTTTCTGACTTTATGCTAGCTAAGCGGCTTCTGGCTACAACACACGTTTACCATACAGACATGAGCGCAACATCAGTATTCTATTCAAGTCTCAACAAGAAAGCAAAGCCTCTTTCCTAAACCTTGGAACTATTCCTACAAATAACTTACCTATATTCGTACTCAATGAACACTCATTTGTAGTATAGCATTAAGTCAAACATGGTGATATAGTGTTGAATTTTCATCAGCTATACTCAAATTCGTTTAACAATTAATGACACTTGCACCATGGGACAGAAAGCCTACATGGAGGCATGCAAAAAGGGAATATTAAAATAAGTCTGCTGCCTCGATCCGTAGTCTCCTCTGTCGTCTATTTTCGCTCCATTTCTGTCAAGGAAAAAATATAGAGCGCTGTGATATGACAACATTTTCTTCTCATTTGGCAAATAAACAGAGTCAGTAAACATGCTTCTCCTTCCTGTTCAGTGGCTTTGAAGATTTGCCACTTCTCCTCTGTAGCACATTAACATTGCACGTTAAACCATGCTTACCAGGCTTTTACATATTAGTTGTACCTCAAATTCAAATAATACCAAGCGATAATAAGATTCCAGGACCCTTTTTTCCACATTTGGGTAACTAGTGCAAAAGCATTAACCTGAAAACAATATAAGACTCCTGACCATTATGCACAACGCAAGTTATGATGATGACAATGAGACAAAGAAAAAGCCGAATGGTGAATAACAATGCAGCGTTAATGTTATGATTCTTGGCAGGTACAATGAAATGGTGAAGGAATACTGAACATTATGCCAAGCTAAATTCACAAGTATAAATCTGTTGATTCTTAATATTGTAATTAGGTCTAGTTGATGGGTATTAGAGCTTATGATAAAAACAAAATTGGGGTCTTTTTATACACTGTGCACTGCCATTTCATGCGTGCTTTCAGCTGCTGTCGGGGTTTCAAAACCTGAATTCTCTTGCAGCTTCAAAGCAGACAGAGAGCAAAGCTTTTCACCCTTGTGTGCCAACTTTTTGATAAGCACAAAGAGACATCTTAACCACTTGTCAGTCAGCTATCGTAGCAGCAGGGCCAGAAGACAGGCAGGCCAACAAAACAAACAACCTACACTCCTCCATCTAACCTATCTTGGAATAAATGGACAAAAGCAGCGAGGAAGCAATAACCAGACTGCTAAACCTGCTCCGCTCAAAGCGGCACACCAGCCAATTCAGCATCAAGACACCCAAATGATATTGCGCATGTGGAGGCTTGGCCCAGCGAAGTGTAAATAAGCATTTCCGCACCCAGCACTGGGTGTATAACATGGTGTCAGGTAGCCACAATCAATGTAGAGAGGCAGAGGGAGCAATCAGCCAACCTTCGCCTTGTGAGATGGAGGGCCACCGCCGCACACACAAACAACCAATCACCACAGGACAGTGATTGATGTCTCATCCTGCTTTGAAATCTATCATCCCGGCCAAGTGGCTGTCGAAACGTCGCCTGACAGACTGTTAAACACAGCTTAATATGCATCACCCTGGCAAATAGTTCATCAATTCTTTATTATGTGGGCCCGGGTTGTGCAAGCCATTGTCCAAACCTGTATTTAATACACTAAGTGCTTTGGTGTCCATAGTGAGACATAGTTAAGTAATGCTGCATTCCATTTAATTTAATCATCACGATAAATAATTACTTTATTATTCAACAAAAAGAAGAACATAAATTAGATTTTGCACCTTGATGCTAAAAACCACAAGGTGCGACTTTCTCACAACGAAGATGTGGAAAATGTAAGGACAACATAATCTGAGAAAACTAGCATCATATGTATTTTTACTTAACGGTCATCATTCAGTACACAAATTAATTTGCTTGTGGACAAATTTAGCGGAGTGGACAAACAAAAAGGAAGGAGATAGCCGATACGTGGTGACATACACCAGGATTTCTGGCCTCAACACTTCATTAGCAGAATTCCAAGTACAACTCTGCTTGCGAGCGTGGTGAGGCAACAGTTTGGTTTATTCTTAGATCTGTGAAATCACATTGCATCTTGCCAGTGTCATTTATGCTACCTCACCCTTTAAAGTTTACTGAGAGACTGCGAATAATACAGGAAGGCACTGTCTTCTTGCCAGGATTGTTAAAATCCCCGTGGGATTTCGTTGCAGCTTACTTCTGCTCAGTTTCACAAAGAACTATTTTGCTGCAAATAAGTACGGAGGAACTCGCATCGAGTTCGCTGACATAATTATTTAATGCACTTTGGCATTCTGACAGCAGTTTTTGAAGCTTATATGGTGGTGCCCTTGCTGACCACATCCTGCACAAACTGTGACTTATGGAAGGTATATCGCTGCCAAAAAGGTCTGAATGATGAATGCCAATGCGACATAAGTCGCATTCGTTACAAAGCGAGTAAAACCACCCAACGGGCAAGCTGCATCACTTCGTTCTTCCACCCACATGGAGCTTTCTGTTTATCATCCACCATCTTGACAAGGTGTTCCTCATCCCCGCACATAAGTGTCCTCCTCGACCGCTTGTCCCCTCCCTCCGTTGGCTGGGGAAGTCACAGAAAAGGGGGAGGAGAGGAGCCTTCACGGCGAGGGTTATTTTTCTTCCCTGATCCTTGTCTGATAAGTCTGTTTGCTCCTTTGTGTCTGGGGCTACTCTTAATCAAGAGGAGGTGGAACATAGAAAGAATTTAGAGGGGTAGCTGATAAGGAAAGCATATGTTTAACATTTTTTCTTACATGCAGTGTTACAGACCAAAGGCAATTTGGCCACGGGAAAGGCCGATAAAAAGGGTACAGCGTATTAATGCAGATGTATTCAGTACTGCAGACAATACCAAAGCTATTCAGTGAAATTATCTCTTCACTTGTATTCCAGTTCGTGGTGAAATGGATAGCATCTTTCTTTGATAGCAGTCTCATTGCTTTTTATGGTACTGTAGCCCATGAACTACATTGTCACAATTTTCTTGCTGCTATACTAGAGATAATTACATCTAGTCATGTAATGGACACATCAAGTAGCGCAAATCTATATAGTTTATATGCTGAAATGGAGCAAATCACAAAGGATGACAATCATCCCTTTTCAAGTGCAGTATCTATGACAGGCGTGGAGTGGACACTAATTTAGCATTTCAAAGCCTTTCCACTCTTCACATCCGACTTTATACCTGTAATCGCCTCTTGCAAATATATTTTTAGCCTCTTGGATTCAGCCACCCCCACTGGCTGCTTCCCCTGGGAAATAACCATTCCCAGTGCTGACATCTACGGTGTGTTCTCTATAGATCAAACAAGCCCGGTCCTGAATTGCCAAGGCCCTGAGGGTCCATGCTGCCAAACACATGAACTGTCTTTGTTAATGCCTGCTGGTCAACTATCAATAACTTCTGAAGGGGTTTTACTCCTCTAGGACATGCCACATCGAAAAGGATCACATACTGGGTAAAGTTACACGTCAGAGAGAAAGCTAAACTTGATCTGCATGTAAGATTGTGAGAAGCTTGAAATCACGCTCCTTCTTTGCCGGAGATCAAATTTAGGCTTCCTCCCTCAGTTTTTCAGTTTTGAAGCTTTCCGTCTTCTTCCATCCCACTCTCATCCTTTAAAAACCCCAATTAGGAGAAAAGTATTTGTGTGTGGGCTTCTACTCAGTTCAAACAAAGCCCTAATCATAGAGCATCACTGGCATTGTGAATAAAGCAGCATTTGGCAGAGGGGTAAAGCATTGGCCTGGATTCTGAGGAAAAGTTTGTTCCACTTTCTCTCCACTTTTTCACTGGTCTCACAGTACTTTGTGTTTGTTGCTCCAATATCAGAGATCAGCACATTTGTTTAATGTGGAAATTATTAATTAAATCCTGTCATGCTAAATTTAACATAGCACAAAGAAACTTTGAGGGGGGGTGGGGGCGTTCCTCATTTTAGGAAACCTTCACAGAGAGAAAACAAAAATAGACATATTAAATTCTCTTTTCCAGCAGCTATTCTAACAAGGGATTTCTGCAACATTGGTCCATCAAGGATGCCATCTCAAGTTGTAGAAATGAGGGGAATATGTTCCCTCTTTCTTTCAGAAAGGCAACTTCTACTTGTTCACCCAGTTGGTGTAGGTTTCCCATTAGTAGCAAGTCAACACAAACGTGTTTGTCATCAATACAAATTGGCATGAACAGAACATCCCAAGTAAGACCTTAACAAACCAATTATCTGCTCTATTTGTGTATTTGTCACTTCTTGATTCTGGTAGTGAAATTTCCTTTAGAGGTGAGCAGTCACTCAGACTGTTGTTCAACAATTTAGTTCATATGAAGAGCGTCTGAGGTTTCATTGCCAGAGTAAAGAGAAGCCAGTGTTTGCATTATAATCATTTCATAGAGCTACACAGCTTTACTCCACTTAGCCATTCTGATCTCTCAGTGGACTCGCAATGTTTCCCCATGGGTTTCATTATCTGCAAGCGTTGAGAAGGGTAGAAAAAGGGCAGTTTTTATGCACTGCGACCAGCGTCAATGCGATTCATACCGTCAATGAGACAAAGATAGAGGAGCAGTGCTTCATGGTAGGTAGGTGTATTAAAGATCGCCTATACCTTCCGAGACCAAATTCAACTTGATTAATTCATGGGGCTTCTTAAATGTCATTTAGAAATACAGTCTTTTGTATAATATGACAAGGAAAAAAAGTGTTTTTTTTTCCCTTTCATCAATATTCACAGGCACAAATTGTCAGCGTGGCCTTAATAAATTTGATAACATTCCTTTTCACTATCCCATGTGAGTGCTTCATAAGATTACAATGAAAGATGAAACAGTGTTTGTATAACAACACCTTTATTATTCATATGTTTTATTATGAAGTGGCCTCCTCATTAATCTAGGCTAATTATGGCTGTAACACTTTGGAGACTGGATAGCAGAAACATGCTTGGAGAGAGAAACGCTCTCTCAAAGACACTCGAAACAACTACTGAGGCAGTGTAATTTACAGCAAGCTGCCCTAGATAACAGAGAAGCTTGTTTGTGCTTGTGTATGGATCGTATATACACAACGCTTAATTTGCACCCAGTAACTCTTCACTGCATTTTAAATGCTTTACAGGAAAAATGTGTCACTTCACGGGCATATATCAGTCACAATGCTGTCATTTTGACGGTGAGAAAATAACTTTTTTTGACTCACGGTAGTTACATCAGTGACATGAGAGCCCTCGAGATATGATTAAAACATCACAACAAGTGGAATGATTTGCTTCAATACGCTGTATGCAGATCAAGGATGAGTAATAACAAAGAACTGGGAAATAATCCTATCACGTTCTTGAGTAACAGAAAAATATGTTTATATTACAATAAATACAGTAAATGAGACATTAAAACAGCTGTCTTTTAGTAGTATGCTCTACGGCAGCGACTGAACCAGGGGTAATTTTATCCCAGGGGTACTTCTGCAGCTTCCATGGGCTAAGAGGAAAGATCGTTTAGGAGCTCACCTTAGAAATTATGCTTTGATTAGAAAACAATACTTGCATATTGATTCAGCTTTAACACTGAACAGTGGGTCGGGACGAGTTTAGATGGTTCATTGATGCATATGTTTGCATGTTGGGGGGGGGGGGATTGGCTCCTCAGAGCATGATCAAACAGTTCCCAGATTTTTTTAACTTGAATTGCCCATCTCTACAAAATTACATTCTTAATCTTTCAACCGGTGTTTTTCATCAGATAATAAGATGAAAATCGTCAACAAAATTAGAGAAAACGTTTTGACTAAAAGTAATGACTAAAAGTTAACTTGTAATAACTTTAACGATTCTGGACAAACGTTTTGAGATGTCATCAACTAAAACTAGACTAAAACCATAAAGGATAGAAATGACTATAATGTGACTGAAATCAATGTATCTGCAAAAGGCTTAGACTAAGACTAAATCTAAAAAAGAAACGACTGTGCAGCTACAAAAAAAACAATAGGAAGTAAAAAAGACTTGGGTTAAGACTCGATGAAAGCCTTCAGTCCTTTATGCTGTCAGGAATTCTGAATTGGCCATGGAGGGGATAATGATGCCGCATGCTTCCACAGGAGTGCAAGGCCACAAGGTGCAAACAAGTAAAAGGACAAAGGACTTCTTAAATGAGTCAAGAACAGCAAAAATGTGCATGAAAGACTTGGTTTGGTGAGTCATAATGCCTGACTTATCCTGCTTTGTCTTTGGAATGTTTGCTTTTTTTGCAGTAAAGGTCCAAATTGTTACTTTTGGATAATTTATTTTAAGGTTTGTTTACATAAACTTAAATAATTATGCTAAATGACAATACAGCTTTACGCTAAATGGAATATATACTTTTTCCTTTCCAATTGAATAAGAATATGAACACTACATTATAAAGTCACTGTGGCATGCCACCTTTTGTCTCTTATTTGGTATTGAAAGTTGGCAAAGTTAGCAGAAATACTTTGTTAAATCAACAGAAAGAGCTGAAAAGTAAATGATAAATAGTTGAACTACCTAAAAATTGTTAACTAAAAGTGTTGGATAAGTGAGGGAAACATGCAGCTACTGGCACTCCAAGTAGTCGCACAAATGTAAACTTGAGCAAACCAATACACACAATACAAATGTGGATAAAATCAGTTTAGATGATGCCATTTGGAACATGATGGGCAGTATCCATTTATCTCACAGGGCTAAGTGGGAACGTTGGACAATACAGTTTGGGAATTACTGCTCTGCAGTACAGTGTCTGTCTGTGGTAGCCATCACAACACTAAGTTCTGAGCTTGTAAAGACATTCATGAATCGCTATTTGAGCCACAAGGGCATACCAGTACAATGCTGCCCTCAATATTCAGATTTCTCGACATCTTTAGGTTAAACACATATCGAGGACCACATTGTCAATATCCGCATTCCTATAATTAGACTAGTGGTAATTGTGCCAGCCGGAGTTCACCTCAGAGACAATATGTACTTCGCTAACTTCAGTAAAAACATTAAGGTCCCAGTGAGACATGCTGGCAGACTCATACTTGCTCTTTGAAAGTAAGTAAGAAAATGTAATCAGGTTGTTTGTGATCCAGTTTGCACATTAACTATTGCTATCCCGAGCCTTGTGCGTTTACATGGCATGGTAAGACTAATTACATTATATTATAATACTAATTACATTCCTAAGGGTCGCATAAAATTGTTTGCTGTCATTTCCATACCAAACTAACATCCAAGGGGCAGGGTGTAGATAATTAGCTTTCAGAATGAGATGCGTGCGTCTTGAATTACACTGTACTTATCCTGTCTGTTTCTCTGCGCCTCTATGTTCATCCACATTGATTGCAATAACGCAAGCTGGCGACCGGGTGTGCTTCGTAAATAAGCAAATCACCCACACAGAAAGAAGTTGTGCTTGTATGTTAATCTACAGAGCGTAAACAGGGTATCGTTTGCTCTCATATCCAAAGTGGAGGGATTTATTATTCTGGTTCTGCTGCATGACACTTCTGGGTTGTGTCCCAGTAGAGAACCTCGCTGAAACTGGGTCGAATGTTAAATCGGCTGTTGAATCAAGAACAGAGCACGAAAGCCTCACAAGGAGGCTTGATGTTCCGAAAAAAAAAAAAAAAAAAAAAAAAAAAGGTATGATGGGAACAGCACTATGATAATTTCATCATACAGTATGGAGTGATTTGACATTCAAAAGCAGATTGCTTAATGTGCAAATGAACATAAGTACTGCTTGTTAGCCATGTTTTAAATAATCAAATACACATTTAGCAGTGTGATGCATTAGTATGCCCTTTGAGCGCAATGTTGTTAAGATATCTAAGCATAATACCACCGCAGTGAGCTTTAGTGCTCTTTTGAAATACTGTAATTTCAAGGAAGTTATCGTCATAATAAATGACCGTTTTTGGAGAGGGATTTTGCATGTTCCCAGGATTTTCCTGCTTTTGGAGATCAGTACAGAGTGAACTTGATGATAATATTCAAATATATGTGCACATAATTTTAGAATGTTCAGTGCAAGTCACCTCCAGATGCAACACCTCTGAGGCTCCATCTCGACAGTGTCATGATGTAAATTGGTCCCCGATGCAGTGTCTCTCTTGCCTCCCGGTGCCCGTTATTCTCGGCTCTGATATGGAGCCGAAGTTTGCTGCTGAATCTTTTCACCCAAAAGCTACAAGGGTTTTAATGTGATGCATGAGAATCTTTTTCAAGTACTTTTCCTGTTTTCTGTCTCAAATGTATGAAAACATTCAGGTTTCTAGTTTAAACTGTAGATGGTGGAGTGACAAGTTACTCTTCAAACGCAGTCATTAGAAAGCAGCTCTGACAGGCTGTTGTTGTGCAGGCTGATGTTCCAATAATGTTACAACATGTTGTGATGAGTGTTACCCCAGGTTAGTCACAGTGGTAGTGGAAGCGGAACGTTAGTTCAGGGGGTGGGTTGTCTGGTTGTGAATAACGTATTTGGAGATAATGGGAGGTTAACTGATAATACTTGAAAATAGCTTGCAAAAAAAGAATAAAAGACTTGATATTCATGCCATGTCTTATTGTAATATTTTCTGGAAACAAAGAACAGGCAGAACCCTTAAGGTAGAACTATTTGGGTGTGTAACTATTATGTTTCTGATGAGTAACTTCACTACAATTTTAGCTCCCTGCTGGTCAGTAGAAATAATGCACATTTTAAGACACTTCCGCATTGGCTTCACTCTGCAGATCCAGCCTGAATAATTACAGCTCAGTAATGATTCACATTGTTTGGCTCCCTGTAGTATATTAGTAAGTTCTTAAGTTATACTATTGGCAATGCAAACAGGATGAAGTCATAAAATACAGTCAGTTGGTTTAACATTCCTTAGGCAAAGAATTTGCTGTTTGTTGATGATGCATTTAAGTGCATCAATTTATTTTCTTTTAAAGTTGCCACAAATGACTTTGTGCTGAAAGGATAAAAACACCAGCACGTCTTGCTGAACTCGATAAATGCCACAAATAAAATCTGACTGCAACCAGTGACTGTCCTGTAACGACGCATCTTGGTGGGATCAGCCCCTCAACGGTCCTTTCGGGAGACATTAACAAACAAACAATAATTTTGTTGTATTGTTAGGAGGATTTGTTTGGCTGAAAATTTGTGCCGAGCTGCAGAGTCGGTTCACAGACATTTGATTTAATGTTATTTCGATTAAACTTACTACGAGGAACTCTGCTCCTGGCCAGAGGAGGAGCTGAAGCCGGATCTGGGTCTGCCTGCAGCAGGCTGGTTGCTGCTGGATGCCCCACTGGAGTGTGAGCTGGTTTCTGGTGAACCTGCATGTCGTCGCATGATTTGCCTGATTTCACATGAAATCCGACCCAGTGCACAAGCATTAAGAATTTCTATATAGGAATATCCAATCTTCTCGCTGATGGTCTTGTTATCCTGCTATCTCGACGTGGCAGGAAAATCCTCGAGAGCCCTGCGATTATATAACAGTGCTCGAAGTGTGTGTATTGAATGGAATCAGCAATATCTTCCTTCTTATTCCTATTTATCCATTATTCCTTTACGCAGGTTATACCGTGTCATAATCAGTCGTGATTTTATTGTTAAATTCTTATATGCATTTTCTATGATAGCCCTACGCTCCAGTATTCTTCCACCTGAAACATTATTGGGTTAAGGTGGTGTGTTTGTATATTTACCCATATTGTTAATACTTAAAGTGCTCCTAGGTGTTATTTGTAGAGATGTGATCACTCTATAACATATTTTACGATGCCTACAACCTGGAATCAACACCAGCCAGTCAGACAGGCAGGTATGCATGCAGAGTATGTGAGCTATTTATTCAGGTTTTAGGAGCAGTGTTAAAGTCAGGATGCTTGTTCATATTATGCAGCAAGATAAAGAGATACATTCTCAATTTCCCCAGTGACTAAAATATGCAAGAAGATATTGGGTTTGGAGCTTCTCCAGCAAGAACATTTGACATAAAAATGATTCAATCATACATAATTGCCAAAATATAATTTATGTAATTTACTATTATAATTAGATAAAGCTAAAACAGAAAAAAAATGCAATTAATTAATATTAATTGTATTATTCGCACATATCACACTGAGCGTTTCATTTTAAAAATAAAATCACATTCTGTAAATCAAAAGAGCAGATTCAGAAAACTTTGAAATAATGTTTCATTAATTATATTTGTGAACGAATAAAAAAAATCAAAAATGGTTCATTTATTATTTTACAAATACAAAGTAAAAACTGGAACGATAAATTAGATTACAGCACCATTATTCCCAACCCCCTCTTCCATGCTAAACCGCTGCTGCGTTATTAATTGCCCAGAGAACCTGATATGGAGAGGGCAGAGAGGAGTACCAGCAGCTTGTAAGAAGTGCCGATGTGCAAGAAAACTCAAGGTACGCTGAAGAGTAAAATGGGTAAATAGTCCTCGTCTATATCGCTCATGTACGTATTTAAACTGCTTGGCATCATTCGGCCTAAAGGTAATACCTTTGTCTACATTAGGCTAAATATCCAGATAAGTGTGGGCAAGGTTTGATACACCACAATTGGTGATTAATTACAGAGTGAGAGATACTGAGCACCGTCCAGAAAAGCATCCAGAGCCACAGTCAGAGACAGATAGGAGAGTCAAGTAATTCCAGGAAGTGACACAGCAAACGTATTATCCAGCCCTTATCTTAACAAGGAAAACTGTTTTTGGAGCACTAGCTCAGTAGATAGAGCAAATTGCTGCACGGGTCCACAGCACTAAAGCACAAAACCATGCAGCACAGACTGTATCTGATGAGGTTCTGAGGCAGTACATGGTGGTTAGTCACACTGATCAGTCTCTCAGGGGACATTCATTTCATAGGATAATGGTATTGAAAATGTGACATGGTACTACCAGAATTACATTTTCAAAAGAGGGTATTACTTGAATATTGCCCGAAGAAGAATTCATTTCTCTTGGGCACTGCTTGTTATGAACTAAATGCCATGATTTCAATGTCATAATTGAAGGAATATACTTAACAGAGTCTCACAAATCTTGGCACGCATTATGCATTCAGAGTTGAATCACATTTATTCTCAACATCATCCCACATTTTGTACGAGTCTAGAATAACACCCAGCATTTTTCAAAAGAATAGTAATTAGGCCGTACACCTTGCGACTCAGTGTGCAGATAGAATACAATAATAGACAAATTCAGCTGAGGGATCCATCCGCTCTCTTGTGTTGAGTGTTGCGTACATTTTCCACATTCACACTTCAAAGTGGAAAGTTGACTTCTGGAATCACACAAGCAAATTTTGAATTCTCATGCAGCACTGAGTGATCGAAAATAAGAGCATGCACTTTTCATAGTGTTACTTTTATCAATTTCACTTTGGAGACTGAAGTAGTTTTTGACACTTGCTTCCCATAAACAACAGCTGGGGGTACGAAATAGCATTTTTCCCTGCGTATCACAGAGGCTGATTCTCACATAAAGAAAACATGTCTTCAGTTGTCAAGGTGCTTTGTGAGCCTTCCAAAGGGGCTGCAGACAAATATACTTCACAATAGGGGAAAAAAATATATATAAAAAAAACGCTACATTGGGCTTTCACAGAACTATTTTCTCTGCCTTTCTCTGATTCATAACCTGTGAGCTCTAACAGCGCAGACCATTTTGTTCGCTCCAGCTCAGATGCACCTTTAATATTTTTGCTCTTTCTCCCCTCGATTGTAAGGCTTCAAATTCTGGCCAGAATGAGAGAGGGCATACGGCATGCAACAGTGTGCCATCTCCAAATCACCAACAGGCAAACAGATGGATGGCATGCATCATTACTGTGAGTTAATGGAGCAGTAGTTAAGGTTCTGCATATATGCAGACTCCTAGACTCTGTGTCCAAATTGTCTCAGGCTTTGCATTGTGCATGGTGAGCATGTGTAAAATAAGATGCATTTTCAGTTACCAACCAAGGAGGGGAAGTTTATTGTTGGTAGGAGTAGTGGAGGGAACAGACTCTTGCCATAAGCAAAAAGTCCAAAAACATCAAGCGTTGGATTATCTTGGAGAAGGCCACCAGCTGTTCCCGCTTGTCTTTAACAATGCATCACCCTGATGGCAATTTCCACTCCATCATGGAGCTCAATTTTCAAAATGTGCTGCCAGACTATTTGATATTTATCGTGGAATTGGCAAGTAATGCTAGCTTCTGTTCCGAAATGTACCAGCAGCCAAGACCCTGCATTACTCATGCACACACAGTATGGTAGACTTTGGCCTATTAATTCTGTTCCAGAATATGAGTAATAGCTCTGCCATTCTTTGCGGCCAGCGGGGCATTTACCTTTGATTTGTTGATCATGTAGAAACTCCAAAGTTCAAATAATGCAAGTCTGTGCTAACTTTGCCATAACGTTAATATTAATAGTAGAAAAAGCATGAATACACAATTTCAGTTAATAAAGCAATCCAAGTTAAGTGGTGTTTCATTTGGAATTTAATTGTCATAAAGACTGATGGTGTCAGGAGGCATTTGTCTTCCCTCAACGCACAAATTCGGCACATGAGCTATGAATGTATATTATAAAGCCTCATCCTCAGATGACCTTACATTAGCAGATTTCTGCTGTCCGTCACACGTTCCCCCGTCATCTGTATTAGTCATGCGAAGACGGCGGCTCCCTCTCATCCTCTCTCTCTCTCTCGCCATTTAATCAATGCAGACTTACACCCACAGTCTTGCCGGAGCAGACGACGAATGATTAGCAATCATTTTGTTTATGCTGCTGCCGAGGGAAATCTAACTCTCAGGGTTAATGTCCTTTTTGACACGAGGTAAGCAGAGGAGGAGGGATCTCCCTGCTTATCTGCTGATCAGCACTTTGGGTTATCCCTCTTCTGGTGATTGATATTAAGTAAGGTGCTGCCGAGGTGAGAGGTTCACTGTAATTGTAGGCAAATTATTTTGTCAGGAAAGTTACTCCTTTCTCTGATGCATATCAATGAGCGAGCCGTGAGCTCCACCCAATCAATCAGAGCAGAAAGCCAAATCGCTCAAGTTTGTGCCGTCAGGTTTTTGGCCATCAAAGATACCCTTCTCAACATGCTTGATAACCCATTTCTAGGGAAAGGAAAGAAGACAATAGTGTTCTGCTGGTGCCAAGTAAGTCAATTTGATAATACAGTTTTGCTAATTAACGTAACTATTGAACTGAAATTCTTCAATTAAGTAGAGCTCATAACTTTGACTCAAAATCGTTGAGAAAGTACAATACAAGTTCAGAGGTCACATTGCTCTCCCGATAGCCATGATTTTGTCCCACCACCTGCTGTAATTGGTGGTAAATTGGCCTACATAATGAGCTGAGAAACAACAATCATCCTCTTGGGCAATCAAATAGGTCAGTTAAAAACTGCTGGCTGCTCTTTGTGTCAAAGCAAACTGCTTGAAATCTAGATAAGACTTTTCCTACATTTATTTAAATGGGCCCCGTTGGGTTTGTTTATAAGAACAAACAAGAGCATTTGTAATCAAAGGAGGCAACTTGAAGGTCCTGGAAACGTGTACAGTTTAATTAACACTGTGGTGAAATGACGTAAAAATCACGCTTAGCACAAATTCTGAGATAAACAACCACATTAATTGTTTTGGCGTCTCAATTTCTGTGACATACAAACCTCGCCAACCACAAAAGTATTCATGCTTTGGTTTTCTGTTTTACTGCTACTTTACCAGACGCTGACCCTGCTCTACTTTAATGTAAAAAACACTGTATGAGACAAGGAGGGAGAAAGTCAATAATTATAATGGAAAGCCCCTGAGAGATGTTAGAGACCATTAATAATGGGTACAATTTCCCCACTGGCTACTCTATTGCAAGACGTTTGACAGATTATTTTCCCATGTTAAATGAAACAAAACAGCAGCAGTATGAACAGCAATATTTGGGAAGAAGCAAGTCAATGCAAGTTGTTTAAGAATGACACTTTTGGTTATAACCTTGCTCATTCTATGTGACAGCTTCAAAGAATTTTAGTTTCTTTTAGAAACTATTTGGTAGGAGTAGTGGAGGGAACAGACTCTGACCTACTGCTGTGTGCACACCTGGTTCCAATCCAAGACAGATGGATGCAATTAAAGACAACATGTCAGTTTCCACCAGACAGTGTTTTTCACATAAACACCCAATACTGTACTGCATGTAACTGACAAACAACAACTTGAAAAGAGACCAGAGAAAGCAAAAGCATGGAGAACTTTTGCAGAGGTTGGCTTAAGATCTTTAAGCCCTGAACAGTGAACTGAGACCTTCGTCTACAGTTTCTACATAACACAGGAAATAAAAAGCAGGTATGTCAGCAAGAAAAGGACCAACTCCGTAGAGTCCAGGTGGGAGCGATGAAGAGGAGGGGGCAGATGCTAAGAAAAGAGATGGCGGTGGAAACTGTTAATGAATGGCTATTGGAAACTCTGGGCGGACGCTGCGTTGAAATGCTTACTCGTTTGTGATTAATGACTACTAGGCTGCTGTAATAGGTACCACTGGGACCTCAGACACCGGCACCTTTTTATAGAATAGCCCCAAAAGAAAAAAGATGAAGTCCCCATTAGAGTGCTTCTTCAAGGCAAAAAAAAAAAGGTCTCTATACAGTCATATCATAATGTAGCTTTTCTCCACACAGCAAAAGTGTTTTGTCAAATCAACTGAAAAATGAAACACCTGAATTTTTCATTGCTCAGCAACTCTGAGTTGCTGCAAGTGTGGACAGTTGCATTTCTCCCACTGTTTGCTGATGAAGAATGTCATTAAAATATTTTTGTAATCGTAACATTTTTGGACTGATATACTTTTAGGGTGAAAAATGGTTTTAAAGACAACTATTCATCTAACTCGGCTGTTGATAAAAGTAAATCAGCAAGAGAGTTTTACAGACAGAGAGAGTACGTTTCAATGAAGCTAAATATGAGGAAGGTGAGCATTAACATAGAAATGACTGATCTGACAAACTCTAAAAGGGTCCTTTCTAAATCACTAATGAACATGTTTAAAGTTTCACACACCAAATCGGAAACCAACACTTGTATGTGCATGACCGCAATGCATGCAGTGACCAATAAATTATTCATATGTCTTTTGTTCTACACATTACCTAATCCACAGAGTAAAGAACAGAGTGCATCTCAGGTTCCTGTTACAATCCATTTGACTTTAAAACAACTTTGACTGTGTGTGTGTGTGTGTGTGTGTGTGTGTGTGTGTGTGTGTGTGTGTGTGTGTGTGAACCATGCACTGCTAGGGCCACAGAGTAACATCATATCTTAGCAGCTTTATCCAAATAAACATTAATCTTTGCACATTCGGAAAGCACTTTTGTGAAATACATAAATTCGCAAAATTAATCTTACTGTGTTCCACATGCAGTCAGGCACTGCAATCCAGAAATGAATTAATCACCCCAACACAATTGCCTTGTTTGCATTTTTCAAGGTTATTTCGAACCAATTGCATGTAAGCAAGGTTGGTTAAGGAGAGAATATTTGTTATTGGTAAAAAAAAATTAACACAGGCTGTTTTGTTGCTTTTGTTTGTTCAAGTGCTGGAACTGGGGCATTTAAAGGTGAATATTTAAGTTTGTAATACAGTTGGTTAAGATTCCAATTTAGTTTCAATTTGTCTCATCTCCATGGTACTGCCGCTTACTGAATTGTAAATGTCGTTCTTTATCTTTCTGCCTGATGATTTACTTTAGAAAAAAACAAACATTTACAGTCCACAAATTGCAATCTTATCACTAAAATTAATTTTACCAGTCAATGCAGCATAGCAGCAGGGTCATTCTTACAGCACAGATTGAGAACGGAACTAAATTTATAAAACGCAAAATAACTTGTGAACACCTAATACTGTATGTTTCTATACAGTGATTTGATTTATGTGACAATATTCCATGCTGGACACACCAATTATTTTCTTCCTGTGATCAATGTTGGGCAAGTTACTCACAAAGTGTAACAATTTACTTTTTACTTATTGCTTCTTTTAAAAGTAATATTACTTCACTTACTACTTGGTATGAAAAGCAATTAAAGTGTTAAAAAAAGCTTTTAATAAGCAGACAAGTGAGTAAATCAAGCTGCATTGATCTATGAATGAATGTGGTTGACTTCGACAGAATCTGCTGTCCACTATTGCGCTATAATTAATGAAAAACTTCTCCATCAGTTCATTAAATCCCTGCAGCATCTGAAGGCAGCAGGACACATATGTTGATAAATCTGCAGCCTCTGAGAAGTGCCACGCCAGATGTGCTCGGTCTAGCCAGAGCTGCTCCGGGTTTGGTCCTGCCTTTACAGATGACATTACATTACATTGTGATTGGCTGCATGTGGGAGAGACTTACCCGACTCGCTGGGCACCCTAACAACCTGCCCCTACTCTGCGTCTGATTGGCTATTCCTCTCCAGGCCTTTGCTAAACACTAACGTTAGCCTATGATGCTAACCGACGCTACGAACTAGACAGGCGCAGGAAGAGCTTTTTTTCCTGTAGTCCAAAATCAGGCCACTCGGTCATAACAATGCTAAGTAAGTGTGTGTGTGTGTGTGTGTGTGTGTGTGTGTGTGTGTGTGGGGGGGGGGGGGGGGTTGTTGCAATTTTTGTCATGCTATTTCATCATTAAATTCACTTCCGAGAATGTTTGAGGCAAGTAATCAGAAGTGTACATTTAAAATATGGACAGTTTTAACAAAATCAATAGCGTATCGAAAAGGGGTGGGAGGGGTCCGGGGTCCGAGCCCACGGCAAAGAGTACCTTTTAACTTAAAAGGATATTACTGCTTTATTTCTACCCGGGTCCAGTTTTCATTTCAGTTATGATAACACTGAGGTATTTTCTGCAATCTTTTGTTTCGGGTATATAAAGGTGTTATATTGAAGCTATCCTCGAAGCTAGGCACATCGAATATTTCAATGATAATCCCATATTGTATAGGAAAGTGGTACAAGTGGTACAAGTCTGGTGGGTCAAATTTGAACCAGGAAGTCTGTCTATAATTGATGATCTTTACAACCGAGCATTTTGTTAATTATCTTACTTTTTGCCTTTTTCCTTTTCAAATTACTACTAACTCATTAACCTGTTGCCTTATACAGTATATGCCTGTATATTCCTTTGACTGCTCCAGCTCTTGGCCCCATTTGATTTCTTTTAAGCAGTTTTCCAGATCTCGATTTTATAACCAGGTCAAAACCCATGTTGTACTGACCTGGATATATCCTTTGCTGTATATGAATATTTACCACCCTGTCCTCAATGCAACAGCTTTTTCATGTACAAACAACATGTCTTCTAATTCTATTGCGGGGAGATGGAGGGTTGGGGGGCAAAAGATTCAATGTGTGGATTTTGAAAATGAAAAAAAAATGAAAATAGAATTTTCCTTTGGGAATCAAAAGTTTTCGCCGCCAACAATTTCCTGATATTGATTGTCCCATTCACGTAATCTGCACATTTGAACGACACTTAGGTGTTGAATTCATTCACAAATACGGTTAAACTGAAATTCAAAGATGAGCCTTTGAATGTTTCTCTCAGACCTGACAACAATACATTATCTGGACATAATCAGAGTCACCCAGCTACATCCTCCCTTTCCCAGTTTGTTCTATATGACATAATCCCTCTTTGTCCCCTTTCAACACGGAAAGCAAACCTGTTCACAAGCCTCTTTGAAAAAGTCTCTTTCATGGGGTCTGTACAGGAGAGCATAAAAAGATTTGGCTCTGAGATTAATTGAAGAGGGACCTTTACAAGAAATGAGAGAGGGACAGTGTGATTGTCCCAAACCTTAGCCAGATAATAGTGTCTTGGCTGCAGGGATCCCTCTGGAGGTGTCTCTAAGCCTCAAACAATGGAAGAAAAATAACCTTGCGGTAGCCCATGCTGACACTGGGCCCACCCAGCACAGATTGATACTATTGTGCTACACAGGCAATCTTAATTAGTTTTGACGTCACTATCCTGCCGATTGATCCAGGTCAGAGCTTTATCTCTTGAGATCACAATTTCTGTAGAGAACTTGCAGTTTGAGGTTTTCAGACCATGACCAATCAACGTTTTGGGAATTCTACCTCACTGGTAAATGGGTAAGCTGTATGTAACCCATCTGTGTCTCTGGTGGTCATACCAAAACTAAATTCACAAATTTGATTGGAAGAATCAAACCAGATTGCAACAGTGTTCCTGAAGTATTCATATTAAACCATGATGAGTTCAAAGACCAGGATTCAGCTGACCACTTTTAAAATGTAAAACGTGCATGCAAATTGTGGGGGTGTTAAATTGCATCTGAACTTGCTTGGCCCTCCTGCTTTAACTTTAATAACCACCAGATCACAAAATGTCTTTCTATTTCATTTTCATTTCAACAACTTCTCAAACAGTGTCAACTTATTTCAAGGTGGTTGTGAAAGGAATCAAGGCCGTAAGTCAAACCGGCATGTGCAGCCACACCTGCGTTATTCCATCTTCACTGAAGCCATCCCTCACCAATCTAAGGTCCTGTCATACATTCTTTATGATGGCCCGATAACCAGGCACGGGATTGTTCAGGAATTCAGCTTGGAGGGGAAGGGGGAGACAAATGCAATGCTGTCAATATATCATGGGAGACGGGGACAGATTTGATGATCGAGGCCTGACTGAGAGAGGTTTAAGCAGCAGCATCAGCAACCTGTTTGTGTCTGCCGTGATCCTGACGGATAAGCAATCTGCCTGCAACATCACCTCAACCCTGACAGAATGTGATTCAGCTTCAACTAGACATGAAAGGATGGCTCTCTTGAAGTAGATTGGGAACAAGCAGAAATCAATTCAAAACGCACTGTTAAAGGAAACTATTTGCTGAGACCTTATTTCCTGAAAATCTGTAAATGCATGTTTTTGTTTTGCCTTCCGGCCAGCGGGTATTTCCATATTAACACAACAGGATTTACGCATTCCCTGTGCAGTAATCATGGCATTCATACGACAGACCACCGTTAAGGTTTGCAGACAGTGTTTCATTAGAACACCATAATATCAGTCATAAGGACAGGGAGGAGGCGTCAGCAAAGGTCCCCGAGGACTGTGAGTGCACGCCTTATGAACCCTCTCTGTCACACCCACACAAGTTAGTCCAGCATAGCTCTTCCTTTTAGCAAACTAAGGAAGGCATCCGCAGCAGCTGCAGCCTGGCTAATGGCAGCTGTATGCTAATGTCCTCCTCTGAGTCAGCAAACACAGCCAAGTTCATGGCCGGCCGCCACGGCTTTCTATCTCCTGTGTGAGTGTTCCTCTCCAACAAGTCGAGGAAGAATCATCATGGAGGGAGATAGCTGAACAAAGATGGATTTCACTTTGTTTGAAAGAATTTTTGCACACGCTTGCAGGAGTGTATGCTGCAAATTGACAGGAAGGATTATCCAACTGCAAGCTCTGGAAAGTTTAGAAGGAAATCTGTGTGCTTTTCAGTTTGTAAAGACACTTCTGTAACGATATCAACCATTTCACTGTAATTAAAATACAAGCAGCTTAGAGATTAAAACTGAATTTTGACAAATACTTGTCACATCGTTAGGTAATAACCAGACCTGCCAAATCCAAGCAGTTTCCTTCATCTTTTTTTTTTGACGTGTTAATCATTAAGAAATTATGCAACACAAGGGCAGATTTTTCCATAATAACAGCATTTTTAAAAAGAACCGCCGCACAGTTATATGCCTCCACCAACCAGTCACAATGCAATTTACATCCGTGTGTCCAAAATGTCATCACTTTTTCATCCAATTAGACATGTTTTGAAGATAACATGCATGCCATAGCTATATGATCTGGTCACTTGAGCGTTGTTAGTTTACTGCAGCTAGTCCATAACAGGTTATATAGTAGACATGAGATCCCCTATAACATTGTCAGATCCAACGATGAACAGTTCAAAGAGTTATAAAGCAGAGATAGTCTGTTTCACGGATTGTTCTGTGTCAAGACCTGGTTCCTACATTATCCATAATGAAACGCAGCCACCAACAGTTAAGTTGGAGATTCAGCTTATCAGAGGGAGGAGGACAGGAGGAATGAAGATTAGATTTGTTTCCAGATAACATTGAGTTTATCTAATGACTTGTTGCCATTTTAAACATTACTGTTGATGCTCTAGAAACAAGATTCAGTTATATTTTAAATATAAATAAATTCCAATGCTGTTCTGAATTTATCAATTTTGTTTCAGTAACATTTCAAAAAGCAATTATTTAACAATGAAAAAGAACAGATAAGGAGTATAAATAAGAGTAGTAGTACTGAAAAAATCCTAACGATACCCATCCCTAGTTTTTATTCCATGTGTGCAGCCGTTATAGGTGGTCAGCACAAACACCTGTAACTCCATCTCATTAAACATACAGACACTGCCTCGTGTCACAGACTGTACTACACCAGCACATTTTCTGTCACTTTAATTACAGAACATAACAATAATCCTCCAAAAATAAATCCTCCATTCAAGATGCAGCCTTCCCTTTACATCAGCTCTCTACTCAAATCCCCTAACTGATGCATTTCGTCTTCAAACAGCGACAGCTGCCGTGATAAGTTAAACATTATTCATGGATAAGACCTAATTGCACACATTATGTGGTGAAATAGACTTGTGTAGCAGAGGAAGAGATAGAGTGGCTCTCACTTGAGGATGAAACGCTGTACCTGCATATACTGTACTTCATGATCAAGGGTCTCATTTTCTATTACTCACTCACCCACTTAACTGTACTTCTTCCACTCACGTCGTCTGCCTCTGACAACCTCATGCCCACACACACACACACACACACACACACACACACACACACACACACACACACACACACACACACACACGCTGCATTTTCCCCTTGTGTTCCTCATCATATACTATCCACAAATTTAAGAAAACAAGGTAAAACAACTGCAGCATGGCAAGCTCATTAATCAGCAGTCCACGGACATAATTTATCTGGTCCCTTGAACAGTCTGCGTGCTACATGCATCTACATGTACACACATACACACTGTGATATGTAAATGCAGACAGATGCTCTTGCATAACATTTGCAAGTCATTCCTTAAAACTAATAACTATCTGAAAGTGGAGCTCTCTCTCTTCAAGCAGGTGCACTGACTCCTGTCAGTGGATGCCTGAGATAGTTTAGTGGTTGCATGCTAAGGGAGGGAAAGGTTGCTCTTAATGGCCTCCAGAAGTAACCCATATAGTGGATGAGGAAATGGCATCTTTTTTTGACCGGTTTCTATTAAAAACACAAGTACCTTCAGGCTCCCTGGCATTTCTCCGCAGGCTCCGAGCCGTCAGGGAATCCGACCCTTGAGCTCCATTCCTGTGCTTGACAAGGAGATGACATCATGTCAAAAACAGACGGTGCAGTGATTTTCTCGAAAAGTTCAGTGGTGGAATCCATAAGATGGCACAGCAATTCCTCACTTTCTCAGGAAGCATGAATGTGGCACAATAATTGCAGATTGGTTTGGTCTGTTAGGAGGGTTTGCTGTGAGGAAGTTTCCAAAAAGAGCCGTGCATAATGTCTGCGGCTGATATGCTGTAACATGCATTTTCACACTGAACCGCGATTAATCTTTGTCCTTTATTTCCAATTACATTTGACAGTGAATCACAGTCACCCAGTGTCCTGATTCTACATGAGATTACCCTAATGCCAGGATACAAGCGTCCCAAATCTGTGTGGGCTCTTCCCATTGTCGCACTTTGTTGTCAAAGCATCTAAACACCCAAATGCAGTGCAGACATGACGCGTCTTTCAACAAAAGATTTACTCTTGCCTTGTTTTGATGTATGAATAAACCGATTAGTTCAGCAAGAGATAATGTCATTGTTATTGAGCTCCTTCATGTTTATGCTAATTACAAATCTATAAATCTTTACAAACGGCTTTAGCTAGTGATGGAATTAATCGCAAGCTATTCTGTTGGCTTTTCCCTTCATTCCTTCTCAGGTTGGTTGATGTCTTATGGATTTAACGTTGTTCATGATGGATTTGGTTTGGCGGAGTTTGCAAAAGAGAAATGCAGAAGAGAACTTTTTTGTGGAACTAAATTGAATGCATCTATTTTTCATTATCGCTGACACCCTGCAGTTGTTTTTGCATGTAAAAGGGGTGCATTATTCAATCATGAAGCAGCTAAATATAAACAGATTAAATTTTCAGCTCACAGAGGGGACTGTCAGTGTAACCAAGTTTTAAAAAGTCTCTCTTGTGCAATCCTTTCATCTCATTACACAATAGGACTGTAATAAAAAGGGTCACCGCTGAAATGGAGAGTTTCGAATAGTATGTGGCCTCTTTCACACATAATCAGTATATTAATAGGTCATGTAACATCAATCAAGCCATTATATTAAGACAATCACTTAAGTCAAAAGGATGAGATAATGTGGCCGATTCCCATTTTGGGAAAACACTCGTTTCAAGATTTGACAAAAATAGTGGCAGAAGCGGTTTTGTAGATTTATTCCACATGTATGCTTTTAATGCTCAATATCAAAAGCTGCAGGGCAACACTGGCAGCTTTCATACATCCTATTATTGTACCTTATCATAGATATATATATCGATATCAACGTATATGTCGTTCAGTTAGTAAAACAAACAACATTGCAGTCCATGATAAAATGTCTTGCTCTTGGTCACAGTCCTTTAATAACCTGATTTAAAAGATGCTTATCAAAATTGCTTGTTTATGTTATCCTTTTATATTACAAAATGAATATTGGCCGACATACATTCAGTTGCCAGTTTATTAGGTAGACCTGGCTAATACTAATGCATCCTAATCGGGAGTCCTGCAATAGATTCCACCTTCATGAAGGTTAGAGAAGTGCGGTCATTTTGGAGATTGTCATTTGTGGTGCTGTTGAATTGTATTGTGTCATAATTACAGGTGTTTTTATAATGTTGTCCACCCCATTATAGAAGAGAGGGTAGGCTATCTAACAGAAACAACTATTTAGTCTGCCGTAGCTTAGCTATAGGTGCACCCAATAAACTAACAAGTGAGTATACTGTTTTTTGACTTTTCTTACCTCAAATATCAACATCTTTTTGGTTCACATAAATCCAGTTTGTCTGGCTCTACCGCTGTAGTATGAAGATGCATCAGTCAAAGGCCACTTCTGTCCATATCCCCGAAAGCTATGGTTCTATCAAGCGAATGGTAAAGGTAAGGTTTGTTTTAACTGGTCTGTGGTGTGATTTGATTGAAGACCCATGGATGCAGTGGTAAAAGAGTCTATGTAATGGACTGGGTGAGGTGCAAACTATTCAGAGTTGGAGTGACGACACAATGCCTCAGAACAGTGTGATAAGTCTAAGTCACTTTAATAGCGCTGCTTGTTTTGTATGCAGTAAGACACATTTGTGTTTCCTATTTATAGTTATGTTTAGTATGACAACTTAAGCATTATCACACCTAAACATTTGCTGTATTTCACAATAAAAGTTGCTGTCCTTGGCCAAACTGATGTTTTACAGTAAGTGCAATGTATTTTTAAAGAGTCGCTACACAACACAAGGAGGGCAAGGAAGATGAACGTTAACCTGACACGTCACAAAGCAGTGTTGCATGAAGGATTAACAGAATCACACGACACAAAATGTTGCATCATTCACACAGTTGCTCTTTCATGAAAGGTTTTCTAGTGTGATCATTTATCAAATCACATAAGCAGTCCCTGGGATTACAGCTAATCAGCTAATACAAACTTTTCTTAAGATTAGTAACTCATATAATAAATCCATGTCCTCTCATCTCCATTCACTCTTGTGCTGAATCCCAAATGGGATTGCATTATCCAGCACCACAAAAGGGCTGTTGGACTGCTTTCAGCCTAACAATAGCGGGGAGGACAAACAGACTGATGACCTGACATGTACGAGTGCAGATTGTAAAAGACAAATGAGATCAGCATGGAGGGTGGATGACGGCCCTACTCAGGTAAGGGTTAGGGACACAGCCGTTAAGGTCAGACATGAGGTAAGCAAAGGCAAAAAAAAAAAAAAGGTGAAAGCGCTCATTATGATTTATGTAGATATCCACAAAATCCATTAAAGTTAAAATAGACACATTCTTTATACTGCTCTAAAACACATTTTGGGTTGTTGGAACATGTTATTAGAGCCATGCTGAGCAGTGTGCATGATTATAATGCAAAGCCTCAAGTGTTCACGCTGAGTAATATTGGCTTTACAATTAGTCATGTCAAACAATTATCCACGTACGTCACTGCTTTGCAATTTCGCTTTTGGGGGGCAGTCAATTATTGAATTAGCTCCATTTGAGCATGCTTAATTCTGCGTTTCTGCAGCAGTGAACATGACAGCCAGAGTGAATAATACCCAAAAGTCCTCCTATCCCCTGGCAACAAGCACATTCCGTGCCTGGCAATACATACAGTAACAAGGACATGTCTGCATAGTATGACAATGCAGGTTTACAAGCCTCCACTAATGTGTCACTCATTAGCAGGGCAGCTGGAAAAAATACCCAACTTTATGTCGGGCATCAGCACAAGTGCCCGTTTCTCAAAAGCTGTCACTATGCAGGCAATTTTCACACTTTCTGCCGTGAAATAGAAAGCAATCACACCTTTTCTGATACATCTACTTTATGTGCAATTGTAACGAAGACAGTAAGTATACAGAGACTCCCTCTTAAATCATTTGTCCTTGTCAACACGCCTGATGAAAGTCACACACCACACAGAGATGTCCTGTGTACTGTGAGATGGTTTAGATAGATATACTGTCAATATTATCATTGGCAGAGTAAAGCTGCTGAGACCGGAGCACAACTGCAATTTCAGCAGATACTGCATCACGTTTAATTAAGAGGACATTACGGTCAAAGCATGTTGGGTTACACATGTCGAGGTATTGATTTGGTATCAAGGGGGAGACATTGTAATGCCTCACCATATACCACTCACACCCCATGCTGATAAGGTGAAAGATATTCAACATGCCACACTTGCCTTTTCCATTAGTGTCTTGTATATATATTGTTGCCGCTAAATGGTGGAGGAAGGCGAGCCTTGGCGCAGACTGGAATAGCAATAAACTTTCCATGGACATGGTCCTCATAAATCCTCTTATTTTAGTCTGCAAAAAGCAGATATGTGGTGCAATCAATGGTGTAACAGAATTACTCCAACTGTTATATATGTGGCCTATTAGGATTCGTTTTAAGTCACGATAAAACTGGGCTATTTGCCTAAATTAATCTTGCACCTCTATTACGTCTGCTTAGAGGATTCAGAGTTTGTTCCAGCAAGTACCAAACATGTCAAATCCTTTAACCTCAAGTTTGCTTTCCTCTAATAATCTCACATATAGCACCTGCTACGTTCTAGGCGTATAAAATGATGGCCTCTTTCTCACCTCTCTGGCCACTGAGAAGTACAGTGAGCCACCTGTGAACAGTAATTTGTCTTTATCATCAGCCTTCTGTAACAGACAAGCTGGATGCACTCGTGTGGAGCCTGGCACTGGGAAAACCCAACAGCCAAGTATTATCATGCATTAAGATGGATTGTCAAATGACAGCAGAAACAAAAAGCAACATCTATCTCTTTATGAATAACCTTGCTCGTTTCAAATTGGTGTGGGTTCGGAGGACAGCTTGGATGTGTGTGTGTGTGTGTGTGTGTGTGTGTGTGTGTGTGTGTGTGTGTGTGTGTGTGTGTGTGTGTGTGTGTGTGTGTGCCAATATACTATAGACACAAATCTGTCGATAGCCATGAGGGTGTTCATGCTTGGCTCCTAATAATAAGAGCAGTTGTCTTGACAAAAAAAAAAAGTGGTCACAACTGGATAAATTCAAGATCCATCCATCTTCATGACAGTCGTTATTAACCAACAACCCACAGGCTTTGATTTGAGACTCCATTGATTAAGATATGTGCTTTGTAAGGGACTCACTATGACAAGGACGGGGGTTTTTTTTTACATTGACTTCACTGGAATTTATTGCAATCTGCCATGAATCTAAGCTGACTACAGACACAGCCTCTACTAAGGAGGTTTTAAAGCCAAATTTCATGTCTACAGAGGGCGTCTTATACTCAAAGCTATATATTGGTAGGGGGGTTGCTCTGAAACATGACCCGTGCATTGTAACCATATGCAGCTTCATCTTCCAATGGATTTCACAGGAGGCAAAGTCAAATGATTTTAGCCCTAAACTGCACGACACTGTGGCTTAAAAGATTGGACCATTACACTAGTACCCTTCTGTCATGTAATACCACAAGTGGTCCAACCTAAAAACCTCACCTCTGACTGCCTTCAAAAATGGAAAAAGACCTGGAGAAGCTGACCACACATCTGCGTATATCATAAGGACGCATATGGGATGCAAGTAATCATTGGGGCATCTACTAAGACCTAGGTCAGAAAGGTCTGGTTCCACGCTTTACCATTCTGCTATAGGGGGACAAAACTAAAAATGCTTTGACTTATTTGTATTTCTTTAAAACAATGACAATTTTCTTTGGCGACACCAAACACAGGATGGAGCAATGGTGCCATTGCAAAATAGATAGTGGATCGGGAGGAGAATCCCGCATGAAATACGTGGCCAATGGTAGACTTATACCCACAGCCTACAGCCAGTAAGTGAGACTAACTAAGGCCCAATCCTAATCCTCTCTGTGAAAACAGACCGAGGAGAGATGCAAAGCTTATGGCACAGAACACATCACCCCTCATCTGAGTGGGGATACTGACGACCAGCGCAGCCTAAATTCTCACCTGCTCTGCAGAGAGAATGAAAAAATGAGTGCAGTAGAATAAATATTCACATCATTCAGCCAAACCCAATTCCAAAGAGAGTTGTAGATGTAGCACAAAGAACACATCTGCCTCAGCACCTGGATCTAGGGGAGGCCATGTTAAGTTGGGGGAAGATGGCTCCAACAGTCACCACAGCTTCTGAGTCTGTCATCTGTTCATGCTCAATTTCCTTTCACCCAGTGCAAATTTGAGACTGAATAGATCCACATCCACATTCAACTGATTCAACTGCCCTCCATCGCATGTCCCATTCATAACAGACTATTGTAAATGTGAGGAATTGATTGTGTGTTGCGCACCACATAATGTTTTAGCTCAATGTTTGCTAGTCTGGTGATGGAATCCTGGATGTATCGAGTGGAGCCAAATCCCCTGTGTTGCCCGAATGGATCATGGGGTAAGCCCTTAATTACTCTGAGGGACAGTTCAGTGGCATTATGAGCTGTGTAAACACACGCACACAAACAAGGATTCAGGACTAATGGAGAGGATGAAGATGCATCCGGCACAGTCACTCCTGAGCACACTAGATAATACATATTTAACAGCATGCCTCGCATTTTGAGTGACATCTGATACTGTTGCAAGAATCTAAAATCATACAGCTCTTGTTTTACAATAAATAAAATAAATAGTTTGTGCACAGGATTTGAAGAAAGCACTAGAAATCAGATTGGTAGGGAGATAAAATGGTAACAAAATACAGCATATCCACCTGTGTTACTGCTGGAAAAATGTTTGAATGTACCAATAAAACTTTTGATTTATAGAAACTAAATGCAAGGAAAGAAAGATCAGGACTTTCCACAGCCGGGAATGATTAAAAGTCAGTGAACAAGGTGTACAAAGATCGTGTTCTCCTGCTTTTATACAATTAGTCATCTCCCGGTTGAAAGTGTGCGCACATGCACGACTGTACAGATGTTTGGGAGGAGTTTACATTTGCAAACAGTGAACACAGTCGCTGTATGAGCTGAGTGGACAAAAACATGGACAGCAAGTACATTAAATGCTTGCTCTTTTATTTATAAAGGTATGTGTCATCTAATTTGTGTTACACGGTACTGAACAAGCACCTGAAATCTCTACAAACCTCTTTGAAAGTAAATGATGACACAAAGAAAGATGAATTCAATGGCCTGTTCAAGGTCACAACATGTGAACCGAGATCCTCTGAGAATTTCAACCTGGTGCCCTCCAGCTTCTTTGCTGGGTTCATTTCCCAGCAACACAAGAGGCCATGTCGATGGCCTTCACTCACCAGTGCCCTCAGAAATCTGCCACCGCCGGGCCACATGGAACAGCAACAGTAAAATCAATAACATGTCTGAGGGTGGTGCTACATGTTTACCTCACTGCAATTGAAAACAAAATCCATCATGTATTGTTTGGGCCGCCTTTTCGATCTGTATTTGTTCATTTGTCAGTATGTAAGGTGTTATTTCTTATGTTAAAAATACGGTCAGGAAGACTTGAAATAGTCAGAATTACATAGAAATGACTATGGTTACACCTGCTTATATTTGACTTCCAAAATGTATGCTGTTGGCATTGGCTGCAGTTCAAATATTGCTTCACAGTTTTTCTTTCCGTTTAGTAATTGAGAGAAAATGTCGATACATCACGTACATCTCATTTGCTTAATTACAATGCAGAATATTAATGAGGAATAACATAATAGGCCATGGTGCCAAGCATTGCATTATCGCAGTAATGAGCTCCCTTCAGCTAATCCAGTAACTTCTACATAGAATGCGTTTCATTTTTCATGTAAGCTTACATGCAATTTTATATAATTCTGCTCTACTTGAATCCTGCAGAACGCTCTGCTGGTTTGAGTCGGTCACCTCCGGTTTGTCAGACATCTCTTTGTTGCATTCATGTCAACCTACTAGCCTGTCACACAAGTAGGAAGTGGTCTCATCACAGTGTCCATATTATGCTTGAAGTAGAGATCCTCAACGGGTGCAGAAATTTGGACCTAACCCGAAGGATGCAGAGAGCAGTCGGACCTGATCCAAATAGATACGGGAATAATTAGAACTGATCCAAAGTGTGTTCAGCCCGAACACACTCTAATAGAGAGAGGCCAGGACACTGGCAGCAACACTGATGTACAACCATCTACAAAGAGCTGCAGTCAAGAAGAGTAGCAATTCATGTCAGTTTTCTTAGAACCTCACAGTTCATTGTGCTTTTTACACAAAGCATTTTCTCCTGAGATAACCACTTGATTACTCTATAATGTGAACATTATTTAGGATACTAGGAACTGAGTGGATACTTGCACATCTCTAGCCTGAACTGCTGAACCCTCGCAGCTTTTAGCTGGCACCACTTAACTGCACAATGTGCTCAAGATGGTGTACGGTTCTGAAATGGAAATGGTAAGAATGAAGCGGCACCATGTCACATCGAATGTTACAAGGGGCAGAGGAATTTCTGTGGCTCCTTCATGCTTACTTTAAGAGACAGCAGTTAATTGGTTGCCGTCTGTACAGCAAGTACACTAAACTTATTGGATCAAATAAAAAAAAAATTCCGAAACTCTGAACATTCCATGCCAGGACGAACATACACACAGCGCCGGATAGTGCAGTATTCACATGTCATTTTCTTTTGGCTAACTCCTTCCATGAATTCTTACAACTTCCTGAAAGTGTGGAAAAGGAATTGAAAAGTCTTCCTGAAGAGACTTCACGCACTTGCCGATTCCACAGTTGGACATCTCTGAGCCCTTGTGGAGTTATCGGAAAGGAGCATCAAAGTGTCTGAGTCTGTAAAGGTGGACATTTGGATTAGACTCATCCCTCACACTTTTTCATACCTGCGGGCCATTTTGGGGATCCAATCCAACTAGTTTAAATACCTTTTGGACTGTGAGACGCAACAAGAATCCAGTATTTTGAGGGGGAAAAAACATCATTCCTCGAATAGTATCTTAATTCTTTTGATATTTTTTATCATTTATTCCAGATAAAATACAGATAATGAAATACATCAATAATTTTAAATATATATATATATATATATATATATATATATATATATATACCATTTAACTGAGCATATTGCTCCTCACTGCACAAAGAAAGGAAAACAGACTGTAAAGT
Source organism: Cebidichthys violaceus (assembly GCF_023349555.1). Classification (NCBI taxonomy): domain Eukaryota; kingdom Metazoa; phylum Chordata; class Actinopteri; order Perciformes; family Stichaeidae; genus Cebidichthys; species Cebidichthys violaceus. Next base: position 6,564,247 of record NW_027176361.1, read on the forward strand.
TCTGCCTGTTGCCTGTTCTGCGCTGGAGTGACCCAGTATGAGGTAATGTATGATACTCACATTGATGTGACATGTACCCCTATTCTGACTGTGTCCCACTTTAATACTGCATGGATGCAGAATGATGATGTTCCCTTTTTCTAAAAGTTTGTAAGCGAGCACTGTGGAGGTTTGCGTGTGTATGTGTGTGGGCAAAGCCCTGCTTCTGTTCTGAAGCATATTTCTAGACCCCGGTGCTCGAGCGGTGGGGGAAGAAGAGAGGGGAGATTGAAATGTAAGGAGCTGCCGCGGTGGCGCCACAGTGATCTGAGGGGTGCCATGGAGACGCCTGTCATGGGGGGAAGGGGGTGTGTGTGGGGGGAGAGAGTCCTGTGATGTTGACGTGTCTCTGTCTGCAAACGCTGACAATCTGCTAAAGTCAAACTCCTCAGATGAGTGCTCTCGGTGTGCGCACTCTGTGTATGAGCGTGCTTGTGTACGAGTTTTGCTCACTGCGTAGGTGTGTGTGCCTGCTCTTTGTAGGTGCACTTTAATTTGAGTATATCCAAAGAAGATGCTGCCTGCAGCACAGAGACAGGTTCAAAGGCGATTCGACCCAATTAGGATCAGAAAGTGGTATTCTCATTTAGAACCCATGAGTACAAGTAGATGCAGTCACTGAATCATAATACAAAGGCATATTATTCTTGAACTGCTCGAGTGACGAATAACAAGAATACTTGTATAATTCTAAATACAAGAATACATAAAACTATGTAGGCTGTGCGCCGTCAACAAGTCGACTGGTTCGTCAAAGGATCTGAATCGATCGTATGGTCTGTCATCCGTATAGTTGCTCAAAACTACCCAACGCATTTGTAAACCTAAAATAGAGTGTTCAGAGAAAAGAGTTCTAATCTTTTTGAAAAAGTGAATCAAAAAAACTTGTCATGAATCGATTCTCTATGTTTAGCTTGTGCGAACCAAGTCAGTTCATTTGCCTTGACACCACAAATGCATCCGTGCTCTCGCTAACATGGCATTAGTAGAAAAGTCAACTCACTACAATTTTGCTGATTGTTTGCCCTCACATTTTAATTGACTCAGCATCTTTTGACCAATGCACCTGCAGTTTGGGTACAGACGAGCTGGTCTCTTTTAAGCCCTGCTGGTATGTTCCTTGGAAAACTAGTTTATGGATGACCACAAAGTCTTACTTGCAGCTTTTTCAGTCATGATTTAGTCCAGCACTACCTGTACCCCGAGTGTTCTCTGAACTCTTGATTTGTGGTTTGATGTTCTGCTTCCTAACTCCCAGCCAATCTCACCCATATTGCTAAATCAATACGTGCACTGACGAATGCTCACTCTGACAGATTGTGGGTGACAAAAATCAACTCAAACATTTGCTGGCTGTCCATTTAACAATCCATTTGTATATAGAGGATGAGGTGATGGTGCCGGTCTCAGGGACACTGTCCCTATTTCAATTACAGGAGAACTCTCCAAGGATGAGGTTGAAATAGAGTTCACATCCAGAGATACACAGCCCTCACTTACATGTCTTAGAAATTACGGAAAACAGATTTGAATCAATTCATTTGTTATTGGTGGTGTTTGTGTTGGATAGGTTACAATTACTACATCCCAACTTGCATATTTAACATACTTCTATTCATTGTATTGCCAATGTTTATAATGAAAGAAAAAGTAACTAGAGACCATCTTGCGATGGGACCACACCAGCCAGAACGCCATTTTGGGCCAGGGTCGTATAGTCTTCCCCACTTCCGACCCCAATACTTCCGGCACCCTTCCTCGGACCTCGCTTCACCTTCATTTCGATCTCAACTACACACCTGTTAAGTCTCGGGACTGAATCTTTCCCAGTTGTGACACTATTGTGTCGACAAAGTCTGTCCACACCTGGCAAAGCCCAAAATCACTTCTGTAGTAGATCCCGCTTCGGTCGGTGTCTCCAGGAACACATCTGGCCATGATGACCCACACCCACACAGACTCACAAGATGAAAACAATACAAGTGTCGTGATTGGTAATTAGTCTAATTTACTACATTTTCCAAAACCTTTTATTAAACTTATCATAGCACCCGTTTGCTTTTCTTTTCGATGATAGCAGTTCTTTCAGAGTTAACTTAATGAAAAAAAATCTCCATATATGATTTTGAAGTGTTATGGGTATGCAAAAGAACAAATTGTGACTGATAATGTGTGAGAGTTAGCAGGAGGAGGGAATCATTAGTGAGAAGCTGTTATTTTTAAATGTCTGACTCATCCCTATTTGCTTGTACCAGTCTGCCAGCATGAGAGCTGTCCTGTATGACAAGAAGCTGAATATTTAAAAGTAGTAGCAGTATACCTCTACTCGCTTGGTTTGTCCTACACTGCAGTATATTAGGGCTCCACTCTTTACAGTCCCTGTAGTTGCTACAAAATGGAACAGCTACTAATGGCATATTTATGAATGAATGACGCCATTGGTGATGTAGCACAAGACCGCTTTTGACAGTGGAATTTGAAGTATCTTGTTTGCGTCAGACATGTTACCTCACTTCTATCTGGCAATGATATAACACGATAAAAAAAAAAAACATGAGGGTCACTGCTGAAAGTGCCTCTCTCCCTCTCAGTGGCAGCAGAAGTATCCTCCTTACATGACAATACCATCATCTAAGTCTTGGGGGAAACCTGCTACGTCTGGCTCTTTAGGGGGTCTCAATGTGGGTCGGGCAGTTTCTTTGCTAGCAAAAGGAATTAGACACAATAAGTGAGCAGACAAATCTGCCATGAGGAGGCTTGGCTGGCAAAGACAGCCAAATTCTCCAGTGGAGCATGAGCAATTCTCAACATAAGCACATCTCTGTGTCTGGAGGGGCCCCAAACTGAAGTCCAATGTCCTCACAGCTAAAGCAGCCAGCAGCCATGGCCCAAAAATTAGGCTGAAGGATCAGATAGAAATGGAGAAGACAGAGAAAAAATCTAGCAAAGAGTTGGGCTGGAAATTAAATGCAGTCTTTACTTCTATGTCCATACATCAAACATTTGTTTCTAGTTTTAGCACTGCTACTGAAGGGACTTACTGTTAAATTTGTAGTAGTTATTTTGCCTCCACAGAGAAAATTAAGTCCAAATTTATGAATTCAGTTGTTAAATGGTTCAGTGGTCAGTAGTATTAACAAGGCTAATGCAAGATATAGAGTAAGAATGGTAATTAGCTAGTGATTATAATTGTGCTGTATTTTCAAGTTCATTGCCTGCATATTTCTAATATAATCATCATTGGTTGCTCACACATATTTGGTAATTGTGGACACAATTAAACAGCATGATATTATAGAGGCTATTTGCATTTAAACTTTGTGCTCATTAAAAAACAATTTGGCTCAATGTGAGGGTCACTACAACTGATATGAATGAGTTATAAAAAAAAGAAGAGCCATGCTAAAATCATTAGTTTTCCAGGTATTTCATCATTTACCAAAACCGATAAGGGTGCTAGATAAAAAGTCAAAATTACTTCGATTACAATTCAGAGGGGGACATGAATGTCAAATGTCGACCTGACTATGGCACAACGGTAAAAGTCAGGGGATCAACAAAGCATTAGGATTCATCCTCTGTGGCAGATTTAATGGTAATTTAATCAAATAGTGATTGAGAAATTGAACCAAAAACACCAACCTTATGGTGTTGGTATGGGGATAGCCATCCTCTGAGGATTATGAATGTCTGTTCAAAATTTCATGTCAATCCATCCAATAGCTTGACTTACCAAGTGACCAACATTGCCATAGCTGCAAACACACTGCTGACCTGACTTCTGATACATTGTCAGATGATGATGCCTTATTGTCTGAAAGATATAGTCTGGTATGATCAAGCCCTACTAATGGAGATTCATTCACATGATAACATACGTACATTACAAGAGGCAACTCTAGAATGGATTAGGGCATATTGTGTGGATTGTACTGGATGTCATCTTCTCTGTTTACAGGCCCCCCGGTCATGTCACACAGACTTGTGAAAAGTAGTTGTTGAGTTTAAAGTGGAGTGGGAGAGGGAGGTAACAGGGGCTCAGAGTGAGAAATCAAGCAATGAGGAAATGACAGGAAGTGGGATAAACAAGGGTGCAAAATAAAGAAGAGAAAAGTGAAAGCAGGGTGGAGACAAAATGAGAAGCAGGGAAAGAAAATCACTTTCAGTTTCTTTTCACAATCAGGAATTCCTTTCATTTTTTTGACGTGTACTTTAACAATTTTCAGATTGTCAGTTATTTAACATGCTCAAATCATTTTGAAATAGGGTTGGGCCAACAGTGGTCATTGAACACCGAGTCCAACTTCACTACAACAATGTTTCAATGCAGACAGCACCATATTCCAATTCAGTAGACATCGCCTAACGTTTGTTGTAACTTGCCCCCACAGGACAATAAATGAAATAAAATGCACTCAAGGATGTGGAGTACTCTGAAACGACGGCGTCAAAGAACGCATTTATCCATATCCAATTTTGTAAAAAGGATGACGGCATATTTAACCAACAAGAACAAGAAGAAATTATTGTTTGAAAAATGTAAAACTTACATCAGATGCACTTAACTCATAGCTCAAACCATAGAGAAGCTAAAACTCGGACATCGTATTGACACGGCAATTAGAAGAGTCATGTAACACCCCCAGTAATATCACCAGACGTAATTGCAGAGCTAAAATAGAATGATGGCTGGATCAATACAGTAAACCTTAGAGGGAGAGATAGTGTGTGTGTGTGTGTGTGTGTGTGTGTGTGTGTGTGTGTGTGTGTGTGTGTGTGTGTGTGTGTGTGTGTGTGTGTAGGAAAGCAAGGCCGCTCTTCATTGTGTAGAAGTCGATCTGTGGAAAGAAAAAAAGGTGGGAGTGTGTGTGTGTGTGTGTGGGGGGGGGTTCCCAGAGGATAGCAGTATTTCGTAGCCCAGCGCCTGGTGGTACCTCCTGGGCTGGAACTAATTGGTGCAAGATTAACTTTCCAGTGGGATATAATGACCCCGAGCGCTCCCACACATCTTTGGATCGGTGACATAGGAAGGGGCCGGTTTTCTGAGCTGCATGCTGAAAGTGATTATTTGGTCCTGGACTGTCTGGCGATCACTTCAGCCCGATGGGACAAAAATAGCATGAAAACACTGCCGGGCTGTGATATTTGTTTATGAGAACGCGGGCTGTCTCACAACTACCGTGTTGCACCTGAAGCTGTTGCATGGTGGTTAAATCAATAAAGAGGATCGCAAGAGGAGGAAGATGCTCCGTTGAGAAGTTGCCGCTCACTCATGACCATTTGTAATATAATGAGAGTCATGAATTATATCGTTTTTTATGTCATCTGGAACAAAAGAGAACCGTCCGAATAAATGCTCATGATCTCTACTTTGTGGAAAGAAGTAAAACGGCATCGCCCTGCAGAGCAAAAGTGAGGACAAATTGGTGTTCTTCCATAGCTGCGTATTCACTTTCTGACAGTGCTTACGCGGCATTATTTTAAGTTGTATCAGTCCACAAACAGCTGCTTGTTTATCTCGCGCCCACTTTCACCACTCGATCACGACAACCTAAGGGCAGCATTGGTCAATTTCGATGTTAAAACTATTGGTTGGTGTCGGACAGGCTTGTTGTTGACATGTTGATCTCCGCCTCCTTCGATCCAACCACCGTTTGATTATTGGATGTCTGCTTGTTTTGGCAGGATTAGGACTCTAACCTCACCCAGCTGCACCGCTGTTTGTTCTTTACAAAGTTAGTGTTGATTCACATTGAAGCACAGATCATTTCCCCTTGATGAGAGATCTACACTATTGTTGTTAAAGTTGCCTTCTCTAATGCTGTCCTACAACTTGATTCAAGAGTGTGACTTATAATGAAATAAAGTTATCTGTCTAGGGAAGTAACATTCAGCATGAAGGTAACATTCATCCCTACATCAATGGACCTGGGACCTTTCTAGATAGACAAAGCATAAGCACAAACAATTTAAAATCATACAAACGTGATTATATTCCAGCTGGTGTTGAAACAACATTATGCTGATTTTGAAATAGAATATACCGCAATCTTTCTCCCCACTTCGGCTGATATTCTCTCGAGTCTTTCCCTTTTCAACATGGACATTAATGGAAACATGCATAATTGCTGTCCCCTTTTCCACACTATCACTGCTCCTCTTCTGCATGTTCCCTAAAGGCGATCAATTGTCAGTTTTACCCAAGATGCTCCTGCATATAATAGGCCTTTTGATGGGAGGTATAGTGGCTATTGAAAAAAACCCATTCATCCAGGGAAAGGAGTCGTCTTCTGCTAACCGTTTGAATGTAAGTCAGATGTCCCAGTTATCACAGCAGACTTGACAAGGCGCAGCTATCGCAATTCATTTCACCAGGCACCGCCGGGTGTATTGACACATGGAGGGAAGAGGGCGTTTCCACGGGTGAGTGGCACACAGTAGTGGAAACCCTTTTGCAAAGTAACCAGACTATCTGTGGGACATATTCCCTCTCAGGATGTGTAGCTTTTCATAATGCTACACCAGCATCTCAGTGAAATGATTGTGTTCGACTTCCAGCAAGACATCCTATCTTTATTTCAGTAAAGCCACCGTGTTGATGCCTCATGGAAAACGCTAAACCTGCAGTCAACTGAGGTCAGTGTTGTGAATGAACAGACAGAAGGCGATGCTGTTGAAGCAAAACAACTTGTAAAAAAAAAAGGTTGCACTGCATACATAATAACAAGAAAAAACTTAATATTGCATTTAAGTGTGAAACAAGTCATTTTCTCACTTAAACATGTTCATACTGGAAAGTCTGTCACTTATAGATCAGTGTATTTTTCCTCCGACATGAGGGGGAGACGCACATAACTCTCTGCACATTGTTGGATTAATAGTGCAACACAAATAAAGGCTGTATGCTATAGAAGAGCAACTATGAGGCTACTAATTGTAGTTTTCTGAATATAATACAGTTTGCTAAAATGTGTCTTAAAGGAGCTGTATTTAACAAAGTAACCACAGATGGTGGTATCAGGAAAATACTTTTATGGGCGTTTAATTCAAGCGACATATGACTTTGATATGCTACTGAATATAGATGATATCTGCTTTGATACTCTTTATGTGTGCAACTGTTATTACTGCTAAAACATTTCCCCCCTGGATCCACTATTTACCAAAGTCAAGAAATTACCAACATGTGTTCAACCCTAATGCAGTGAAGGTTCCAAAGCCATTTCAGATGACTCCCAAATCAACTGCTAATGCATCATATGAATGGGGCATAACACAAGAAATTCATTTGTTTTTACATTTTCTTTGACTCAAAACTCGATAAAAAGGCCATGCAGGGACCACTAAATTACTGCATATGCAATTTCTCCTCGAAACACTGAAAAGCCGCAACACAACTAACTTTGTGTAACAATTATTCCATTTCATAGAGGATTCAACCTGTAATGGGGCTCAGTGGGTTTCATGCATATTTATTTGAATCCATAATTCATGAGTTTGTGGTACAAGGAAAATTGGTATGTTGTGTCTCCAAAACTAACCATAACACAAATTATACTTTGCTGACAAACATTGCTGGTATACAAAAAAAAACTAGACACCCTGAAGAAATGATTAGCATATAGTTGGTTGATCTGTGTATTACATCATACAGGACATCTTATCGTTCAACCAGTTTGGAAGTAATAGCAGTTTCCACTCTGGAATCCATTTAAATCATGGTTTGTCCTTGCAATACCTGGACACAGTGGAGGGTACACATGTGCTGATTAAGACCTGCTGTATATGATAATTGGAAACCTATAATATCTCAAGGTAATAGCAATAGTGAAAATTAAAGGATATGTTTTCTGAAAAAATATAAAAATTGTGTTGAATTTACTAAGAACCACTGGATACTAATTCATCCTTTATCACACTTCTAGATCATCCCTAACCTGATATAATTAGAAGACACTAACTAAATGAGGAGAAAGGGTGAGGCGGCAGACACTCACTGATGAATCTTTAAAATCACCCAACCTAAAAGTCTGTTATGCAAAGGGAATGCATTTGGGAGAGGGCTGAAGTGTGATGTCATAACAAGCCAAGTCACAACAGTGATGCTTTAGAACAAAACAAAAAGTAAAATCCAAGTTAATTACACTGAATGAATCACATTTCCAGGTCTTGGCATTCAGAAATGAGTGTGTGTGTGTGTGTGTGTGTGTGTGTGTGTGTGTGTGTGTGTGTGTGTGTGTGTGTGTGTGTGTGAGAGAGACTGTGTTGAGACACACTATGGGAGAACACAATATTACATGCCCATAGACTTGTGAATAATTCACAAGCTTACCAGGCTGAGGTTGTTAGGCCTTGTTTTCATAATACCTCCCCAAACCCCAGAAGGAGGAAGTATGAAAGAATGAAGGGACAGACACCTCTTCACTATCCCGTTGTACTGTGCTTTGAGCCAAACCTAATTCAGCAAAGAACAAACGAGTAATTTACTTTTTTGTTTTTATGAAGATGTATTTAGTCCCATTTTGATATTATTAGTGATTATTTTTTTTAACGGTGAAGAAAACAATAAATCAAAAGGATTTCTGAAGGACTTCAAATTGGAGGAGCCAGTTATAGTTTGTGCACTTCAACTAGTCTTTCTGCTGACGACGTAATGACTGGCATTAGATATGGTCACTTTTATAGACCCATTAGTGACTTCATTTCAAAAGAAATTGAAGAAAATATGTAGACTTTGAGTGGGAATCAGTTACATTCCTATGCTTAAAGCTCTCAATCTCACAGCTGCTGATTGCTGCTGATTGCTGTGAAGTTCAGAGAGAGGTTTGGTTTTGTGCCTCTCTTACATGACCCATGATCAATTACTCACTCATCACCACCAGCTCACCCCTCATACTTCTACATTCTTGAAATATGTTTTTTAGCTATAATAATAAGCCTTTTTTTCCTCATTGTGTTTTCTGACTACGTTTTCTAGTTGCTCTTCTAGTTTGTTCTATTCTATTATACTGCCTTACATTGAACATGTATCATGTTTTTTATTTTTCATTACAAAAATGTCCCCCCTTTATTTAACTCATTATGCATGTCATAAAAAAATGCAAAATTAGATCATTTGGAGATCTTAACTTAAAAGCATTGTCTACGCTTTGTGTACTGCTAACCAAATATGATAAATATTTAGAGTTATTGCTTACTTCAGAGGGAAGCAAAAACATTTTCAAGCTTTTTTTTCTGGAGTGTGTTTGACTCAGAGGGCGTTAAATATGCAGCAGGACAGAGGAGCTGGAGAGGTGCACTCATAGGAGTTTGATTTTAAATGTTTTCTGCACAATTCTACACAGATTTGCTGTACCTTATATTAAAGGAAGGGCTCCTTGATATACTGTAATGGACAATATCAGAAACATCTCTCAGTATAACACAATGCAATTCAACACCAACAGAAAGTACAGCCTCCAAAGTGATTGTGAATATGACACCCAATGAAGTATTCGCAAAAATAATAATTGAATACATGCCATAATACAATTTCCTGACACCAATATATATCAACAGCATATATCTTGCAGTGGAGTTTGTCTGCAAGATGTATAGCGCTAACTGTTGGGAGCTTAATAAGGTCAAAAAGAGCCACAAAAAGAGGTCACATTACAACTCAATTTCACACCCAGGGACAGCTAGAGAGCTTGAATGCTCACCCAGGGATCAGACGCTGTGTGATAAAAGATTTATCACACGGCATCAATACCATCAAACTCACTAAAATCAACTGTATTTCATGTCTCAAATTTCTTCATCACAAAACCTTCAGAACTGTCAATGCTTAACTCTGTTGTGGCAACAGCAGTCCTATGAACATATTCAGTGCTCAGTAGATGTTGGAGAGCATAGACTTCAATAACATGTTGTAGTTGTGGGTCAAAGACATCGTGCAGGACCTTTTTTAAAAATATTTTCAGCAAATTGAAAATACTCCACCCTGTACTACGCATCTCATGCACCACTGGGCTGTACCTATTCTCCCGCCTTTGGGTCATGTGTATTGCATGGGACAGAAACAGATCTGGCGGCTGTTAGGAGTTTTGGTCAGAAGGTGCCTATTGTGGCAGTAACCTAAGAACCCATGTCACCCATTCTGCTTGGGATTTTCATGGACAGGACCTAAAGGCGCAACAAAGGGGGGAGGAGGATGTCCGGTTTGGAAAACTCAAATTTGCGTCTCTGCTCTTTGCAGATGATGTGGTGCTGTTGGCTTAATCTGACTGTGACCTTCAGTATGCACTGGGATGATTCTCGTCTGGGCTGGGAAAGCCTCAGGGTTCCAAGAGAGAGCTGGGGAAAAGTGCTGGAGAGAGGGACCTCTGGTATACCTCGCTTAGCCTGCCGCGCCCGCAAACCAGCGCCAGATAAGCAAATAAATATAGATGTTTGGATGGAAATATATCTGGGCAAAGCACATTACAACATCATGAGTATACAATTATCTTATCGCTGCTTTAACACTGTAGTCTTCATTACTCAAAAACAACTTTGAAGAGTTAAATGAAAAATTTGGTCTAGACTGCAGAAAAGAAGATGGATGTATTCACCCATTGGTTTCTGGACTACCTTTTTGAAGCCTCAAGTTTGGTATTTTGAATAAGAATTTTTTAGGCGACCAAAAAAACAATTAACTTTCATGAACACTTTGAAAGCATAAAAGTTGACAGGAGAAAAACATAGACAACTCTCTGAATGGACAACGCCGTAGTTGAGACCTGTCAATCACGAGGCGCCTCATTTTCTCATACTTCTTTACTATCGAAAACAATGAGGAGTCGCCTCCTGCTGGCCATTTGAAAGAATGCAAGTTTAAGGCACTTCTGTATATGCTTCCCTTTTCTGAACATGAGGTTGCTGTCTGGCCTTAAAAGCCAAGATTTTCAGGGACCCTCGTGGCCTAAAGGTTAAGGAGCAAAAGAAACAACTTCCTGGTTTGCAGCAATCCGTGACCTTTGTTGTATGTCATTCCCCCTCACACTCTCCACTTGTATTCCAACACTAACACATGTTAGTGTTGGAAAACAAGTGCCTGCAAGATATTCTAGAAGCTAGGGTAGAGGGAGTGTGAATGCTTCTACCTAACTTTATGCTGGCAGTGAACTGCTGTTAAAAATAGCTGCAAGCCGAACACACAAGTTTCCTCCTACCTACTTCACACCAAAACCACACCACGGTATGCACCATGGAACTAGATACAGTACCTCTGTAAAGACAGATCAACCTGCACTGGTGGTGGTGCAGTATAGCTGTATGTGTTTGGCTTTGTGTAGTGCACCTGCTGTGTCTGGCTGCATTCTGAGGTTTGTGCTGCTTAGTTTGGCAAAGATTTCTAAGGAAATCTTTATGCTGCAAGCATGCAAGTTTACCCTGGACCATCAAGTAATTATGATTTGTCATGAAATAGAAAGAGCATTCTCCTCACTTTGATGCACTTAATGTCTGAAACAGTCAAACAGAATTAAAGCAAAAAAAAAAAGAATACAGAGAGGAATCCCAGAAACAGTCCATCTCTATCCAAGGTGGCATGGTTGTTAGCTTCTATGCACATGAGAGTGCTTTTGCATTTGTGCTAGAGAGACAATTGGATGAGAGGAAAAGACCAAGTCGTTAGGGCAGCAAAGCGAGGGGGAGAACCACCAATTTGAGGTGCCAAACTGCCAGTTTCGGATTAAAAGCAGAAATCGCCATTCTACTGCAAGAACTTTGAGTCAAATTAGTCCGACAATGTGTCTGGGATTTATTTGACTTCTCTCCCAGTTATAATGATGACACCCAATCATGCAAGAGATAGTTTTGTCCTTGGGGCACTTGTAAGACATTTTCTCAACCTCCGAAACACATTCCGATGTGTCAAAGTCTGACCTCAGTTTAGTGAGCTCCAACAACTGTCACAACAGTGTCTTATAGCACCGTTTACCACAAACGGGTATCTAAGAATGTGGAAAAGAGCAGCCAAGGTGTAACGTGCATGTGTCCAGCTCGGAGAGGGTCTTTTCACACGCAAAGCAGCAGGAAAGAATGGAACCTATATTTCAACCAAACTGCCAAAGCCATGTGGAAAGCAGCACCTATTGTCATTATCATTTGAATCAGCTGCTGAAAGTCAAAACCATTGGGTAGGATTCCCCCCACAATTTACTCACGATTGCATCAATTGCACAAGGACCAAACGAGCAGCTAGTCAAACTGCCAGAAGTTGAGTGCAGTATTTTCAGACACATATTTCCAAGTCTCTGTTTTGTGCTCATACAGTAGAACCACAGACAACGTTTTGAATATATACAAACTAAACAGACAGAAATCTCCAATTTGACACAACATACCAATACATAACTATAAACAGTATATAGTAATTATCTCAGTATACTGTTTTTTACACTTAACATAAAAAAGCAACATATGACAAAATTTATATAGCGCATGATACAATATAACTGCCAATGTCAATCAAACTGCAACTATAATAGACCCTTTAGAATAGACCCTTTTATAGTTTGTAATGTACATACAGATCTCCCAATTGCATATTACTGAACATCGGCCCCTAATAAAGATCACATTTATTTTTCATTTACCCAATAGTACAACTGCACGAGGCATTCTACTTGCCCGAACACAGAGTTTGTTTGCCCAAGTGGGCAAGCGTTAATGTCAAACCCTGAAACAACCACCAAAAACTTTGACTGACACATGGTGAGCAACATTAACCCAGCAACACAACCCACACAGTATACACTGGCATCACCTCTACAGATGGCTATTAAGCAGATACCCATGTGATGCTCTCAGACACAGAAAATAACTGTTTTCCTAAGCTGTCAGGTACTTCATCACGATGGCACAGAAGAGGGCAAAAATGATTCTTTCACTGCTCCACTTGAGAAAATTGCATTGATGCAGTCACAAAACGGTGTTTGGTTTTGTGTCCAGGGTAACAACAAGTATGGACAACCCAATAGTATCTGAACAATTGGCTTGTTAGCACAACCAAATCTCACCGGTTAAGGTACAACTAAAAACTAATACTAATATATGTGACATCGCTTTTTGTTGCATGTACTACACCAAAAAGGCTCATATTCTTAAATAAGTCTGCATACATAGTGTAAAGCGCTATGTGTAATCTCTGCAGTCTGCACATCAGCAGTGGAAAGAGACACGGATCCTTCTGCTTTACTTATTAATCCAGTAATGGTCACCAGTTTCCATGGTCCAGTCTTCTCCAACTCTTCCCCATGTAACTTGATATTGAGGTCAAGTGGTCTTCTCGAAGTGTGCTGTACCTATGTACACAGTATGATACACCTGGTGTGTGAGAATGGGAGAGAGGTGGGTAAGGAGATGCTGGCTGTTTCTCAAAGTCAAGGAAGGATCCTTCAACAGCTGAACGTCAAGCATGCTACGACATCGAATCCTGCCAAATCACTTTTCCAACGTTGAGAATTCTTCGAATTCTATTGAGGACTGAGTTCCTCCTTCAGATTTTCAAAGATGCATGCTCCACGCTCCTAAAACACAATCCCTCAAAAATCCTACACGCATGATGCATATATTAACATTCCTATGAGAAAATTGTAATGTACAGAATTATTCTAAATGAAGTTTAATAAAACAACACATTCATTTGTTCTGCACACTGTCACACTTGCTGTTCCAATGTGTGCTCTCTGAATGCCAGGAAGGAGTCTTTCCTAGCCTCTGCAGGATCAGACTTAAAAGGTCCCGTCTTGCCAAAGAAACATCCTTGACTTTGAAAAACACCCACAGCCATGTTTTACCACTCTGCTGTGCTTTTCTCTCTTTAAGAGACTCCTCTGCTCCCTCTTCACTTACACACACATGCAAGCGCGCACACACACACACACACACACACACACACACACACACACACACAAAAACCATACATCAAACCGTGCATTTATGCCAAGCAATTGAATTCTTATTGGATATAAATCTGAGCAGTGACAAATGAGGCCCCTGTCTGCGTCTTCACCTTATAAACTGACATGCATCTCTCATGACTGATACCTTTAATTAGCACAGCAGTCTGAAAGATCCATGGCTCTCTGTCTTTCACCTCTAGAGTCGAGACACATTTACTGAGTGGAGTCGCAGTTAAGGACCATTTTGTTGCCAAGTTAACTGTAGCCGCAAGGCACGTTCAGACCTTATTTTTAAAGGAAATTATTAAAGGTTTAAGGTCGAGCTATCTTAAAAGTAGAACACATGCAGTGAACATATCCCTGCATTTGAGAATTTGAATGTATTTGTATTCAGTTCCTACTTATAAACAGAAAAAAAAATACTGGGAAATCGTAGTTCCCTGTATTTAGTTCACTAAACAGTCTAAATGTAGTACTTTGCTGATTTTGAATAGATGTGCTTTACATACAATGATAATTGATCTGCATTTGTGGTGTTAGTTTTGTTTGGTACATAGTCTTTGGTAAACAATAGTAGGAACAATTAATTCATACATGGATCAACAGAAAATGATTTTCCAATAATTTTGGTAATCAATCTCAGGCCTTGTGTCTTGGAAAAATCATTCGCTGATTGCCGTTTCTCAAATGTGATGATTTGCCATTTATCTCTGTTCTATATGTCTATAAGTTTAGTATCCGTGGACAAAAAAAAAGCTATTCAAAGACATCATCCTAGCTTTTAGAAAATTGTGTTGAGCATGTTTTACTGTTGTCTGGCATTTTATGGACCAAACAATAATAATCAGAAGATTAATTCATAAAAACATAGTCCTAGACAAAAGGCCTCTTTGACATGTCACTATAGGAAAATAATAGATGTTAAAATGGATGATGGCTGAATTCCATGTAGCTGCGTCACACTGCCACAGCTTGAATAGAACATAGTTATAGGTAATGCCTGTGCATTCAAGTCAAAATGTCTATTATGAAAAATGCCTATATATAGTAGAGCTTTTAGTATTCATCAATTGTGGTGGCTTTCATTCTTTGGTGTGATTTAGAAATACTATAGAAGAGGACTCTTCTGTGGCCTTAAAGAGGTTCTGTAGAACCACTTAGAGGCTTGTGGAGGGGACACATCACACTCATGCTTTTCAGTAAGAGCTCACAATTGGTGTCATCAATGGTGAAAACAATAACTGTGGAATGTGGCCTTTGAGCATCTCCTAAACCCAACAGACATTCCTACTAAACAGGAAGCAGAGATTGAAGATTTGGAGGCTTTTCAGTCCATCTCCATGGTTCAGGTCACTGGGGTAAGTAAGCTCCGCTGGGCAAAGGCAGCGGAGTTGAATGGGATTCTTCCTAAACTAGTGCAGGCTTTGGATACTGTTGAGCGTTCATGGTTGACAAGTCTCTTTAAAGCTGCATTGTGTTCAAGACCAGTGCCCTTGGATTGGCAAACTTCATTGGACTTTGACCTCATGTGCAATAGAGCAGTTTGCATCTGCGAATCAAGATGTAAATCGGAGGTTATTTCCCAATCCGGATGAAAAGTGAACATCTCAAAGAGGATGAGTTTGGGTATCTAGGGGTCTTATTCACAAGTAAAGGTAAAAGGGATCGTAAGCTTGGCAGATGCTTAGGGGCTTGCCTTGCATCACTGCACACTTTGTATCAGATTGTAGTGGGAACAGCTGCACTATAAAGTAAAGCTCTTGATTGAGCCGTCAAACTTCTCACCTATGGTTAGAAGCTTGGGTACTGACCAAAATATTTAGATCACGTATACAAGGATTACTTCTTGTCTCCTTTCCAGTTTGTATGTGATCCAGATGTGGACTCTATGGAAGGTCACCCTGTTGTAGACCTACGACAGCTGGAGAAGGTTGCAAGTCGAAAGGACATATGGGCTGCTCTGTCTGCCCAGGAGAAAAATAAATATCTGCCCCTGCTTGTGTACAGGTCCCCTACAATCTATACTGCCTTCATGTGATGCAAATATTGCTGAAACAGGTAGTTGGGGCAGCAAATAGGACAGAGAGGGATCAATCCAAAGTGTAAACCATTGGGATAAGAGTTTTGGAGAGGATTTGGGAGTTTTGGACAGTATGGACAGAAAGGTGGGATTGTTAAAACATCCGTGATTACTTTATTGGTTGGACTTTTTAATTGCACCCTCTATTGCAGCATGTGGTCATTACCCTTCAAAAGACATTCAGATGGTCGCAGAGGACAGTCAGTGTAAAAAAAAAAAAAAAAGACAAAATCTCCCTTCAACCTCTCGAATCTATTCCTCTCTCCCTTACTTTGTCTCTTACTCTCTCCTTCCTAATCCTAATCGTCCTCTCTCTTCTTTGCTGTCTCCGCTGCTTTTCCACCTCCCACTTTCTCGAACACAGGGATATACACCCAAGTGCCGATGCTCCTCTCATTTACTCAGGCCTTCACAGGGCCAATCGCAGCCTGACATTTTGTCTCACAGTTCAGTGCATACTATTCCCAAAGGGATCTATTAAGTTATGGTACTCAGTGAGCCAGGGAAACGGAGAGCCAAGCTTCCGAGTGGATTAGTTAATCAATAATATGGGGAAGCATTAAAATAGATGCATTCATACGTTGATATAGAACAGGGGCGGGGAGCCGTCTGGCTTTCACGATTCCCTGAGGTATTGATCACGGCAAATGGTGGGTGGACACCTTTTTCAGGGTAATTGTTGCACACTGAGCTCTAGTATTTACGCAAGTCAGCTCTAAAATCAAGCATTTAATGTGTCACTCATATTCTTGTTCACCTTTATAAAGACGTTAACGATTTTTTGTTTGTTGCAGTTCTTATCTACTGTTATTTCCGTCTGACTGTATGGCCTCTGAGGGCACAATGACTCTGGACTTTTTTTTTCTTGTCCTAATGCAAATGATACTATTCTTTAATTCTCTGGGGAGTGAAAGAGGAACTCAGCTAATTATAATGGAACTTTGCTGCATTACTGCACCACTGAACTCTTTTTACCATGTTAACATCCAACTGCACCTATTCTGCTGACCTTGTTCCTGTGCAAGATGATCCAGTACCCGAAAACCCCAAAGGGATGTTAAGCAGCAGCTTGACTTAAAAAAGAAAGTGATACGGATGATAAAATGGTGTCTAACGCAAGGAAGTACTAGGGCTAGGGCTCCTATTTTGCTGTGCAATTATATTTCATTGGCAAGTGGACAAAAGGGCCTCGATCTGGGAGTTGTTCAAAATGGAGCTTGGATGAAAATGGAGGAATAAAACATTACGAGGGGGTAGGTGAGAGCAGGATTGATACAGATTGTATTGTATACAGGGCAATAAAAGCATGTAAGGATGCTGTTAAATAGACTTGTACAAACCCTCTGTAAATGGTCTCAGATTTATGCCTCTTTCTGAATGTGTTGCCTATTGAGAGTGAGGAGATGTGCATCTTTACATTTCTATTATATCAAAGTGGATCCGTTATAACTAAGGTAATGAAATGACTAATAGTACCATGGACTTTGTGTGGACTTTAGTGAAGTACAGCCAGTATATCTGAAATTAAACTTTCAATATTTGTTTGAAATAAACAAGAAAGTACAAAATAATTAAAAAGAGGGATGGATCAAA
Organism: Cebidichthys violaceus; assembly: GCF_023349555.1. Classification (NCBI taxonomy): domain Eukaryota; kingdom Metazoa; phylum Chordata; class Actinopteri; order Perciformes; family Stichaeidae; genus Cebidichthys; species Cebidichthys violaceus. The sequence continues at coordinate 6,581,887 of NW_027176361.1, forward strand.
ACATATTGGCCTTAAATTTGGACAGAAAAAAGGACTCATAATAAATACTTCCTCATAGATATTATCTAATTTTGGAATTCAGCATCTTTAGATTTAGGAGAATTTCTAAACTCCATATTTCTGATATCACAACCACACATTTAAAAACATCTAAAAATAGACCTAGCGGAAAATGTTTCATCTCTTGATAACACCAACCATGAATGTCAAGTTTTGGTGTCAGCTTTTCAGAATCAAAGAGAGATTCATCAGTTTGCATCACCATCCAGCAATCTTATGTAAGAAACAAAAGGCAGAGTTACATTTTTTTAACTGATAATGACTGTCTTTAACCGTTTGTAGCACATGGAATATATTGCCTTCTGAGATGTGCCTCTTTGTACTTAGAGCAACTGGGCACAGAAAAGCACCCCCCCCCCCCCCCCCAATCATTCACTGGAAATTCAATTGGACTCTCCACGTGTACAGCCACAGTATCCATACTGGACAAATCTGGACCACAGGATCTAATGTAAGCGTGTAAAGATCGAAGATGCTTTGATCACAACTTGGAATGGTTTCAGAATGAGTGGCTATACCAAGATGTTAATTACAACTTTATTACAAAGTAACTCCTGCTATGCACTCAAACAATACAAACTGATAATATTTAACAGTGAACTAATCACGTCTTCCACCACGCCGGTGTCGGTCGAGACGGCGTAATCAGCTGTAATCGCCAAATGACAGCAGAGCAGCGGCCACGAGCTAGCCAGTGGAGCGCACTCACATGCACTGGAAGCACACACGGCCAGCCCACAGACGTCAAAGCAAGGAGAAGCTCAGATAACAACACAGAGGGAGGGAGAGCAACTTTATTCTCTGCTCAGGTAGACATTACACTATATCTTTACATTGAGAAAAGTTATTTACTGCTACATTAATGTTCAGAATATTTAATGCAGCTACTTTAAAATTTCCATTTGTCAACAATGCTTTAATCACAACTATGGATTAAAATGTTTACAGAAGTAGCATGATTGCAGATTGCTCCATTACTAGGTTGAACACACATACATCTACATCCCGTATCTAACTTTACCCCTCTTTCTCACTTCTGCCACTTCCTCATCTTTTTCTTCTCTCTTTACCCCCCCCCCCCCCCCGCCACCCTTCTGTCTGCTTTTTTCTGCCTCATTCTAAAGTCCCTTGGAATCATCATTATGCACACTCAACCATATCATCTACAAATATTTTTTATGCTAATGCCTGCTTTCGTATGCTGCTCTAATTAAGGCTGGTAGTGTGACATCGGCTAGCTAACAACCCATAGAGTTTTCTCAGTAGGCAAAGAAATTAGTAAATGAATCCATAAAGACTGTTGTCAGAGTGGAAATGTTCTTACCTTTTCCCTTAGGACCACAAGCTTGTACAAAACAAAGACCTGCCTGATTGGCTGCCGCTGAATGACCTTAAGATGACCACAGAATGGGATAACAGGTAAGTTATTCAGTCATGCATCAGCATCTCCCTGGAAAACTTGGTCTCGAGTTGGACAACAAATTAAGCAACATTTCCCCTTTGCACTGTGGTTTAAGTTTGTAGTTTGGCAAAAAATGGGCCTTTGGGAACAGGCCTAAGCTACGACCTGATGTTTGTACAATACAGACAAGTGTGCCCGCTTCCTGCTTGTATTATTCTGGACTGAACCCAGTGGAAATGACTGAAGCTTTGATACGGTCAGAATTCCCTTAATTTATTCTCTCAAAAAGTATGTTTTTTCCATTAGGCCCTTAGGTTATTGTAGTTTTATTTACTTTTTCATTTGTGATAAAATATCCATGCTATTCACCAAAGGCCTACTGGCCCCAAGTTTAGATGAAATTACAAATCTATAATTTAGTTCACACTTCAGAAAGTGTGCCCAGCAGAGTAAATGTTTGGCGAGAGAAAAACACACACACACACACACACACACACACACACACACGGAGAGAACAAGTAAGGGAGAGAGTGGAGAGGACAAAAAAAAAAGGGAGATTTAATTTCCTATGCCTCAGCCGATCACACTGCTCTTGGCACAGTAAAGTCTCCGGAACAAAACACAACCTTGAATAATGAAGTATATATGCGTAACGATATATTCATTTTGCGATTCACATAATAAAGTCAAGTTGGTTGAAAATAAAAACAAAACAAAAACTCTTAATAAGCACGAGTAAACTCTTAACATCAACAGTTTGTCATGTCACGGAGCCCAGATAAGAGTTCAATGCTTGATCTTCTGACATGATATTTGACACATTTCTCTAATATAATTGCTTATAGAGGAAACTGTATGAGCCCTTACACATCTTTCAACTTTCTTCCTCAAGCCCCTGTCAGTTGATATAGTCACTTCAAAGATCCAACTTAGTGGGATGTTATTGGATTTTCGGCGGGGGTGGAGGGCGGGCTGGAAAAGATATTGCTCAAGAGTTTTTCACCAACACTCAGACCAATATCATCAGATATTAAACATGGGGAAAAATCACTCCCTTTGAAGAGCGGTAGAGGGAGAATGAACAAAGGCAGGAAAACACAAGATCTATTACCTCGGATGTTGACAGAAAAAAAGAAAATATATCAAAATGGCTCGGGGCGCCAGGCATTTTAACCAGATTCACACAAACACTCTACCTTTTCATTCCTTGCAGCAGGGTTGTGTTGTGCTTTGTAGGGTTTAGTACACTAGCAGGTGCTTCATTGCCTGACACAAGTAAATAGAGGTTATGTCTTCATGGCAAATGTCAGATTATAAACGATATTCTTGAGTGGTCAATTTAGAAATCAGGTGATATTTGGTAGGGGTTCAATGGTGCGAGCTGCATGAGAGGAAGATAATAGGGAATCAGTGTCAATATCAGTCATAGAATGTTTCTGGGATGTTGTATACATCTGCCTGTGAGCTGACGTTTCCAGGGCCATGTGCTAAAAGAAAACAAGTGTTCCTCAGTGCAGTGGAGTACCTTTATGTTCACCGTCTCTAGAATCTAAGGACAGACATGTGTAAACTTGTAGAGATTGGTTTCCAAAGGACTGACTCACCCCTGCATTGACAGTGTGACACATTGCAATACTTCCATCATAAACAAGGTTAGTATTCAATTCAATTCATTACATGGCTTTGCCTACAGATGATGCAACAGTTTAATGTAAAAACCCTTCAGGAATATGACTGAGTAATACCCGTCATCCTGGTAATATCTGTCTCGTATCATTTCAAACGTCTCTGGTTATTTTGACAGGGAACACGAGATGATCTCTTTCGCTCTCTTGTCATGTGTGAGACAGATGGATTTTTTTCTCCCGTCATGCTCTGATTCAAGACAAAGGAGGGAACACCGAGAGATGCGCTCCTGAATCAGCGGAGAAATTCATCCTAGTTTGTTATCGTGAAGTGTTGAAAAAAAGCAGAGGAATTAAAATACCATAGTGACAAATGCTTTCTTGTTTTCTAATGATACACTATAAAACCAATATAAGTTAGTTCAAATCAGCTGAAATCAAGGAAATTAGTCGTTGGTTATTGAGGACCCAACCTTAAAAAATGTCATAACATGTTTTACTGTCCATATCTCAGTAATGGTGGATAGTGCTAAGAATGAAAAACCAACATTACAAGATATTTTGAATTCAAGCAAAAATGCCATTTTTGCATTTTGCTTAAAAATCTAGGACTTTTTCACTGCAAATATCAATCTGGAATTCCCTACCTTTCTCAAGCCATCCTCAACAATATGATCACCGCCATCATTAGATTTCTGAAATTATTGTTCATGTTGCTACAATCTCTTTGCTGTTAACTAAACATAAACAATAACATGGTCCTTTAAAATGTCCTTGGTTTGTGCCATTTGCCCAGAATCACCAGACAACCTGTTCAGTAAGTACATTCTGTTATTAATACATCATATGTTTTTCATGGTTGGCTTTCAAAAATGACTGATTTGAATACATTTGAACCGTCAACACACCAAACCAAAAACAACGACCAGATCCCTTCAAAGACTGGATTCCAGCCATCTTTACAAGCCGTTGGTTACCCTTGCTTATGGGCAGTTTATCCAAAACAAACCCTGGGTTCTCTATCATGACTGATTAAAATGCATTGCTAAAAGCCATGAGCTTGTATTATTAAAGTAACTGCCTTTGAGCTAGAGACTAACCAGTGTGAACAAACAATTAAATGACCTAATACAGCAGCATTGCCCATTTATGGACAAAATCCATTTTTGAAATGACGACACTACCGTGAAATTCACTTATCCAATCAATGCAAATGTTGAACACCTGACATCTTAAGTTTGATAATTGCACCAGTTTGTGATGATCTTGTTTTTTCATTTTTTTTAGGTAATCTTCATCACTTGAATAATAATATTAATCAGGAGTTTATTTTCATTTCAGTCAGAGGCATTCTGCTGTCATTGACTGTCGCCCTTGTTTCTCTCCTCTGATAACTGAGGGCAGAGCTTACACACACACACGCACGCACGCACGCACGCACACACACACACACACACACACACACACACACACACACACACACACACACACACACACACACACACACACACACACACACACACACACACACGGCGCTCAAGCAGCAACCTCCAGTGCTGAAAAATGAAGTGCCAAAAACTGCAGTTCCTCGAACGTCCACTTGAGGCTGGCTCTAAAAGCGAGTCAATCCCCATAGACCCCCATGTTAAAATGACCGCCTTTACAGCAGAAATCAAGACGTTTACAGCCTGGTACATAAAACAGGCTTTGGTCACTAAAGCTTGTATCCCAGTTCAGACAACTGTATGGGGGGTGAATATGAATATATATATCTTAGTTAGGCTGTGTCATCAGTGTCATTTTCAGAGATCTATGGGAGAAGTCACACAGAAATATATGTCCATATTTTATACAGTCTACAGTGGTGCAGAGCTGAGAGATGGCACTCGGCAGTCTGGAGACCTGTTGCTAATATTAGCTGCTCTGTTTCAACAATGTGAGGCTGAAAGCACTGCATGCACGCTAAAAATCAACTATAGTGCTGTTCTGTCAGGAGATGAAGTGACTTAAAACCAGATACACCCGTAGGTCCCCCATTTGGACGCAGAGTACATCAAAACTTAGAGAGTTTTGTGTTAAAAGTAACTGGCAGAGAACCCACGAAGAACGAATATAGTGATGTTATAGTTCTGCAGAAACCTCAGCGTCCTGGGAACAACATGAACTAGGTCACTTCTACATGAGACAAACACATCTCCCATCAGCCAAGCAAACAAATAACAAAATATCATAAATCATACTCGATATGACTGGGACAGACCGGAGAAAAAGGCTGCTACACTCCGTTAGCAACGTGCTACCTACGAACATGCAGCATGAAAAAGCACGAGCGCCTGACGGAGATTACGGACATAGTTTCCATTTCTCTCCCCGGTAAACCATCGCAGAGATATTCAGCTTCGAACACAAAAAGTCACACAGCTTTCATCGAATATTGTACTTACTTTTGGTCGAATCTCAGCGAAAAAATGGAATATCTCCGTACTTCCACTTCATGTTTGTCCAGCTGCTGGTGCTCCGTGTGAATCCGTTCGATTCGTGTCTCTCCGACACTCCTCGGATTCTTGGGAGGGTTGGAAGCTCAGCAAATCAGATTTCAGAGCTGGACCTTTTTGAGCTTTATTGGCTAATAGTGCTGTCAATCATCTAGCTTTCAATTCCAGGCAATTCTATTGGCTCCTACGGTTCGAAGGATGTCTCAATGGTGAAAATCGGAGAAGGGGGGGCTGAGATACAGCCCTGAACAGAGAGTCGAAGCAGGATTTGACCTTAAACTAAATAACTAAAAAGGGCATAGAAAGAGCTTAAAACACTCAAAAAAGGTCCAATCTTCGGTCTATTGATTCAATGAACATCATGAGTGATACATAGAAGTGATATAGAGTGTTTTTGAATTTTAAAAATACTTTTTTATTCAAATATTGGAGTATTTGATCAGTTTTCTAATTTGAAATGCTCTATATTTCATAAATGTTTCACTGTATCTATGTATAGCTGTGTATATAGAGCCTATATCAGTTGTTCTAAGAGCCCAGCATATTAAAAGTCTTGGATACCCATACTTTCCAAAAAACAATACCCTAAAAGTGCTGTTTTTCAAGATCGAGCTTTTGAGTTTTCCAAGTTCTGCTGTGTTCCATCCTTATCTTATGTGAACCAGTAACATGTATTCTGATAGTTCCATGATTTTTCTCATCTCAAAAATATATAAAAAAAAAATTTTTATTTTTTTATTTTTTTATTTTTTTTTATACAATTAATTAGGTATTTCTTATCTTTATTCGAGCTGAGGCCTGCAAATAGGCCTCGTTTTTAAAAGGTTTTAATCAAGTTAGAGTGGAGGAGCTAAGGGAGAGTACCTAACTAAGTAATGTAACTAAGTATGCAATATAATATGCCACAGGATTTCAGAAAACCTGTTTTAGAGATGCTATGTGAAAAACCTTTTTTTGTAGATTACAGCATACTTGTAACTCACTGTAGGAGGATGTTTGTTGTGTTTTTGTCATGTTTATGTACTGAGGTGGCTAACACTGGTATGGAAAAGATAAGAAAATATTATTATAGACTGTGTAGTCTGAAAGCTCAGATTTATCTCACTGCTTGTGTTAAGTCTGGAAAAAGTAGCCATGTGCAGTAATAGAACGTTGAGGATGCGAAACATTGAGAGATATATATATATATATATATATATATATATATATATATATATATATATTAACACACACACACACACAATCTCATGGTTATGCATATACATGCATATACAAACATGTGCATATGTATGTATATGCATGTATTTTTGGAATCATAACATTCCATATCTATGCAGTTAAGTCTGTACATACTAAAAATAAGGAAAGGAGGACAAACTACTTTTTTTATGCTGCATTTTGATACAAATCTAAATCAATCAGTCATCACTGATTGACTGCAACCCCAACTTCTCATGTTTACATCTAAAATCAACTATTAGAAAGACACTGGAAAGATTCCTGGAATCCGTACTATATTTTTTAACATATTTGTGGAAGAGCTCTTGAATTATTTAGTTTTAAAACTGCACATTTTTATTGATATACAGATTCAATTATGTATTGTGTTTCACTGTCTTTCCTTTGAATTGATCTGTTCTCTCCAACAGGCCTCATCAGCACATTGCAGGATTTTATGTCACTCCCCATCAACACATTGCCAGGAAATACTGTGTATAAAAGGAAGTCACAACCATATACAGTTCATTAACTGAAAAGAATGAGACATTGAAAAGAAGCTAGTTTGGACAGAGTTTTTGTACATCCAGATACACTACTTAAATGCCCAAGCACAATTATCTCCATGTTACTGAAAGGTGCCACACAGTGAGGCAAGGATCCACATCAGGAAGCCTTGTAGGCCATCTGCCATGGGCACACATAAGAACCACATCTGACAGGCAATTAATAAGAGAGCCTCTTGCTGTGGTGGCCAACCTCTGTGGCATATGTCGCTCTGATGACGCTCGCTTGTCTGGCATCTTCCTATTAATCAAACTAATCATCTGGAATTTGTATTGCTGCGTTCTCTCACCCAAGTGACTTAGTTTACTTTGTAGTGGAAGCTTTTGGAAATTGTTGAACAGGACAAGCGGACATATTTATTTTTTTTCATGCTTCATGTTATCATATTTAATTTGTATGCTATAGATTCCAACTACAGGTTCATCAATACATGTAAAAGGTAGAATTATGATTTTCTGGTTATTTAGTAGCATTCCAAACAGGGGAGGATTGCATGGCAAAAAAACACTTATTCACGTTGTTTTTTAAGGCTATATTACAAGTTACTGAAAAGTACAACCAAATGAATTTCCCTAGAAAAAAATTGCTCTACAAGGCAACAAAACACAACAAAAAATTCTTAGTGTATTTAAAGTTTCTTTAAGTGTGCATCAGATAGCTTGAGACAGATGTTACACCCAAGTCATAGCATTGAACTGTCTGCTGTTCCTTATGTCAGACTCTAAGGATCATATTCATGCATGGGGATTTTCATTCTTGGTCAAGGTTGTAACAAACAGCCTTGTGCTGCTCACAAATAGGAACCCACAGTATTCTGACTCTAGTGTCCACATCATGGCTATATATCAGTTTACAGCTGGTCATCTGGTAGAGGAATGGATGCAACTTGGCATTTATCCATGTGTCAGGTGGGAATGCCAGTGCTAGGTTATTGACTGTGTTAGTGACAAGATATTCTCAAAGGTTCAGCAGGAAGAAGTCCATTAACTTGAGATCTGCAGAAGAACTTTGGTCAGTGGCGTGAGAGTGATTACACTGAAGAGATCCTGGGACAGTTGAATTTATGTGCCCACCATCATTGAAGGAGAGATGTCATGCTGCAAGAGATTTGAAGGGTGAAGCTCGTCTTAGTTTATGGCTCTGTCTGCTCTAGTGCATGACAAAGACAAACTAGAGCTTACAAAATCCAGAAAATACAGGCAAGTCTAGCACTATGGGACACCCTCTAGCTATCCACAGCAAGGAATCCTCCTAAATACCTTATCTAACCTGTGCGTAGGATAATAAAAAAGACTTCAAGGAGTTTGTGAGCTCCTAGGCTGAAAAGCTACATGTTTATCATTCAATATAAAAAGGACAGGAAACATTTGAGTTGATGTTATAGCAGAGTTGTGTGGTGTTTACAGTCTAAAAACTATAAAGTAATATCTCTCATCTAGTTTAACCATCCTTTTATTTTAGTATACATTTAGGCTAAAAGTATAAAGTCTACTGTGACATTACTGGTGTCTTACTTTTTCCACAGAAAAAGACCAGGTCAAGTTTGCTGAGCTGCATGTAACACATGGTAGCAAGAAAGTGGCTCCCAAGTTAAGGGATTGAGCACCCAAGGGTGAAGCTAATTGGAGCACTGGTCAAACCTAGGGTTGTTAGGGGTTGTACAGATGCTGCTTTATCGATATCATGGAATCCACTAGTGTTCAGCACTGTGGTGAGACAGAGAGTGGAAAAAGGGGCACATAGAGCATTTGTTGGTGGAAACCAAAGTGGGGGATTGTTAGGGAGAGTTTAGTTTTTACATTTTGGTGGGAATGTATCAGTACAATATCACTCTGATACGATCAGAGTCACTCATCCAAACCTGTCATCTAGACAAGGACTACATCAGACAGGATATAATCACCTCTACCTCATACTCCACTTTAAATGCCTCTATGATTTTGACTGATTATAAACATGAAACTGGATTGTGTGTGAATAATAATGAAGCCATGCACTTTCATACCACCAGGTAAAGCCGGGGCGTTGAATGAGCCGTTTCACAATGCAACTGAGAGAAGAGTTGCTTTTCATTCATACAGCCTTTCAGAACCATTAATGGGCAAATCAATTATTATTTTACAAACACATAACACGCACGCATGCACATTGGTCTTTGAATTATACATATGCAGACTTGAAATTTGTGATTCTGAATGTTGCCAGACTAGCAAATAACATGGGCTTTGAGATATATATATATATATATATATATATATATATATATATATATATATATATATATATATATATATATATATATATATATATATATATTTATGTATTACTATTCCTCACAGCAGTACCAATACATCCAGTAGCTTTCCTGTAACTGTTAGGCATCATCACATTGATCCCACCACATGTATGGAATCAATGCCTCCAAACATCACTGGATTTCAGGTACACCAAAAGGCCTAGAACAACAAGGCTATTGATACAGTAAAGCACACTCCTTTACTAGTCTTAGTGTAAGACCACACAGCTAAGTCTTTAAGCTCTTGTCCAGTGAATCCATAATGCCAATAGAGCAGCAGTTCTTGTTCTGGGTGAAAATCAATTGTGAGCACACTGAAACAGCTGGTGCAGCAATGGGACTTTTCGCGAGGTGAATGAATAACTGCTGAAACAGAGCACACAACTCTTTTCCTAAAACATTATCGTGACTTAAGGTGCCACAAAGTTGGGTACCAGTGCAGAACTCACTTTAATAAAGAGGAGGTTGCGAGAGGGCGCTATTATTAAAGGCAAAAACACCATGTTATTATCAGTTGTGCAGCCCTGTTATATAAGCTTCTGTTAAATGTCTTTATTATCAGATAAAGTAGTATCTCCAAAGTTGCGAGAGAGGCAGCTCAAATATTCAACTTCTGCCACATTGTAACCCCATTCTAGTTAATTTGTCTTGTGAATAGTAGCGGTTTTGATTATGTCTGTGCTCACAGCCACGCTGCTTCTCTGATGCATTTTTTAAAGCATTGGTCATATGCTTTTATCTCAATAGCATTTTCTGCAATGATTGTCTGCTTGCAGCGTTAATTATTGATCAGTAATTGAGATCTTCTTTTAAATGCTCTCATTTGGGTATTCAAATGACTTCAGCTATTACAATTTGCATCTCAGCCTTTACAGCTGCAAAAATAAGGAGGGGCAAAAATGCAAATTATTGCAAAACTCCTTTTTTTAAAACTGATATCAACAGGTGAGCTGCCCGATATCTAGCAGTTTCTGGCAGGATAAAAAGGTTGGAAAAGATTCTATATGCAGATGTCCTTATCTCTCTCAAACACTTTAAGCACTAGGCTGAGTGGGGGAAAACAAAATTGTCTTCTTTCCTCAGTAAAGACGGGATGAAAGGGAAAATCGCTTCGTATAAAAACGAGCCTGTTGCATAGCCACGGATGAGTGGCACATGACAGCATGCTTCTGTAGGAAAAGGAAGGATTTCTCGTGCTGCTCAGGCTTCACAGGTGCTCATTTTGTATTCACAGAACACAAAGAGTGGAAGCAAATTTGACTTCTAAGCATTTACTGTAAGTCATAAGATATTTTTAGATTAAGTGGACAGATAATGGATGGACGATGACTTTCATGAAACATCATGTGGGAAACTAGAAGTTAAATAAGATCGAGTTACTATGTAGTTCTGTCTAAGTCACTTGTTAAGCAGAATGCATGCCTTTTATGTAATGTATGCCATCATCAGTATAAGTCATAAATTGTTGCCATCATTGGGAATTTGTGGCTCGTCACGATTACAAATGCACTTTAATTCCACTTTCTGTGTATGGAAGTCTGTATTTGAACTTCCTTTAGCAGCTAACTGAGATACTACGACTGGAGGCACATATTTTTTAGACACAAAATAATAAAAGTTACTTCATTAAAGGATTTACAGGATGAAAGTAAAGACAAAGTAAGACAGGGTTCTATTGGTAAGGCCACTATGGGTGGAATGCATCTGATATATGTAAGTGCAGTACTGTAAGTGGGAAGTCAGACCAGCGCTGTGTTTGGTCTGCAATACATGTCCATGTAATACAATGTACAGATTGAACTGAGAAGACAGAATACAATCCAGGAATTTCAGTTTGTTTTATCCCGTTGAAAACATTACCAGGAAAACGTGAGTAAGCCGTACAAAGTAGTCTAACAGGAATGTGTGATTGCATGTATTTGACTGACCAGCAGTGCTACAGAAGTTGAGCCAGGTTCCTTTATGCCGGGGCACTTTGCACTGGCAACCCAATTTGCTAACGTGCTTGTCTCGTTTAAATAATTGAGTAGGCTGATGTTAGTCCAAACACAGCGTTAGACCATTGCTCAGTAAATGCACAGGCCTCTTTGTCTTCACTAAGGCTGTCTCCTGCATTGCGAGATGCTTTCATGATGACCTTCCAACTAACAAATCAAGATTAATTTGATCATCATGCATAATTGCGCTATCATAATAGTGGCAGACTCACAGAACAGAAACACGGTGTTAATTACTACTCCAACAATTATTTTGTATACATATAAATGTGGCTGCCTCAAGCTGGGCATTTTTTCTGTTGAGAGGGTGGGGGAGTGTGGAGTCACATGACTGAGACTGCCACCTGGGTGTTACGCATGCTGGGTCAGCCACTCCTGTATGCTGTCATGCTTTTTCAATCACTGTCTGGGGGGATCCCTGTGAGTCAGCTAGTTAACCACGTCACCCCATGGACCTTAATGGTTGAGCGAGGCAAGCGTCAGTGACGGGGCAATCTGGCGACGTTGGCTTGCACTGACCTCTTAACCAGCAGGAGCACAAGCAGAGCTGATCGGCAGGAGCACAGTGGAATTTGACGCTTCAGCTGAGCTTGTTCTTCCTCCATAAGAACCTCAACTTCTCCATGGGCCGTGGACTTTTACGTTTTGAGATATTTAGCCAGGATAGGAGCTTGGCTGTTGATATCTGTCTTTTTTGGTTTATATTCCACCGAGTTCGCTTTGGAACTCGTCCTATAGCCCATGCAGAGCAGTCAGCTCATGTTCTGCAGTGATAGTTTTACCCTCTGTCTTGTCTATTTGTTCTGAGAGACGCGAGCCAATCTGGCATTTAAACACACTGAATTTTTTTATTATAAACCACATAAAGAATATATAATGATCAGATTCTGATAAAAGAGAATATGCATTCCATACTTGCCAACACTTTTTCTCATGCACTTTCATATCGCCCAATTTTTACCCAACACATGATGAAATTTCAAAATCTGTATTTCCACAATATTAGAAATAGCTTAGTATCATTGCCGTTTGTGATCCCATTTTTAAATGACCTACTTATTCCACATATGTGTCAGTTGTGTCTAAACAGAGAGCAAGAGAGATGAGTAGACACACACACACACACACACACACACACACACACACACACACACACACACACACACACACACACACAAAGATAATAACGCTTGTTGACCTTTGCAGAGAAATGGCTTCAAATACAATACAACCATAGGTGCACCGTTAAGTATCACCGGGGGGGGCAAATCTCTGGAAGTGAAGTCACTGCGACTGGCAGGGTAAGATAGTCACTGAAATCTAGCTGGTCCTGGAAGCCAACGGTGGAGCGCTTGATGCCAAAGCAGATGAGGCTCTGCTAGACCACGTCAACAGTGGCAACCGAAGCAAGGCCGAAAGAACCTTTCCTAAAGAAAAGTGGACGAGAAATGGTGTGGACACTGTCGTTTATAAAGGTGGCCCTGATAGCAAGACACAGGCTCATCCTTTTTCAGAGTAGTGGTTAACTTGATGCATTAGGAATATTAATTATATTATCTCATGACAAAAATCAACTGTACTGCTTAATTAAACGTCATTGGGTTTGGGAATTCCTTGCACAGTGTAGCTTGGTTCACATTACACAGCATGTAAAAAAATTTTGGCAAGGCCTATGGGTAATCCCAACTCATTAAACAACTGCTAACAATGCTTGGTCAACTGTGACTTCGAAATGTGCAAACGTCGGAGAGAAAATAACTGGGCTGGAGAACACTTTTCCTTTGTCAGTCCCTTGTCACCTGTAAGCTCATATAAGGGGTTAACGTGCATCAAGCAGCCCTTAATGAGTCACAGAGACGGAAACCAGGGAGGGAGTAATATGTGACAGCAACCAAGACTCTGGTTATCTAATTGGTGTAGATGTATGCCATCCTCCAGCAAAACTTTGTTAAATTTGCAGCATAACTGACAATGCCTTTAAAATGTCAATATCCTGAGACTTACAATTCATCTTATTGTGTTGGCTATGGATTTTCTATAGGGTCCGAAAGATGAAGATGAATTTTGAAGGTGACTGTCTCCAAAATACCAGTCCAAGTTGAACAAACGGATCCCTCCATCCTCTCATATTTTAAACCACTCCTGACTGTGATTAGTCAAAGAGGAGCTGACACTTATCTGCAGGCTTCAATGTATAGAGTTTCAGTTATGTATACATTTTGAATGGGCATAGGGCTTTTTAAGTGTGTTAGACCTGTATGTTTGATGTGAGGAACATTTAAAATTCACCAAGCCAGCATGCCTTCATGTACATGCGACCTCAACCCCAAGACAGCAGTGCACATCTTAAAGTTTAAAGTTGTAACTACTGTACGGTGGCAGTGCGGACAGCATAGCTGTGGTTAGGCCACCATGAAGCTGATGTTCAAGCTTGAGGATTTGGGCTTTTGAATGATTTTGTCACTGTTCTCCATCACTTTCAGTTTCAGCCTCAGGAGATGTGACCTCTGAGGGGGAACTTCAGTCCAATATAATTGTTTGTGACAGGCGAGTTCACATTGGTGCTTGCCCCCCAAACTCAGCTGTCAGCGCAAAATTTTTTGTTGGAATGGACATGTTTGTGAAAATAGAGAAAAACATAGAGGGATTTGTACTGCTGCTTTGGCATGGCACATTGCCAACCGATCTCTAAGCTTTTCTCATTATTCTCACCTAAAGCAAGGCCAGCGTGAGCTTAGCTCTGTAATCTAAAGAGACCTAATGATAGCATCACAGGGGTGAGTATACGCCCCCATCTCTGCCTTTCCTCCCTCTCAGCTACTATAGCCTTCTTATGCCATCTCATACTGTACTACACATCAACACATAATCAAAAGAGTTCTGAATAAATCAGAGCACACTGTACATTGGAGTGTGGCATATTGAAAATGGACAAACGAATGCATGGAACAAGAAAAATATGCAAATCTGCTTGGTCCTATAATCCAGCAGTGATCACAAGAGGCACTAAAGAGCCGCGGAGTCACGGAACTGCGCCTCTTGAAATGGGTATGAGCAAGAGAACGTTCCAAATAATTCCGGTCTCCCAGAATAATACAATGACTCATGAATATCACCTAACTTCTGTGTGATCCAAAGTGAATATCAGATACAAAGCACTGAGCACAGCTTCACCCACTCAACTTTTATTTATATTGCGTACTTGGCAGAACTCCAGCCATGCAGTTTTGCCCAATCGAATATTGAGCCAAAAAGGACTTAAACAGTGGAATCCCACTGCTTTCATCCTCAGTGGGTTTTACTGGTATTTCAATATCATGCCTTCAGAGTCACTTTGCCTGTGGTTATACATGTAGTCAGGCTGTAAGACACACTGATCCTTATGATGATTACAATGTATTAATAATGTGTGAGCTTTAACCTGAGAAAACTAAATTCATTTGTGGATAATTTTAAGTATAATTGTTGAATGTGTATAAAAAAGGTTCACCAATGTTAATGTATTCATCCACAATACAGAATGAAATTATGTAAAGGGAAATTTCATATAGGCACGCAGTTATGTCGGCACTGGAAAAGCTCAGAGAGCTGTGCACTCTGTATAACATCCAGTAGATGCAAAATAGCTTCAAAAATATTGTCTGCACGGTGTTATGTGTGCGATACTTTTACCAATCAGTGGCACTGGTAAAGAGCAAACATCGAAACCAACAGGTGACAATAGCGGGTCTTGGGAAGCTCAGGTAATGAATTGTTCACAAGTCATGACACATCCACAAAAGGTCAAGAACACTTATGTAATGCAGCTCTCCTGCATAGAGAGCACAACCTTGGGCGATCGATAGAAAGGTTACACCAACCGCCCTTAGCCAATGGATGATCTGACACACTGACAGGTGACACAAGTCTAGCCTTAGCATTTTAGTTGTTCGTTTATAGGACAAAGGGTGTAGCACTACGTTACACTTGGAACGATTTGTAGACATACATTAAATAAGGAATGAAGCTGATTCACATTGAATTGCCTCGTCTGCCAGCTCATTCTCACATAGGAAACATGTGCTTATATGTCCATGACCAGAATTAAAATGTAGAAGAATAGAGTCGTAAAGAATACCTAATGTTCGCTCCAGTCAGAACAATTCCATGGCAAAGCGGTGTGTGTGAGTAAGACGAGGCAAGACAGAGACATGCAATGTTATTTCAAAGTACAGTTAGTCTATTTTTTATGTCGGTTTCAACTCGCAGTAAGCGAGCGGCCTGAGAAAAGTCTACAACCTTTCACAACTCTCTGAAATAATTTAAACCTTCTATGTATTGACATCAGAGGGCACACAGTAACGGCTTGACTTTAGGATCACATTTGAGGATTCCAGCTCCTCCTCGAACACAAATTGCTCCACAGTAACTAAACTCAGCTTTCTTTCAACACACATGTATAGGTGACCAATTTCCTGACAGGAAGGACAGCGTGCAAGTCAAAAGAGTTGTAGGCAAGTGCCTGCTGTAAACTGCCATCAATCAAAACAGAGAAAAGCTGGCACGCTTGCTGCTGAACCCGCACACCTTAGCAGCGTCCTCGTCACCAAACTGCCATCTCAAAGTCAGTACAGGTTATTTGACACCTGGACAAGGTGGAACCTCTGCAGCTTCTTTCATGCACTAACAGTCACAGGTAAAAATGATGTTTGGTGTATCGTTCCCTTTTTGTGCCAGACCAAAAGAGTTGCTTCACAGAGGTTGTGCTCAAAGTTACATTTTTTTTCTAAGAAATAATGATTTTACTTCATATCAATCACAAATAGGCATGGACAGATTACATTAGCATAGATAAGTCTTTCAGTCGCACATGCAAGATTAGCGAGTGATGCTTCCTCAATTCTTGACAATATCTAAGCCATTGCG
Organism: Cebidichthys violaceus; assembly: GCF_023349555.1. Lineage (NCBI taxonomy): Eukaryota > Metazoa > Chordata > Actinopteri > Perciformes > Stichaeidae > Cebidichthys > Cebidichthys violaceus. The sequence goes on from NW_027176361.1 coordinate 6,598,452, forward strand.
TCCCGCGTCCCACGTCCCCCTGGCCAATGGTGTTGGATTACACAGGCCACGTCTGCAACAACAGGTGAACAATCACAGAACAAACTAAAAAGGAGGGTCAAATAATTGTCCTCTGTACATCAGGAAAACGGTAACAGCAGCATTGCAAACTGTCCTTCTGTGCAAAATCTGCTGAAAGTCCCATTCAAGGCCCCATTCTCTGGGCAGCTGTACAGAAGATGATGGATGGAGGATGTGTAAGGAAGTTCAGTCCAGTGACAGTGTCAGTTCAGTGTCTCATGTCCCCACAGGGACTGTCTCTCAGTGGACAGCTGCTCATGAACTCAAGGGTTGCCCCAAACCAGAACAGTTATAGGTACAAATGGAGCTCTGTGCAACATTAATGGATGCCCGTTTGCCCTGCTGCACAGAGCTCACACTAGTCATCACCAACTCCTTCTCTGAACTGCCTCAAATACATGAGATATGGTGATGATAAGGACGGTTCATCGAAAGGGGCAAGCACTATTTCCTTATTTATTAGTCCCTTATTTATTTAGCAGCATGGTAAAGGGATAAAAACAGCAGTGTAACATGCTCACAGGCAACAGTAGCATCCTCAGTAATGTCAACTAGCCGTGTAAAACATCTGAAGGCAGCCAGCAACAGCATCTGACATACAGTATGCCACAAGTCTAGAGCAAAAGTCTCCACCAAAAGCTGTCCATCCATGCAAATGATATCTCTTTAAAGGAAATCATGTATTTTCAATCTACAGACACCAATCTGCCGCCTATATCAAAGCCTGCTGGCAAAATAGTAAACTTCAACCAGAAGCACAAACTTTACACAAAATACACAAAACAGCCAAACACATTTACAGTTTCAGCAGTCTTACCTTTTACAGCGTCTCCTCGCCAAGTCATTTAAGTCCAGATGTGCGTGGACTGGAGCTGACAACTGACGCACCTGAGAGTCATCTTGGTTGACCAGCGTTCTCCTCCTGAGGTGGTAAACCAGCGGCGTACATCTCGTCGCAGTTTTAAACCTATAGAGTATAAAACAATGAATAGCCTATGAGCTTATGAAAGGACATTTTCAAATCACCGTTGATTTCTTCTTCGATCATAGAGTTTGAAAATAACGCACACCTGGAAGACCGTCAGTGGCCCAATTAGCAGCTCAAAGTCTCTGCTTGTCACCATAAGATAGTCCACGTGAACGCACACACCTGATATTAAGCATATGCCGTAATTCTGCCCTCTGTGCTGGAAAATAAGTTTCCCACCACCTGGAATATTTTACATTTTCCAGTCTTCAATTTTGTAATTTGTGCATTTTCCTGCCCAACAATTTATCTTCAACTCATCTCACCTACCATCCCATCTGCAAGTACTACAGCTTATTCCATCATCTCATAAATATATCCCTTGGTAAACATTGTTTATGCATCTGTCAACTAATAACTGTTCAAAAGGCCTGCTAACACAACTAAAACGGACAAATAAAAACAGTCTGCAACTGCACTCAAAGAACCTGGTCCCATACTGACATGTACTCAATCAAAAGGAAAAACACAGGTGTTACTAATAACATCAACGCTGATTCCATGCAAGTGCCCCATGTGACAGTGAGCCAGCATGCTCAGCTGCAGGATCCTGAAACTCAAGCAGCTAAATGGAATTCAGGCTTTCCCCACACTGTGACATGTCAAAATGTCCTCTGTGAAAAAGGCCTATACTGCATAAATTCTAACCTCAGTTGAACTCCCAAAACCAGACGCTTCATTTTTTTTTTGCTATCGCTGTGAACCAGTGGCATCTACAAATAAATAGCAGTTCAGAAAACACAGTCTGACTGTAAAAAAAAATCATATAAATTAGCACCATTTTCACAATGTGGGCATCAAAACATCCCACAGCATCAACCTCATGCTTGCAACTGACAGCAATTAGTATACAAACACATACCAGCTGCATTAATACAGACAACAACAAACAGAAACATTTTTGAAATTTTTATTTCAGGGAACCAATTTTTCCATCTGACCTGTTGGAGGTTCAATATACCTTTTTCACAGCAAACACTTTAGCGACACACACGAGTGTAATTAGTGACATAAAGCAATTCCTGTTGTCATGGTGAGTCATTGGGGCGCTCTGATACATTAGTGTTGTGCTTTCCCTGCTGACAAGTAAAATCACTACTGAGTACTAACACGTCTCCACGTTATATACTGAAACCTAAAACACTCAGTAATGTAGGCTAAGCATTAGTTCCTATTCGAGGTCACTGGTGGATGACTCATTCAGATCCTTTACTTAAGTAATAGCAATACACAAAGTGTCAATTCAGTAAAGGTACATAAGTATAATGAGGAAAAATGCACTTAAAGTATAATTTAAAGTACTCTTCATTTGGATATTATACACTGTTAGATTATTGTCACTGAAACATGAATGTGTCCATATGCATTTTACGGTTGTTTTTGGTCGAGGTTGAGCTAATTTTAACCATTTTATAGTGTGTTGCGTAAGGTGAGTAAAAAATGCATTTCCCCTCTGACTGTAGTGGAGTGGAAATATAAAAAAATAGCATCAAATGGAAGCACTCAAGTAAAGTTGGAGTGCCCAGCTATTAAGCGAGCTTACAACCATTCAGATCCATCAATGTGCAAGCTGCCAGGTGTAGACAGTATCCCAATACATAATGATAATTGTAAGAACTGTAGAGATAGCAGATGCTATTTATTTTTTTCCCCCAACATTAATATTAAGATTGTTTAAAAGATCATAATGAGGATGTCGGCCTTCAGCACCTCATTGAAGTTGCCCTCTGGCTGTTAAATTCGCCATGGTGGGAAATGTGAAAATCCCAGTCAGCTGCCCCTCTAGCTGGCCATCATGCGGCTGGCCCGAGAAGTGCAGCTTTGAGCGCAGCATCCCTGCCATCCCGGTCTCTTCCCTCCCTCCCTCCCTCTCGCTCCCTCTACAGCCGTCGCCGGGAGCCGTGAGCGTGTGTGTGTGTGTGTGTGTGTGTGTGTGTGTGTGTATGTGTGTATGTGTGTGTGTGTGTGTGTGTGTGTATGTGTGTGAGCGCGCTGGTGTAATCTGACAGCACGCTGGGGCTGCGTTTCCTAAGAAAAGCTCAGCGCTCTCTCAGTTTTCTGCCCGTCTTATTGCCGCTTTCATTGTCTTTGTCGACAGTGATAAAGAGAGCAGGTACCATCTGTCCATTCCGCCAATGTGTTACGAGTTGCCTTTTTTTGTTTGCTGCTCTTCACAGATGTTATGTCAACACTTTTTGGGTGGTGGGGGGGGACTCCCAGTTCTAATGGAATTTGTTGTGGCTGTTTTGGTCTCTTCTCTCTTTCAGTTCAACCACGGGCCTGTTTTTGGAATAAGAAAAGCATTGCTGTTTTCTGACTTTGAGAGAAGGAAGAAGGGACTCCTCTGGAATTTCCTAAGGAATTTATTCGGACAGCCCCGGTAAGTGGACCTTTCGCTATCCAAAAAGCTTCATGGTTTGGAATGCATGCGGCTATTTACCATATTGAGTTCACTTTTAATGAAAAAAAAAAATCAAACAAGCGTATCGTTCATTTTCCCATTCTTCTATTTTAATTACAGTTACCGGGGCTTTGCATTCTACCGCCTGGGTATATAGTAAGTAGTATAGACTTTTTTTCCCCCTGCATCTTCTAATTGTGATTTGCAGTTGAAAGCTGCTCTTCGTGTTTCTGATGTGTGGAATTAAGTGTCGATCTGGCGTCCACTTCAAGTTGTGTGTCGTGCCGCGATGTGAGTCGGTGCCCGGGGCGCATATTTTTGCATATCTTCAAGCTGCGCTATGGTTCATGTAGCGCTCAACATGCACCGGTCTGCCGCTCGCCGTTACACTCCAGATGGTGGCGAGATATTTACACATTTGTTTTCAACGTCATCATTTAGAACACATACTACGCTCAAACCACAGAGGCATATTTGCCCCAAACGATGCTCTACCCCTCTTTCAAATATAAAGGATGCACGCGCACGCACTCACGCACGCACGCAACCATTTCTGAGATGTTCTGTGCGTTAGTTGTGGGACGTGCTGAGAAAGTTTGCTTCGATGTTTGGTCCTGACAACTGAGACATTTTTGAATGGTTTGTCTTTGGACGTATGTGCGCGCGCGTGCGCGCGTGCCTGTTCCTGACTCAGGTGATGTAGACGGTGGGCGGGCTGTGACTCACCCGGTTTACCCATTTCGCTGCTGTTATCTGACAGGCGTTGATGACAGATTTCACTGGTGATTGACAGCGGATCATGCGCAGTAAGGGTGTCAGCAGAGGACCATGTTATTTCCCCATCGGTGCCAGCTATATTTGGAAGTTACCAAACAACATGATTTATACAACCCTTCATCTGCTAAAGAGTATTTGTCAGACTTCTGCTGACAAGTGATTCATACATAGCCAATTAATCGCCATTTCCAGTCATACTTTAAAGCCTGAGAAGAGAAAAAAAGCCTCTAAAAGGCAGGATAATGGACTGAAAAGTTTGTGTGCCTCAGTATGTTGTAGCAAGCCACGCCGAGGAGAGGCAACCACAAATGAGGGCAAGGGCAGCTCACACAGCCAGAGCGATGTGTCTTCCCTGGCATGAGTAGAGTGACAGAGGGCTAAGTGAGCGTGGCCATTCAGGAGAGGTAATAGCATTACGGTCTGCCAGTCATGAGGCAGTGCAAGAGATAGGCTACAGTTGCATTTCAAGAAGAACTAAATGGACAGGAAACTAGGACATGAGGGCACTTAGGATTTAACAACTAACAACACCATCACATGGCTCAAAAGTACACTTAATTTTGTTAGATATGATAATCATCGTGGGTTAAAGTTGTTTTGTGATGTGGGGTCAGAGTTACTGAGATGTGGGTATCCTTTTTGGACCGGATTTAGCATTGCTTCACTAATGTCACCCTGGGGTTAGAGATTTGCTGATGCTGCTGAGGTGATCAGGGATGCTTATATCTATCTATCTATGCTTATGAGTTTCTTGCTTAAAATTGCAAAGCACTATGGAATATAGAAACACTGTGGACATCATTCAAAATCTGATTGTGTACCAATGATAACACGCAACATGATGAAATGTTGAAATACAGCAGTCCTTTCGGCTAGTTATCCCTGTGTGTATAGACAGTTCTGAGCACAACAGTGGATTTGAATCATTTGCTGTCAGGCAGTGAATTTCTTGCAAAGCTTATACGAATTAGTCACAGGTAAGAACGCCCCTTGCCATCCTTCACCCAGCAGCATTCCCATTTTACAAACACAAATTCTGCAATTTCCCTCCGTCTTCCTTCTGACTGAGTGATGCTCCCAAAGCTACTCGCCAGGCCCACATCAATCACCGCTGGATGGGATTTGAGCAGCAGCTGGAAGTAGTAAGCGGGGGAGACAGGTCTGCTTTCTCACAGTTGCACAAGCTCCTCCACAATGACCCTGAGAGCCACAGCCAGCGCTGCCAGTTAGATAGCCGCATTTCTGCAAATCTTTTCCTCCCAATAATTACGCCTTAACACTGGTTGCTCTAGTGCGGCTGTGTTGACAACACGCCCGCTTTTCCTTTGCCTGCTGCACCTCCCTGGAGAGGAACAGGAGTAAGCTGTAATTATGGTTTATAAACTTCCTCCAGGTGACATAATCGGGGCATGGCTGAGATGGCAAGGGGCTGTCATAACAGCTGCTAATTAATTTATAGCTTTTTTTTTCTTGCAATGCACATCTCTCAGACGGTCTTACTGTATAGATACGTTTGTCGAATGTCGCACAATGCACACGTTGTTGAAACTACAGTCACTGTATTTATACAATGACTTCTCAGCAATACAGTATAAGAAGAGAGCAAATATTGCCCAATTTTCAGCAAAAAAAGGTGAAAGCGGAACACCTACGGAAGAGTAGCAGCCGTACTTTCCCTGCGTTTTTACTATGAGATACACCTTTTGATTGCGGTCCAAGGCTTGGCAAGACGAGTAGCTGACTCCCTGGGGCCGTTTTATAATGAGGATGCGCCGTCAGATAATTAGATACACCTGACGCAGGCGTCTTTAGGACATTTTGATTCATCCCAAAATAAAATGTGTGTGCCTGCCACCATGAAAGCAGAAAAAAAAAAGAAAAATCCCTGTCACATTACCTCTCCTCTCATGGTGGCATGTTTTATTTATTTATCCACATCTTAATGCTCTTGGATGAGGCGGGCTTCATTTTGTGCTAGCTGACGCATTCGTCGCCAAAGTTTCTTCATCCCATGAAGCCAAGCATGGCACAAGATGCCATCTAATTGTGATTCGAAGAGAGTGGTAGGGCGACACATATCACTCCACGGGAAGCTGAGCAAACATGCATGTTGTATAACGACAGATGTGTTCAGTGACCTGTGAATGAATCAGGTGTGTAGCATTCATCTTAAGACAATGTGTGTGTTTTCCAGACATTCAGTGTTTGGAGACTTTCAGTTTGGTGGATGTACATGCAACTCATCAGCCATTTCATGCATATACTGTATGCGGTTAGCGATGAATGAGTAATTGAAATTGCTTCAACACACTTACCCACACACACAGACACAACCTTAAATACAATGTATTTTTCATAGCTGTTGATTAGAAAATGCTGCGTGAGATGAAACCCGCTCACTTGTGCTGTTTATTTATCAGGCACTTGGCTCCAGTCATAAATCAGACTCTCATTAAGTTGTTTAACAACAACTTTTGCCTTTTGCAGGAGACATCAATGCTATTAAGCCTGATGTATATGATACAGTTGGAAGGTGAACCTTTGCAGACTGCTTATGTTATGTAACTGAGATAGATCAGGCGGCAACCTATGGGTCTGAAAAGTAAAGCCAATGAGGAAGTGCCTTAACTTGCATTCTTTCTAATGGCCAGCAGGGGGCAACTTCTTGAATCATCGTTGGGATCTAAATTTAGATTAAAGGATAGAGGATGGAAATACAGAGAGAGAGAGAGAGAGAGAGAGAGAGAGAGAGAGAGAGAGAGAGAGAGAGAGAGAGATGTTTAAATGCGAGATGATTCCAGCATAATGTCCAAAAAAAGGACAGCCAGTGGATTCTGAGAAGCACAAATCTATATTCATGTCTATTTTTAGATGTTTTTTGTATACAGTACATTATTCAACCTGTTTGGTAGGCCTATAATTTATCTGGTTTTTAAAACCTGACTAATGTACTGTACTATACATAACTTTGACTACATTGACACAAATTCCAGTCTCTGAAACACTCACATTCAGTGTGTTCTGCTATTTTCTTTGATTTTATGAATTGTACCTTGGGTGTTTTGTTAATAATACCTTTATGAGAGATGGTACAAAGACTCAATCGAACCTACACACTGAGACTTGAAAGAGCATTCTCAGAGTCTACAGGAACACCATCACCAACGGAAGCCGAGCTGATCTAGGTCAATTTCTCCTTTTAAATAGGATACAAAAAAGAACGAATCAAATTCAACAACCACCTGTAAACAAGTGAGCCTAACTCTTACCATTACAACACCAAAGAGTTGAACATAGAGAGGAGTCCCCTCAGCCAGCTGGCCCTGAGGCTCACCTCCTCTAACGGCACACAGCCTCAGGACAGCCCTCTCACAATCTGGCCCAACCTAATAACAGCTAAAGAAAAAAAAAAAAATTACATTAACTATCTGACACAAATCTCAAAACCCTATTCAATGCTATTTGGCTGTAAACAGACAGTACACGGTGGGAAACTATCTGACCACCGCGACTGATCCAAAAGAAAGACATTACCTACATCCAAACTGTCCGTAGAGACCTAGCTGCCTGCAGAGGACAGGCTGTGGCAGCTCTGTCCACAGAGAGAGGTAGAGACAGAGCAACATTGCTTCAAATGTCCGTATGATCACATCGTTTGATCCGGAGCATATAGACAACAAAGCTTTCCTGGCCTTTCTTGCACCACTGGTGATAAAAATGTCACAATATTTCATGATTGTCAACAGCGCGGTTTAAATTGCCATCACGTTCTTACTCTGCACAGCATGCAAAGCAACACTGCAGGGCAAATGCAATAATATTTGTCCAATACAAATGGAATTTAAATACATCACGATGACATTTGAATAGGAATAATAGGATGTTGGTCTGCTGTGCAGTAGCCTTGCTGAGTGTCCTGTACATTGGCATGTATGTAAGTTGTATCAGCGAGTTGATTTCATTTCATTAGTGCACTGCTTTTATACGTGCTTAGCCGCCTGTACCTTGAAGCCATGACAAAGTCACCAAAAATATGGCTGTCCTCTACAGTACGCTATTATTCCCTGTTACCTAACTTACTTCCCTCTCACGGCAGCAGGAGTTGTAACCCAGACTCAGTGATGCAGTATTTGAAATTCATCTCAGCGATGAAGGCTGGGGTGGATGTTTCCCTTCTCTGCTTGACTTTCTGCATTGTTATTGCCTCAAGAAAACCTGTGTCCGTATTGTGAGGTTGAACTTGGAAAAAAAACAAAAACAAAAACAACGTTGCTTTCTCCCTGCTCTGACATGACAGGAACTCACAAAACTGATGGATACAAAATGACGAAAGACGCAGACACGAGGAGCATGTTATGAATGTGCTGCCCTGAGCCAGAATCCCTGTCTGAACTAATGGCCATGTACACTGGGCTGGACACAATATCATGAACATCTGTACAGTATTATACAGCAACAGCTACACTAACTGCAGCTTTACATGGGCTATAAAGCTGAATTAAAAGCTATATGACAAACTGAAATAAATATGAATATTCATTAGTGACAAAAGTGCAGTTCTGTTCCATTGGATTGCAGTGGACTGTACACGTATGCACAGTATAATCTTTCCTCCTTGCATGTTAGCACAGCTCACTGGTAGTTCTTTGGATAAAGGGAATAAGGACTTGTTCCTAGAGAGCAAATAGCATTGTGATCTTACATCCTGACCTTTTTGTAAGCCACATGCACTGCACCATGGTGTGGATTTAAAAATAAATCTCCAAACATGCTTTTGCATGGTACTCCTCTGCTATCCGGCTACCCTGAAAGATTGAAGAGGGCACCGGTATGTTGAGTGTTGGCATTAAAGTCTACTGGGACAAGAAAACAGAAAGGAATAACGCAGGCAAGCTGGAGCCAGGGTACTCTGCACAGTTCGATGCTGCTGCCTCTAACCGACATGAACAAGAGAAATCAATTAGACCTACTCAGTTGCTATCCAAGGGACTTCCACCATGGGAAAGGGTAGAGCGTATCAAAGGGTTTGGGAAAAAAATAAAGTAGCAGAAAAGGAAAGTGAACCCGAATAACAGTTTGTTGTATTCCTAGTCAGATTGGTCGCCTCTGACCTCAAGATAACATTCATTCTTTCTTTCTTCATGCCAGGGATGCTTATAATTCCAGACACTTTCCTGTCTCTATTTTTTTCTTTTTTAAAGTGATGCTTTCAGTAATGAGAAAAAAGGAAGGCTGGCAAAAATGTTCCTTACAGGTATATTTTTGATGAGGCCTGAGCTTAGTTTTACCTGCAGATGCAGCAATCTCTTGTTTCTCCCAGCAGCTTTTACATTCACACTATTATGTTTATATTCATACCTTAAAGCCATTCCAGTAGTCACTTGGAGGTCACTTTGAACAGCATTTCTTTTACCCTCCATAATGGGCACTGGAGTATTGTTTAGCTGAAAAAGAAAACAAGTTGTACTGTGAGGGTATTATATAGTTTTAAAAGTTATTTAAACAGGGTCTAGTTTTAGAAAACTCATTATTATGCTTTACAGAAAAAATCTCTCAGGTCCCACAAGATTATAAAACAATTCTTAATATTGAATATGAAATAATCCAACCATTGCGGTGGGATCAGTGAGGCTAGAATCCACAGCATATCATTTATTAATAGTGTTTCACAGCCAGCTAAAGTACAGTTCAAAAATATATGCAGCACCACAGTAAACGTAAAGATCCTCAGAAGTCTCCTTTTAAAATGCCTGAATAGACATTTAAATCTATACGTGGATTTCCAGACAATCATGAGTAAATTATTTTTGCATAACTGGCAGACGGGATGGAAACAGATATGGCTAGTGATGCTCCGTACATTTTTCATTGAATGGAGCTGAGCTCTGTACTGTAAATACTGAGGTTGAGAGTGCATGGCATGGATTTCACGGGACCCAGAGGCCTCATCGACTTTGATCAGGCTGGAAGAGGACACTTTTTGATCAAGCCCTACCTTGGACATTTAAATCAACCCCCTGACAGGCTCATCGGCTCTAAGGCCATGGAGATAGGTTGTAATCTCTACACATAGGAGAAAGTGGACAGCCCTTAAAATGTGCCGAAGTCCATTAAATTGTACATTTTGAAATCCTCCCCTTTTCCGTTGATGAATATCTTGCAGTTTGTGTGGTGAGTTATTATACAGAGGGGGAAATTCAATTTGACAAAGACCTGTCTCACAGTCTGTATTTTAAATGGTTGTAATCGCATAAAGTCCGCAGCATAACGGACCAGAAAGGATTAATAAACAGGAATCCATAACTGAGTGGCTATTTATGACTAAATCTGCTGTGGAGGAAACTGGCATGACAGAGATATAAAAGTAAAGTGGAATTTAAAAAGTAAAACATGAGCATGTGTAGATAACATAATGAGCATTTAACAGCGCAATCTTAGAAAGTTGAGTTCCATCTATAATCCTGTGTGTGCAGTTAGCTCAGTCCCCTGACAGAGCACACATGTAAACACAGCACCCCCACCTCCCACTCAAGCCCTGCTGTAGGTTTGGCTGTGGGTGCTCGGCAGATCCCTGGGCATCATGAGAGAATAACAATGAGGGTTTTGGGAGGGATCAGTTCCCCAGCACAGAGCCATACTGGGTAGGGTTTATGTAAGACCCTGGCTTCCTGAGCTCCCTGCCAGTTTAAGATGACAAACAAATGGTACCAAGGAGCACCGACATGCCAAAAACAGGGAGGGGGTTGCATCTCCTCATGCTACCCCCTCTGCTTCATTCTCCCTTCATACACAAACACCCTCCTTCTGTTCATACACAAGCCTGGTTATTTGTCATGGCTTGTGATACCAGGTCTCATGTGTATCGGTGCAAGTTGATGTGTGTTTTCACACCATTTGTTAGCTACTCAGCGCCGTCGCCCCACTTTGAAGCCACCCCTTCCCCTCATCCTCCTCTTCCACCCTTTGTTTTCCCCTTCATATGTTCCAATGAAAGAAGGCTGGGATCTGTCAGAAATCTATCCTTTCTTCTGTCTGGCTTTCTACTTTCTTTTTTTTTTTTTAAAGTTAGGCTGCCATGGAAATTCACTCAACCCTGACACCCCAGTGGTTCTTAAAATGTCAAAACAGGTAGAAGCTGACGTGTTGTCTTTTCTTGATGATACAATTCGTGTGTTATCATCGGTACTTTTTGTTTTCACATCATGATGCAGTGTTTTCTAATGATGTCATTCATGTCAAAGCTCTACTGCAGCTTGTTGAGGATCTTAATTATCTGACATTAATTATTAAGGTTTATAAATAGAATAAGGTCTACTTAACCCATTTTGAATTTCCACATAGTTATTCCCACAAACATGAAGGGTACAAAACAAGCACTATTCATGATCATGCAGACAAAGCTCCTTGATTTTTATCCTGGACCACTCAAAAGTGCCGGTCCAACTCACGCTTAGGCTCACTGTATTATAATGGGAGCCAGCTACTGATAAGATGGGGCACACAATCCCTTGGTACCAGGTGTATTTTTAGACATAAAAGTGTCTTGCACACTAACTTTCACTACAGGAGGGAAACAAGTCTGTGCGGTTTTAATTTGCTACATCTAACTTTATTAGTTGGGCAAAATCAAGCGCATGGATACTTAAATGAAAAACAAAGTCTGCTGGTTCACTACCAAGATTAGATCATGTCAAGTCAACAGATGCTGTTAAAAGGGGATTTGGGGAATATCCCCAATGATAGAAAAGACACAACAAAGAACTGACATGAAGGAAAGGGTAGCTTCTCAATCATTTCCGTCCCCTGAGGAAGACATATTGTATACAGTGTCTTCTGACATGCACTAGTCCAGGGCATCGTCTCCCAGTATTCCTGCGTAGCACAGAAATACACCATAGATAACATTAGGACCCACTGCGTAAGGGGAAAATCGATGTCAGGTGAAAATTAAATTTGTCCGAAAGAGCCTTTAGGCAAAGTGCAATCTGAAAACACATCTTTTATTTTCCCCTGGGTGTCTGATATGGGCAGGCAGGAGATGGACGATGGATCTAACCATCATGGAAAAAGGCGGAGGAATGCTGTGAGGGAAAGGGAAACACCTCATCTCACTTCTAATGTGCCTCCCCTTTGATTGTCTAATTTGGTTAGGGCCATGCGTCCGTTATTGGATCATATCAAAGGTCAGAGGCGTCCTGTAGACAAATCAATCTCCCTGTCTGAGGAGGCACAGAGGAAGCATGGGTTGAGGGAGAGCCGATCCATCTAGTGGGCCCAGAATGAAGGTGGGTGAGGAGAAGGAGAAGTGGGGGGGCAAGACAAATAATGGCATCTGCTGCTTGGAGAGAAGTGGGCGAGGGAGGTGAGATTGAACTGTTGACTTGGGGAATGCGATATCCTCAGAGAGAAAAAGAGTTTACATTATTGCTAGCAAGATTAGACCACTTGTTTGTGAAGACCTGGCATATTATGGCCTACCTGACTACAAGGCTCGTCACTGATATGTCCCAACTAGGCTGGGCTGAACGATCCTGTCATTCGGTGCCAGAAACAATGCAAGTTGCATTGTAGGAATCAAAATAAGTGAAAGATATTCTATAAATCAAGTTTGACATTTTCATAAAAGAAAAAATCTCTCTCGGTGGTCACCACTGCATGGCACTATTACCTCGGTGTTCTAATAGGTGTGAAGAAAGTCCTGTGGCTGCTCCTCATGCACGGCATTTAATTCAGATTCTTTCATGCAATTAGAAAAGGTCCACAATGGTCCTGTTTCGTGCCTTGAACTTTCTAACAAGTGTGCCGCATACAGCTTTGCTTCTTCTGTAGAAGGTCAGCGCTGATACAATTAACTCATCAACTGAAAATGAAAAATGAAATCTGTGCGAGGACATCCACGTACCGTCAATCTGTTGGAAATCTGTTGAGTATAACCAAGGGTTTGTTACATTTGTTGCATTTGTTCTGATATCATATAATAAATGATTCACCAACAAAGCTTATCAAAGTGGTAATGAAAATAATCCTTCGTTGAAGCCCCAGTCACATATACTGCCTTTTGGGAGGTCCATTACAGGTTGTTTATGAGAAACTCTTCTGTAGTAAAGCCACTATTTATCATTCATCCCATTCCTCGCCACCCTGAACATGTTTAACCAATACTCCTGTCCTCTTGGAACGCCCATTATCAAATAGTCATAATTAAAGCAACGATGCATAAACACAGTCGTGGTGGGCAGCAGTGGGCAAAGTTTATAGGTGAGTATAAATCATCCACAGTTTAATGCCAACAAGATGTTTAATTTGGAATCCCTGAGTGCGTAATTAGTTCAATTAGCCTCATTCGAGCACAGAGAAGCACATGCAGAGTGGACCCAGGTTGCTCTCTGCTCTCCCTGCAGTAAAAGGCAAAAGTGTATTTCCTCCTGTAAGATTAAAACTCGCTGTGTAATAACTCACCCGAGCCTTCCCTCCAGACACCATTGTGACCGTTCAGTGTGAGATAATGTTTGCTCTCAATGAGATTCAGCGCTCCGGTGACACCATTACTCTAAGCTCATTGCCTAGTCAGGTTGGGTGGGTCTACCGTGTCTCAGAAAGGCAACGCGCAGAGGAGAGAGCACCTCTCGAGACAGATTACATGTCTGTGGACAAGCGAATAGGCTTGCACTTCACCTCTGCCTGAGACAAGCGGGTCATTATCTTTTTTTTTTTTTCTTCACGCTCTTGCCAGTCATGTAATGCATCCAGGACAAGATGCTCGCCTGGCAGCCCGAGCAGGTGGACGACAAGGCAGCTTACACATCCTGGCTAATTGCGGGCAGTCAGTGAAACGTATCTGAAATGAAGATGATGGCACGAGCCTGCAGAGGAAGTCAAAGCAGCCTAGGCCCGAGCCAAAGTGTTTTAAATGGATTACACCAGTGTGTCATTGCGATTACACGCTCCTCGCAGGGACCGCGACAAGATGAATTGTATTCTACGGCTTTACAGCAGATCTTTTTTCTTTCTTTTCTCCTCCAACTTGAATGCATTTTCCCCCTTTCTACTTTAGCGTGGTCTGAATGTGGGATTGTTTTTGCCTTTGAACTCCCTCACAAACAGTTCATCTGCTACGTTTCCTTAAGGGGACATTTTCTGTTTGGTATCTCAGAGCGGAGTGGCTGCAGAGAAAACCATGTAGGCCTAATCGTATACATTTTCACGCTCTTTAAATAACATTTCAGAGGCTGAAACACTAGAAGTAGCCCTCAGTTTGCGTCGTGCGTCATAGCATTTCAAAACATAATCTTGGCAGCGAACATCAAAGGGCCTCAGAAAATGGAACAGATAAACACATACAGCAGTTTTTCCTCTATACCGCAATATATTGTGTGTTCAATCATTCATACCATGTTTAATAACAATGTCTTATCTTTGCCTTCCCTGTCAGTATAACACATGACTGCAGCCGTGTAAGCTATGTGGCCAGGCATGTACAGCATAGTAACGACTTACCAGCAACACCCTTCTTTACTTAAATATTGCATACAATGTGTCAAAAATCTCACTGATAAGGAATGTTAAAATAACAGTGCTTCAGGAGTGTCATCCAATCACAACTTATTCTCTACACAAAATCAGTAGGTATGGCAAGGTGTGTGTGCATGTGAGCAGGCAGAGAGGGTTCTGAAAGCTTCAGAGAGAGAGAGAGAGAGAGAGAGAGAGAGAGAGAGAGAGAGAGAGAGAGAGAGAGAGAGAGAGAGAGAGAGAGAGAGAGAGAGAGAGAGAGAGAGAAAGAGAGAGAAAGAGAGATAGATTTTAAGTCCGCAGGGAGTCCATTAAGTTGGAAAGGGCAGAGGGTTAAACACTCGCAAACTCTGCCATGACCCAGAAGAACATATGTGTACACACACACACACACACACACACACACACACACACACACACACACACACACACACACACACACACACACACACACACACACACACACACACACACACACACACACACTTTACTCTTACTTTTGAAGGCATGTGACTAATTAGCAAGTAATAAAGTAACTTTCCATTGCACCTCCTTTCTACTTCCTCTAGTTCTGCGATGTACACTCTCAGTGAGACTTGTTGAGGCGCACTGTTTTCAGTCAGTGTGATGTGGGGGTGTATTACATCTGGTACTGTACTGGTGGAAAAAAAAACCCTTGCACACAAACTGTGAGACTTATGTGTCTGCATGACGCTACTGGAGACTTGTAACAAAGGTGTGAAGTTGTACGTGATACGCTAAGCAGTTCACATACGGTGCAGGAATGCAGAGGTCCGCTTCAGAATAATAACCAAATTTGATTGATCCATGAAGCATTCTATTGCAGGAGAAGAAATCACATATATGTTTTGGTATTTTTATTTTTTTTAATCTCATCCGAAGCAAAGTACATGCGTTCACAATATATGACATCATTACAGTGATTGTATATTAAGTAAGTAGCCATTACTGTATCGACACTGTTATGATTTATTGAGAATCTGCCAGTTACTAAATCCACAAGCATCTGGGTTTGTCAGTTAGAAGCTATACACACAGGCCTGCACATAGACTAAATGTATGCACTACGGCTGACACACACACACACACACACACACACACACACACACACACACACACACACACACACACACACACACACACACACACACACACACACACACACCATCAAGTTTCAACGATTGAAAGCTTACACATAAATCATTCAAATGAATACAAAAGCAAGCCACATAGCCTTGTTCTAAACTATGTTATGCTAGAGTTTGACAATGTTCCGTTCATTCGTGGTGCCTCCACTAGTTTGGTTGAGTGACAAGCATGCAGGGAACATCAGATTTGTTGACAAGGCAACGGCAATGTAAAGCTTTTTTTTTTTTTTTTTTTTCATCAATGAGATGAATCCAAAAACACTTCCTCACATTACTTCTTCAACAAAGCTCGCTGGTTTACTCAATTTTGCATTAACAGAGATCACAATAGCCTGTTTGGGCAACAGGACATCTGATAGATCAGAGCGACAGCACACGTTTTACCAAATGTTCTATCTAGTTTCAATTTTGGATTAAATGTACAAACCTTAATGTGTCCTGTGGACTCACAAAGTGGTGGCACTTGCAAAGATGCAATTGAATAAAACCATGTTAAGACTACACCTGGCTAATCCTGTAATTGATTGCTTTTGGGTGAGCTACAATCTTCCACTCGGCTGTCCACCCCATGCTTCACAGAGATCTGCCTATGCTGCCCTCGGCACTGACACAATCCCTCAGTCTCTCCTCCTTAAGTGCATACAGGACTTATGCTCTTACAGAGAACACATTTCCTCCTCAAGCTAATCATAGCACTAGCGTCTATGAAATTTGATCAGTCTTAACAATGACCATTGTGCGCTCGTATTGAGTGCCGTACAAATTAGCCTATGTGCTGGTGGCCAACGGGACAATGTATTCTGCTGGCTTTATCACATCTTTCCTCGGCCTACTATTAATCTTGTGGACTGTATGGGATGAATTAATGCACCGAGGGATTTGTAAGGCTATGGATATGGATTACATTGTCTGACGGTATATTTGAATTGGTCTCTGAATGTAATTCCTGTGGACTGAGATTAAATTCAGCTGATAAGTGTCTGCTGTAACAAACCACGTTATTATTGCCCTTGTCAGTCTGTTGTGCATGGCAAAATGAAGCAGTGCTCCCATAATCCTGTTCATCTACAAGAGGTCTACATCGCTGATTGAATTTCATACGTAGAGTGGGGATTGGCTGTAAAGCGATTGCCATTTAGCTTAATATGTCCTCTGCAGACTCCTGACTCTCACCTTCTGGTGCTTTTTTACTCTCAGGTTATCTGCTAGCTCTACTTTGTTGGCTTGTGAAGTTCACACGTCACATTTATGAACCATTCACCACTGTTTAACCATACACTGCCTGAAGGGATAGGAGGCCATGAAGAATGGAATTTCTCCCTGTACCAATCACTCACAGGGATGTCTCGGCTGTGGCTGATCTTTGTCCTCCCTTTCAGTTTTTCAACAGCATTACATCGGATTACCGCATCATAGCGTAATTTCTCTTAATGCCCCCTTCACTGTAAAATCATCACTACAATCTTAAATCTAATCTCGACCTAAAGTGATTTTTTTTTTTTCCTGCTCGTAATTGTAAATTATGTTCTTAAATGAGTCGTTAAGCGTCGCACATTTCCTCCCACACACTGAACTCGTTTCCTCCCGCTTTTTTGACAGTCACATTAAGAGAAGTTAATGTTCATCCTAAGCAGCTGTACTCAGTAGATGCAATTTGAAAACAATAGCAGGCTGGAAAACCTGCACCTCTGGCTGCGCCTGGCGAACAACGCTCACACCTCAGCAATTAGCTAATAGTTTACCCCTCTCAACCATGGTTGCACAGCGAGGACAACCGCTTGTAGCTTCTCGTGGTTTCTGGCAGCCCGGTGTGCGCCACCAGCTATAATGATTTTCAAGCCAGGGAAGATGAGAAAATAAATTAGCATTCGGCTCCAGGCTGTGCCACAATCACGATGGAGCATTTTCACAGAGAAACACAAGCATCCACATTTAAACTTGCATATTAATAAAGTGTAGTCATGATTCACCAGCGACTCTTCCTCTTCCCTCTCACGCCAGCAACCCCCTTCGCTCAAAACACATGGGAATGGGTGGTGTCATGGCATAAGAGGGGGAAAAAAGTTCCAACATTCAACATTAAGCTTGATACTTGCTCCAGTGAGCACTGATTCATTTTTTATAAACTCTCCCCAGAGGTTGATAAACACTGCGAGTTTATCAACCTCAGAAAGAGTGAGTAAGCGACAGATATGTGGGGCGGTGGGGGTCCCACAAGATGTTTTTTCTTTTTTTTTTCAAGCATGCACAGACACCTGCTGTGGCTGAACTCACAGGGAGGTGGCAGCACTCGCTCCAGAGCAGCTGTAAACAAGATTGCATCACTCTGTTTTTCAGCGCTTAGAGCTGACCCTGCCATCCATTTGGCCCTACTTTATGATTACCATAAATGCCTGGATTGCCTACATAAAAATGTGGAGTGGAGACGAGGGCCTCTGCTTCCATTAGTGGCCTCTTTTTACTGGAAGGGCCAAGTGTGTCCCCTGGGTAAGGCCAAAACTCTCACTGTCCTCTACAGTCTGTCAAATAGACTCTGTAATCAAGGACGAGGCTAAGTGGATAGCTGCGCCGATAGTGATGTTCATAAAATGATTATTCATAGAGAAAACATTGAGTGTGTGTGTTAGAGAGGTAATAAGGGACAAAAGTGTTTCCGCACAAAGAGATCATCCTTGAAACATTAAAGCTCAATCAGTGAAAACCCTTTTAAGCCAGATTCCTGGATATCCTCCAGTCATAACTGTGAGTTGCAGAATGCTGTGATGAAATTGATCCCTATGAGGTAGAGCTATAATTGATTGCCTTCAGACAAAAAGGCAAAAGACATTACATCTTTTTATTTAACTATCCACTACTTTAGACAAACATAGCCAAAAATAATTAACAAATACACGAAAGTTAAAAGTCCATTGTTATCCATGCCTCGAAGATTTTCCAGGTCATCTAATCATTTGGGAGTATCCAGTAGTCTAGTAATATCAGCTATTGTGCAGAAATGTCCAGGCGGTGCATCAAGCTGTAAGGTCTTGCTGAGTCTATAGAATAAAATTGCATTGTCTTATTCAGGGATTTAAGTTTACAATTTCATCTGATCCTGTTTGTTTAGAGAAAGCATCTTTTCTAGAGATACATTTCAGTGAGGACGAAATATATGCAAATCCAAACAATAATCTGAAAGTTGCGCTGCATATAAATTTGCAATCGACTAAAAATACATTCAAACAACCAGCAACCATTGTGATTAGCACTGACTGTACAGAAAAGTGCATTTGCCTTTTCTTAAAGTGGGATTGAAATGTGAAAGCAACTCCCATAGGAACTCAGGAGGAAGCAGCACAATAATATATGCAGGGGGGGTCGGGAGAAAAATCTATTATGAGCATGATGACAAGAGATCAATGTCGCCTCTTATTCCCAGTGACATTCTGAAACTAATATACTCATTAGCGTTAATGCTCCCGTGATATAAAATGAACAGGCTTTATTTTTAATAGTCCTGCTACTGTCTGTATCGGGTAAAGAGGGGTATTCTATGAGCTGAATCTGTCATGTGTCCTAGGGCATCAGTGGCTAACAGCAGGGTGAAATTGGATAGCTATTGTGAAAATTGTAGAGGGAATTGTGCTATACTGTAAAAATACCTTTATTTCGCGCTGCTGTGTCCTCACTTTGAATCCCTCTAGGTGGATGGTAGTGTATAGGGAGAGCATTTTAACAAGCAAGAAGAAAACCTCATGTTCTCTCACCACTTTACCTTTACCACACTGTGTGTGACCACAGATTTAGTTCATTGCCAAATCTGAAGATTAATTACATTTTTGTTTTTCACAATGCAGTCTTTGAGCTGTTTTCCTTCTGGACCATTTTCAGTAATGGTCAAAGTACAGCTTTGGTTTTTTTTGAATGTGGGAGCGAGTCTTTTAAACAAAGCAGTATGCAAAGTACGGGTTTTACTTCTGAATAAACTGTCCCCTTAGAGAAGCCCAGTTACTGTATCTACCCTAGAAATGATCAAGCTTAAAACCCATTTCCTATTAGGAAAGCTCAGTGCACTAAGCTATAAACTCTATGCATCTCCAATACTGCTCGACTTGCGTTTGATATCATTTATGTGCCAACCTAATTTCTGTTTACAACACATCTGTTATTTAAAAATGATTACTCGCAGAATGCTGTTATCAAGACGTTTTGCACCCTGCGATCACATAACCAATTGTTCGTTGTTAAACTATCAATCATGTAAAACACAAGATGTGGTCCAAAACTAGTGTTGGGTGGAAAAAAAAAAAAACAGCTGGAAGGAAAACCGGCTAAGCTGCTGAGGCTGGAAAGTTTTTCACAGCTGCTGTTGGCAAACAGCAACAACAAAACCAGGGGCTGGGATTTAAAGGGAAAAAAACAGTTTGTGGCACATAGAGCGGACTTCTAATGAGTGAATGCAATTTCCTGCATTTTTGAGATATGTACTTGTAATATAATGACTAGCTGTCAGCATGGTGGCCACTTCAGCACATCACTAGTAAGTGATGTGATTTACTGTACCGTTTCTTGCCAGCCTTTATAATGAGTTCCATTCTTTTATACTTGCCAAGCTAAGCTTGACGTTTTGTGACCATCTATTCATTTAATAGACATTCAAAGATAATTAGGCTTATAATGATGATATAATAATGAGGCTCAGAAAAAGAAGAGCGAGGCAAAGTTTTAGCCAAAAGTATGAATGAAAGTGAAATGACTAAATATTTTTCCATTATTTTTTGCATGATTTGTCAGTATTTATCATTAAACCTTTTTTTGTCTGTATAACTAATTGTCAAAAACAAACTTATATTGACTAAGCATCATACTTGAAGCGACACATTGTATGAATGTATTCATACCCATCATTACAAGCTTGACTTCGCTTTGAGAAACTTTGCTAACAGAACTACTGTAGTGACTCTGTGCTCTGCCGAACCAAGACAAATAGTCCATAGTCACACCTTCCGACAGAGAAAAAGCACGTCACTAGATTCCACTGCCGGTTCAGTTACACAGTGCCAGCTTACAGATCGATATGAGCCTGCCAATGACAATGTCTGTGTTAATGCCTCAGCCCGCTGCTGCATTCTCCCTCACAAAGCCGTTTTTGGCAAACCCTTCCTCTAATTACATATGCGTTCTTTGTTTTCTCCCTGTCCATTCTCTGCAACAAGCTTATGACAACGGCTAAAACGCTTTCACTCCCTCATCTCACTCGCTGCCAATGATTTGATGAAATATTCATTTGGGTTATGCCGAGAATGCCAAGTCGGAGTTCTGAGAGTGACGTGTGCTAATACTGAAATGAGGGGTTGTGTAATTGTGTGCTTCGTGCTGCCTCACAATCATCATGTGCTTGTGTCTGACCAATAGCAGTCGTGTCCAAATCAGCCACCTAGTGCCTGGGCTTGCGCAGATAGACGTGAAGGAGGGTGGATGGATGTAGAGAAAATTAAGAACAAAAGAAAGATTGAAGACAACATGAGGTGGAGACGAGACGGAGACAAAGACGAGACAAGAAAGAGGAAGGGATATTTTTTCTGCCGGTATGAATTATTTAGACGGCTCTAAGAAGCAACTACACTATTGTTGCTGTTGTGTTCTTGTATCTTCAGTTTTGACTTTTTGATTTTTTACTTGAATTGCAATATGACTTGATCCTTCATAGACTGGTCATGTTTCATGACCCCAAAACAAGAAATGAATGCAGAGGTCTCAGTAGAAATCGAATAGAGGCAAGTTGTCACACCGAGAACTTTGGAAACTGCAGCCATAATTTCCAACGCTTGAAAATGATATTGCAATAGCAATATTCTTAGCTTTTTGATCTGTGATAGCACTTTAGTGTTGTTAGTCTAGTCCAGTGATTGACAGGTACTCTGCCCTTTGATCAGCAGCAGGTTGACAAGGTGCAACACACCCTCATCATCCCACTGTGACCGCTGTGCGGCAAATGCATGCCCCCCCCCCCCCCCCCCCCCCCCCACACACACACACACACACTTCAGCCATTTTTCATGATATTAGCTAATCAAATATTTTCATATTTCCTTTGTTTTGTACATTATCATTCACACCCAGCACTGTGCTACAGATCATACATTTCCAATATCAAAAACAGTACGGAACAAGGTAAAGAACAATCACTCCAAAAAAAGCCTTCAGCTCTCCACTGTTGCATCCAGAAGGCTTTGTGTTTGCCACCTCAGCTGTGAGCCTGTGTTTGTCTAACAGAGCTGTGCCAGCAGAGAGGAACTGTATGTGAGAGGAGCCATTTTTGTGTGCTTCCATATGTGTTTGCACATGCTCACTGGAATGAATTCATTTATTTGGAATACAAGTTCTGGAAATAAAGATCAATTAGCTTTAAAGGCTCATGAATGACATTTACTTTAATGTAAACATAATCAGATCAAAACTAAATGTAGTATGCACTGCAGGTTTTGGAAGTATGACTTATACACTCTCAGCAGGTGGGGTTGCTTCAGCTCCTGTCATTGCCTTTTAAAGCTGCAGACAGTTTCCTAATAGTCCAGGCATACATAATGCACAGTAAGATAGAGCTGAAATGATATCTAAATTAATTAGTGCATCGGCAGACAATTAATTGGCA
Organism: Cebidichthys violaceus; assembly: GCF_023349555.1. Classification (NCBI taxonomy): domain Eukaryota; kingdom Metazoa; phylum Chordata; class Actinopteri; order Perciformes; family Stichaeidae; genus Cebidichthys; species Cebidichthys violaceus. The sequence goes on from NW_027176361.1 coordinate 6,621,029, forward strand.
GCTATTGTGATGAAAATGCAAAACAGTTCCTAGTTCCAGCTTCTCAGTTGTGGGGATTTGCTGCTTTCTGGCTGTCTTGTGTTGGACAAAACAAGCAATCCGAAGATGTCCCCTGGGACTAAAGGCATTTGCATTTTTCTCTATTTTCTGACATTTTGTCTTTAAAATTAAAGTATTAATGCACTTACCGAAAAAATAATCTGCAGATTACAGTACAGTATATGTCCACAAGGGCCAATGATGTATAATCATTTTTATGCGGTACCTGTATTTGGGTAAAAAAGTTTGATTCCGTTTTATTTGGGTTCATTTATCTGCTTAAATGAATGCTGCGTCTTAGCTTGCTTTGTAATATCATGGCACCTGCATCTGTGCCTTCGCCTGTTTAGCAAGAATCCTGTAAGAGTCCTATACTGTTGGTGTTGCTGTCATCTCAGTCGTACCTTCCCTGCAAATATGGTAATGTCTCCTGTCTGCTCTACACATAATGGTGTACAGGTGTTCAGTGTGCGAACACTGTACGGGCTTCATTACCAGCACAAAAGCCTTGTGTCCACATGGCTTCTTGTGCTGAGGTAGGAAGAGCAGCGCTAGAAACAGCTGATTCCTCCTAGTCACTCGGCAAAACACAGAAACTGGGCCAGTGGTTTTCAAAGAGATGTAGAGAGGAAGAGGGAGAGATCATAGAGTGAAACACACACACACACACACACACACACACACACACACACACACACACACACACACACACACACACGCACTCCTTCAAAACACAATTTTATTATTCACCATACCTAGTTAATTTTACAGTTGGACTGCACGTACCTGTACTACTTCAACATTAATGATGATGTTATGGTCGAGTTTTAGAGACTCCTAAAGATTAAAGACTTTCTTTGTAGCTCTGCAGATTTTGTATACCACCTGCTGGCAATAGCTCTGCAAGTTCTTCCTTTTTTTTCATGAGCTTCTCATTAAATCTATGAATGCTTGAAGGTAGTCAGGTGTTCTATTCTCCCCATCTGTATTTTTGTCCGTATGGGACGAAATGCTAAATAAGTTCTTTTCTCTCGTCTCTCTCTCTCCTGACGTCACTCCGCTCTGCTTTTCTTTCCGCGGAGAGAGTTTGCTGAGAAAGCAGTACATGCATACATCAGCTATCCAATCTCTCTCTTCTGAATTTGTCAACACAGCATCTCACTGTACCTCAATGCCACCTAAGGAGCTGGGCATATTTCCCCCTACCACTTAAGCTCCCCTTTACTTTTTGTCCCCCATGCCGCCACCTTAGAGCGAGAGCAGAGTCGGAGGGATATCAGTCAAAAGTGGGAGGATGTTGTTCAAAAAGGTCAATGCCACATCATTAGCTATGGTGAGTGTAGGGAGGAGTGATAAATAAAGAAATAGATAAATAAAAATAGGCCCAGGTAGTTAGCAGCGTAATGAGACAGCTGCGCCCATCAGCAATCGATGAACTCTAGAGACAGTAATCACTACAGCTTCCTTAACAGTGTTTTAATTGGATGTCAGTCATTTACACTGCTGCTGCAATAACCCTCCTAGACTGGCGCTACGTGCTTGTGCTTGTATGAGAAAGACAAAATGATCTAGGTGTGTGTGTGTGTGTGTGTGTGTGTGTGTGTGTGTGTGTGAATCTGCGTCACACCTCGCCCTTCCCTTCGCGTTTCTTCCAACCCCCTCTCCTCGTGTTCTCAGCAAGATTTTTAAAAAAGGCAGATAAAGCAACACCTGAACACACAGATAAGCAACGGAACAAAGTTACCCTTTTGGGAACAGTGTCAAGTGACCAGGTAAGTGCACCAGGCAAGCAGGAGGGCACGTCAAACTTTCGTCCAGGAGAGCGCCGTTTGTGGCCGGTGCAAAACTAAAAGTAAACCGTGACATGTTTTCACGCGAGTTGTTAGTCACGTGACTCGTTTGTCACTTGCTAGTCATGTGAGTCGTTCAAGTTAACGTCACCCACTCTCTTCTTCTAAACCTAAGTGGTTTTGTTGCCTAAACCTAACTTCCTGTGAAGACGGAAGTTTATTTTGAAAAGACACTATCCATGTAACAAGCGGTATTTGACACACCGTCCCTGACACGTCCAAAACCTTAGAGGGTTACCAACAGTGTCATAGTTTGAAGCGTACGGCCACTGACCAAGCGTGTCGTATTTTAACTTGGTCAGGAGCTATTTCTTTCATCTGCCGAGTGACCCACATCCATGTATTGTAATTATTAGCTGGCTAGCTGTCCTGGAAACGCTAGCAACAGAAAACATCAAATAAAATATGCATTAGCCTTTTTAGCCAAAGAACCTTGAGGCATATCTGGAAGGTAGCTTTCCGCTTCAGCGGGGGAGATCACTCTCTCAGTGTCTTAGGAGTGCGACTTTATTCTTTGCTCAGGTAGACATTAGTTCATGTCTATCTATTTCTACACATTACAAATAGTTGTTTGCTGCTATATAACTGTTAAAAACCATCACATATATAGAGGCTAATGTGTCCTTTGCATTCGTGTGTAAGCATGTGTATGAGGGTGTGTATCAGCGTGTGTGTGGCAGCACTCACCAGTCATTAGCATTGATTTTTCCAGGAGGGGCCTTTTCTCCCTGGTCTCCGTCTCTCTCAACACACCCCCCACCCCCTCCTCCCATTGCTCTCTGGTGTGCAAATAGCCATAATCTCGCTCTCACGATCTTGGTCACTATGGGCCCTGCCCTCCCGCGGTGTAAAAGATGGCAGTCATCGACCGGGGCATCTGGACGCCTGCCCTGCCCCTCCTGCTGAAGGATCCCTCTGTCGATGGGAATCTCAGGTAAGTTACGATCACGCCGGCACGGCTTCCAATTAACTAACAGACTCAATGCCAGCCAGTGCTTGACTTCCTCCCCTTAACGTATTTGTCAGCTGTTAGCGTCGATACCCACAGCCACACTTAGCTTCCACTGGCCTTTTATAACTATCGCAAACAGATATGTGTTGTCAAGGGCTAAAGCTCTAAGGAGAGAGGGTTGCTTTTTGTGTGTATCTATGTCACAAGTGCAACGTTTTCAGGTAGAAGTGACTATTCATTGAAAGGCATACCTCAAAAAAAAACCTACCTCTTTCACCTTGGGTGACAATTATCATTCACAACCACCATGGCGGTACAATCATGAAAAAATAATTGTCTGGCCTTTTTTCTACTGCTGTAGACGTGATTGCTCAGGAGTAATCGGACTCATAACCAGTCTCACCTAGGCAGGATAACATTCCCTGCAAAGTCACTAGGTGGAAGGAATATTACTAAATGCGGTTGTCCCTGCTGAGATCAAATCCCAGTAGCCGTTTCTGTGCTGCATGACAGTCATTATTTGAAGCCTGCACTGATTAAATATTGAATATAGACACGAGAGATGCTGTATTGAATGAAGTTTATTATTTTAGACACCACCTCTGTGGCAGTCAGTGTTCTCTGTCTCTCCCAACATGCACACATGGACTTGTGTTCACTAACCCGAACCTCTACCTTAGGCAGGTAGACAATCACAATTTGTGATTGGCTAATAAACAGATTAATTAAATGATATCAGTAACCTCTCTGGCGAATATTTGCATATATGCATATTAGTATTAAAAAAAAGCCTTTTTATTAATAAAAAAATGCAGTGGTAAACAGACCTGAATTATTCAGGCAAAGACAACAAACAGCCAAGCAAAGAAATGAGGAAAAGAAATAATAGAAAGCGTCACAGCTGTGTGCCTACAAAACTGAAACCCTGCCTGCTCAAGCTGCAATTAATATTCCAAGACCATGGCTCAACTGACACCGATTATTTAAAGTGCCATTGTTTTTTTCCCACCACTGAAGAGGCTTAATCATCCTAATGTTTTTGGGAGAAGTAGTGAGAAGCTTGACATTCTGTTTTTATATTTCCTTCAATGTAATAGGGCCAGAGATGTTTGCAAGCCTGAGCACATTAAAACCTGATTACTCCAATTTTCTTCCATCTCCATACCCAATCCTATGCCCCCCCTCACCAGAATAAACCTCAAGGTCTTGTCACTTTGCCAGGCAGCTGTTTTTTGGCAGGTTTTCTTGCCTCCTCTTCCTTTCTCCCTCCTCTGTTTCTCTCACTCTCCTTCCCTGCTCTCTCTCCTTCTCTGCTCTCTCTCTCTCTCTCTCTCTCTCTCTCTCTCTCTCTCTCTCTCTCTCTCTCTCTCTCTCTCTCTCTCTCTCTCTCTCTCTCTCTCTCTCTCTCTCTCTCTCTCTCTCTCTCTCTCTCAGGCTCTAAGCCCACAGGGCCCAGTGGGGAAGATCTAGCAATCCGCGTAATGTGAGCATAATAACACCAACAAAACATCTCATTCCAAGTCTAATTCAGTGTAGCGGCTGGGCCGCTGTGTGTGGGATAGAAGACAATCCTCTCTGCCTTCCCCCACCACTACAGCCCGTGACTGGCTTTTCTCAATAGGTTGTTATGGCAAGAAAATAGAATCAATGTATGCAGCTCTGCTTTGGCGTACAAACAAGACAAATCCCACAGTGATTTTTAATTTTGAACAGTATTCTCAGGGTACCGTTTCAGTTTGTGACCCTTCTTGCAGAAATGACAGCCTGAATATAAAATCTACCTGATTTCAGAGGCGTTTTAGGTTATTGCATTATGAGAAACGCTGGTGGCATTATAATCAAAGGCTTTTATGCCTTCTCTTTCTGAATTCCACCCCACAGGGTCCTTATTTCATCAGCTATATTACAGCTCTCATTACTTCAGAAGAAAAAACACAGTGGCCCACATTTTAAGTCACTGCGCTCTTTATGAGCTTCTTTTGCCCTGAGCATTGATATCATCAGTTTTTTTTTACTGCATCTCCATTGTCCATTTCCCTTTTGGTAATAGCATTTGAATCAGGGATTTTGATTTGGTTTCGTTTTCTTCCTCACTGCAGTTGGCTTACTACAAAGCTTTGCATTCATCAAGAGTCAATGTGTTGATCATTTGTCTGCATGAATTAGCAATTTGTACCCTTGAATTAATCATTTATACCGTCAAATTACTGAATTTGTCCCCAGAATGTAACAATTATCCTATAAATAAATCAAAATATATATTAAAAAATGTAACAGAAATTACAAGTTGCTTCTGGTCAGTTAAGGAGATGATAACGTCAGGCTAGCAGTGTACATCAAATGATGAGATCCCGCCCTCAAAATTAGTATTACATTCTTTGAGGTAAAGATTGTTAATGTGCACAAATTATCAAAAATCTGCGAGGCTCTGAAGCTTGTACACAACGTAGCTGAACTATATGAGTTTTAAAAATGCATGTGAATGTATACAAAACAAGGAAAACCACATTTGCAGTGGGATCATGATCAGTGCATCAATAATAGAATGGAAAGCAGGATTTAAGGAAGAAAAACCTTCCCTCTGTTTGTCAATCATCCACTCATCATAAAACTTTGTTAGCATTGTCTTCTAAAGAGCTCACACTTCCAAGGCCCTAATTAAATCTCAAACCCAAATGCTAATTATCCAGCAAAAGTATAACCTTCCCTCACCTCCCAGTGGGCCTCAGCCAAATCCCTGAAAACACACACACACACACACACACACACACACACACACACACACACACACACACACACACACACACACACACACACACACACACACACACACACACACACACACACACACAAAAACAACAATTATTCCCTCCCTGTCCCAGGTTGTCATGGTACCTCAGCAAATCACAAAGCGTCTGGAGGAGGCGTGTACCCGGTGTGCTCTCTCAGCAGTCAACCGAAAACAAAGCCACTAAACATTATCAACACAGGTGACAATCACATGAAAAGATCCGCCACTTAGGAAGGCACCCAAGGGTGGCTTTGGGATGCAACACAGTATGACTGTACTGTCAAGCAGTACTGTCATACTCACTGCTCAGACATCAGGGGTCTCTTTTGGAGGGAATTTGGGACACTTTGTACCTCAGTTTACAAATGTCAAGTGATTGCGGCTAAGCTCTTTAGATAGGGAACCTCAAGGTTAGTCAGAAACATCCTACATGATGATATAAAATGTATTATTGTTATTAAATGAGTTCCCTAATTTCCCACAGACATTTCTTTGTTTGCTTTTTATTCAGGCCAAAACCTCACAGGTTTACTACTCCATTGAACTTGTTTCCTACCATTCAATCAAAACAATAACACAACTCTAACAGACAGCTGATGGAGTGTGTTGCATAGTTCGTATCATGGTAACCACAACTTTTTCTCATGCATTTGTCCAACTTAACGCGGATAAATTATGCCTGTTTGAATGATCCTAATACTGATGCATAGGGATTTCTCCCTCTATTTGTTGTTATAATATTGTAGCATATTTTCCAATTTAGTGTACAATTTTGGTCTAAAAGGGGAAGCAATAGTTCAACATTTTGGGAAGTATATGAAAAGACCGATACCTCTCTTGTTTTACGTGTGTTAAAAATAAGCCAAAAGCTGGTCAGCTTATTGAAAAAGCCCCAAAACACGGGGAAGCAGTTAGCCTTGCTCGGTTAGAAGGGCAGCAAATCCTCCTACCAGTGTAGATTAAACAAGATATAGCATGTTAATCAGTGAGCTTTAGAGGTACTGGCTGACAAATGCTCTTACCTTTGGACAGAGCCAGACTAGGTGTTTCTTTAAGCTAAGCTAAGCTCACCAGCTGCTAGCTGTAGCTTTATATTGATCGCACAAATATGAGTGTGTTATTGATTTTCACTGCTTAGTCCACAAGCAACAGAACAGGCATGTTTCCCCAAACTCTACCTTTCTTACCTTCTCTTACTTGTTCAGCTAATTGTGTCACTTTGGGTTATAAATAGTCAAACTCATGCATAGTTGATTGCAACATGCACAAAGGTTCATACTATATGTATGCATGTATGGAGCTCACTAGGATGTTGTGGCACAGGGATCCTCGAGGGAAGGGAGTCCTCAAGAGAAAGGCTCAAAGGGCCCCCTCAACTGCTGCATACTAATACATTTGCTTTTTCTCTCCTATCAGCGTTCCTTCTTTTTGTCCCTCTCACTGTACCAGATTGTTTGCTCTTTCTGCTAGTCCTCCTGACTTTGTCACATCGTTGTCCTTTTGTTTCATGTTGCCTCTCAGTATCACAGGCCTGTTTTCAGCCCCGTTTGGCCCTGTACAGAAGGGCTTGAATGTATGTTTTGTAAAGCCTATCTAGCTTTCAAGTCTGTGAATAGCTTTTGACAAAAGCAGTGTCAGCATGTTAGCAGAGCAGTCAGAGTCATCCAGGACAACTTGAAGCTGCCTGGCAGGGCAGTGACAATTACGTTATGGTGACTGGATATTCTTAAATTCATGGTTGATCAGCGCCACTGATTCATTCACAAACAGTGAGCCTTGGCACAGTTTGAGATTAAGAAAATCTGTATATAGGCTGTCAATTCTGCTTAATTCTTAAAGTACCAAGCAGCCTTCGGGAAAAGAAGCCATCTGATAAAGGAATTAAGTTGATTATTATGCCTGGCTTTCCGTAGAGACTGCAACAGCAGACTTACCCTGTGATACAACGCTAGAGAATGTGCGCTGTCCAAGGTCCTGAAACTCTCCTCAGTGAGCCGGTGCACAGGTCAGTCTCCCCGATCTAATGAGTGTGATCTTGCATTGAAACCGTCACCACAGCTGGCACAGACAGGACAAATGTCAACATCGCCTTTTTATCATTCATCATCAAGTAAAATTAATGAATGTTTGCTAAATATCGGCCTGAATTACATAATAGACAAACAAAATAACCAGAACTAGCATTTCTTCATGAGATTCCTATACTAATGCTCTTTTCCTTTTCTTGGCTTATTTTAAGGCAGACAAGGGGAGGCCAGGTTTGTCTGTTTTCTGCAATGAAATCATCTTATTTTGCCCTCTCTGCGTCATTTATATTCAGAAACAGCCAAGCAATCAATCACTGGAATGAATCACCCGCTGCGTTCAAAGCTTTCTTTTTCTTTTTTTCCCACAAACGGTAGCTAAATGATTTCTGCACATTACAAACTACACTCGTCATACTCTGGATTATTAATTATTATTTTAAGAGTAAAATAATTACATAAAGGAATACAGATGCAAATTGTTGCAAAGGAAATGTTTTACCGTTGCTACAAATCACTCAAGGTTAAATGCATTTAGCCTCCACTCACTCTTTTTAAGTGTGACCTTAAAACCCCCCTTGACTATATACTGTTTATATATATATATATATATATACATATGACATTATACAGAGGTTACTCATTTACTCAGTTTTGTCATCTAACGAGGAAGGACATCCTAAATAACCCCAATAGCTACACCACATTATCTGTGTGCCAACACAAACTCTAAGGCATTTACAAGCCCACTGACATGTATCTCAGCTGTGCAGCCGTAATCAGTAACTGACGTTGCTTTATGTGATGCTAGAATAGAGAGGACATCTCATTTCACAAGGAAGTACATATAACAACTGTTAAGTAAAACCACAAGTCCATGCCCTAGAAAAATTAAACTGAACGTGAGGTTGAAAGTATTTTTTTTTTTTGTTTAAGTAAACTGTCCCCTCATCCCTCTTGTATGTTTTAAGTGCTACACATGCAAAGCTGACTCTCTCAAAAGTCCCCTTGTAAATGTCATTTTACCATTTGAATGTCATTGTGTGTCATTTTAAAGTGCTTGTGCTCGCAATGGTTTTTGGGGTCTGCTCCTGTAATGCCGTCAGTGGGAGCCCCACACTTTGTGGACCTTTTTCAAATTGCGCCGAGTCCTCAGTGCTGCTTCAGATCGTCTCTCTCCACCGCTGAAATGGGATCGTAGTGTGCAGCTCGCACATAGCTCGGGTCATAGGTTGTCTCTCGTATTCTGAGCGGATTCATATCTCAGTTTTGTCCCCCCTGAGATTTCCCTTGCCCACTCTGCTGTGTGGAACCTTTCTCAGAGGAACCCTATCTCCACCGTTTGACCTCCCTTTCATTACGCCCTGACTCCCAAATGTCTTTCTGTTAAGAGTGCAGGCTTCAGAGGTGGAGATCCACACCCCTTGCCACGCGACCCTTTCACCCGATCACTCCACTTTAATTAGGGGTGAGGATATAGTACATGGGAAGGCTGCTATCAGTGCCATAATGCAGTGGACTTATTCAACTCTGAACATGGGAATGCATTGGATCCCATTGTTTAGAGGCATCATCAATCGTGCCGTAGTTCTCTCCTGAGTTTAACTCGCAGCAATGTGCTGACTGGGCACTCGGCCTAACCCTATAATCCTCTCACACAGCAACATGAACGACTTCCTACATTCCTCCATCCCTGCTCATGTTCAATATCAAACAGGGCTTTATTTGTGTTGCCGCGTAAGGTGCACTAACTGCCACTCTGCTACAATTCACATCAGCCAGCCTACTTATACGAGGAGAAATATCCACCTTCATTATGCATAGGACTCTTGACAATCCCCTCCTTGGATTAGGTACGTGTGTGATAGTGGGGGCAGCAAGCAGGCAGGCGGGGCTCAGACGAAAATGGGGAAAGGAGGAAAATATGCAAGGTTATACATTTTTCCCCCCTTTTTTGCTCTGTCTTCATCCTTTCCATCGTATGCTTCCCCAACTAGTGTATTATACATTAAACTGTAAGTAATGACAGAGCTCAAGTATATTCTAGTCAGCGATAATAAGAGAGCCTAGGGGATTTTCTGAACATCTGCATGCACAAGCATATGAAAATGTATAGGAGTAAATCCTGGTAGCTGTTGGTGTGATGTGATGGTACATAGCACTGTAATGACTAGAGATGTGTGATTTCTTCTCCCCATGCGTTAAAAAATGCAACACGCCTGCACCAGCTGAATGCTGATGGATCAGTAAATATACCAGTATAACCTGTGTACCTAATTTAGCTCAGACGAAGTGTATATAATGCATGGACTGAAGTCCTTTGCAAAATGTTTTAAAATATCACTGTGCTAATGCACTTTTTCTCCTGAAGTAGTTCCAATTCATACCAGAGTTACTGTACAAGCAACGCAGAAAGAAGGATAATTCTCCCCGCTAAAATAAATTAGGTTCACATGATTTTCATTTCATTTCTATGAAAAGTACATTTTTGATACTGGTTAGATCAGTCCGACTGGGCTAAAGCAGACATGTCTTCCATAATGGAATTACTTTGCAAACAATGTAGGAGCCTTTCATGTTCTCTCTAAGTGAAAATGAAATCTCCTATTTTAACACCTTGTTGAGATTTTGCCTATAGATTAACATTTTCTCCCTCATTATCGCGGCATAGATGCCGTCTCTCTTCACAGCTCCGAGCGTGAGAAATTTCATTAAAGTAGCTGCTTAATTATGTAGGTGTTGAAATTTAATTAATGAAAGGGTAGAGCAACTCCATTACTCTGACACATTTTTGACGCTTGCAGAGAAAAGGAGAACGATCTCGTTTTAGCAGAGCAATGTCCCTTGAACATGTCTTTCTTTGTCCATGTCTATCCCACAGTACCTGTCTTTTCAGTTGCTAAGTTAACACCTCAACATCGATCATATCTAGCAGTGGCAGAAGAGTTGACAGCAAGATTCACCTATCAAGACTCTCAAAGACTTGGTCTCCCTCGGCGAAGCCTTTCTTTCTACTGATGTACACTTTTGAACAATTTGGTCTGTAGATTCTGCTTTAAATAAGACATTTACACAGTCTACCTGCTTTTTTTATTCCCTCTGTCCATGTGTCTTAATATGAGATAAATAAGCACCATGGATGATAGCTTCTCAGCTTGCAGGCAAAAGTGAGAATTATGTCTCTACTTAGTTTAGGACCAGTATTTATCATGTGTGTCAGAGTTGGAAGGCAGTTCTACCTGGCCAATATTTCCCCGAGTGATGCACTTGGTGCAACTTTCTTAACTTAGGAAATTACTCATATCTCAGTCAATACTCCGGAGAGCTACAGAGTGTCCTAACTGGTTACGATTCAGGCATTGAGACAAGAGACCTGTACACACACTCCGTAGTAGGAGAAATGTTCATCAATAACAATGAGGTTAATAAAAGATAGAGTTGTGGCATACATTTGCGAGTGATTTTGTTTGGGATGCAAAAGAGATCATACAAGCAGCTCTGCACAAACAGAGGTCCTCCCAAACTTACAGTGACAGGGAAAAAAATACAGCTCTGAAACAGTGATGATGAATAATTTAAAATGTGATGAATCTAACTTTGATGGCTCAGATAATGTGCACATTCATTAATATTGACAAGCTGTTTCTTTATTATGTATCTATTCAAAATTATAGAAGGTGGGGCAATAATAGTTACGGAATATGTTCATAATGTTATGGTGCTTTTTTCCTCAGATGACAGAAATAGCTAAATGTCCCCCTAATTTTTGTATTTCCTTACCATCCACTTCGCAATTGGTTAATATCATAATATCATAATGAGATTCAAGCTTTGTATTATTGATAGCATAATGTATTAACATGTATAAGCTAGACAGCTTACCTACCTATATTCATACACGTAAAAGCTACTTTCTGCATTTTTTATCTCATATATCAAGCGTCAGCTGACAGTAAAGCCACTATACATCACCAACATTTCTGCTTGTCTCGTGTCTGAAAGTGTTTCAAACCAGGAACAGAAATATTTGAAGTCTTAAAGTAACCTACAGCGCTATTCCAAGGAGGGATTCTGAGCCATGCTATATATATATATATATATACATATACACCATATGTTGTGCAGCCTGGATTGAGAAAACAGAGGATCCTGGATCAGGAAGTCAAAAAAGTCTACATTTATAGCGACATAACTTTTCTGTTTGAATCAAATAAAATAGATATTTCCATCAGAAGGCTTCTCTATCAGATGTCTCATGTGCACACAGCCTTGCACAATAAGACACACACATACATACAAACACACACACACACCAGAAACGAACCCCAGGTGTCTTCTCATCTTCCCAGCAGGTGCCTGACTGGCCAAGTGCCCTGGCGCCTCCCTCAGAGAAACATTGTGTCTCTCACAGTGTACTGAAGTGACCTCCCTTCCCTTCAGCAAGAAAACCTGGAACAACGTGAACCGACAGAACATTGACATCTTTAGCCCAGAAAGTACAACTTCTGCAAAGTTGGCGTTGAATCATTTTGCCGTGTAGCTGCTGCAGCAGACATACAGCCTGCATCCAGGTATAGGATTACACAGGTGACTAATCCCCCTGAAAGCTGGTGCATGGCCACCTCAATGGGCATGTGGAGCCACAGAATCATTCACTCACAAGCCCCTTTTAGTTCAGACCAGAGAAAGCTTCGGGGCAACATTTGCCACAGCAGGTTTTGCCTGCATCCCTGTCCCTCAGCATGCATGTCCAGCTATTACACAATCTGCAGCACCACGATCTCAGAGAAACAGAGCGAGAGGCAAAGGGACCAGAGGCCTACTGTTGTGTGTCAGAGAGCGAGAGAGCCGTTTGGTAGATGACGCGACTGTAATGAAAGAATGAAGCTGATGGTTTTTCAACTTCACTGTGGGATGTTCATTCAGTATCCAACCATAGATGGCAGCTCCAGCCAACCGACCAGCTCAGCAGAGGCCGTGCCACAGACTCCCTTTGATGTTGAGGGTGAGCTCAGAGGGGAGGGAACGAGAGATGAGGAGGGAGAGAGTAGTGGGTGTGGGTAGCCAACAGCTGTTTTGGCCTCTCCACTGTCACAGCTGACACGGCGAGAGCCAACAATAATTCTTCTCTGCGGTTCTGCGCTGCAAACTCGTTATACACCTCCACGCTAGCAACCTTCTTCCCGCCCCCTGTTGGGATGGACGCCCGCCTGGCTGTCTGCAAATTGAATTCACACACACATAAATGCACTAGCAATTTGAAGTAAAAAAAGACTCACTGAAGCATATCAAGACTGGGTGTCTGATTGAATGTAATGCTGCTTCGAATCTGTCGCATACAAGTGCATAAGCTGTCCATGTGAAAATGCAATGACGCCAGTGGAAATAGTGCTAGCTGAACTTTTGCATTCAATTCACTGTGTATTACTGAAGGATTTATGAGTGCTTATCCCTAAGAAAGCACTTAAGCATACAGCTGCAGCACTGCAGTGTCCTTGTCAACCTCATGTTGCATCCCCTGTGCTGTAGCTGACATGGAATGTCTATCTTTGGACTTCACAAATAAAAACTTTTCAACTCCCTTTCCCATTGTTGCAAGATGAAACATTACCACGACCCCAAGCTGATGTCCCTTGCCCCTCAACGTTCTGTGATGATTGCCAGTGTTTACTTCGGGCATCACTGTCTGCAGCACACGACAGTACAGTACAGTGAAACTTCCTTGGCTTTGTTTTAGAATGGGTCACTTTAGCAGGAGTGGTGTTCCGTTGTAAACTTAACACTATTTGGCAGCAGGTGAGTTTAATCATCCGTCTGAATTGACCGGTTGTTTAACCCCTGACCAGAACAGCGATTATCCAGTCACAGCTTAGTAAACGTAACTAAGCACAGCGGGCCAGACAAGCATTGGATTTCTCCAAATGTTGAAGTGATGTACGATACATTGGGCTGTTAGAATAATACAAAGTATATAAAGAGTTTGGAGGATAGTATTTTCTTTAGCCTTTAAAAACCAAAAACGTTGAAGGAATTAATTAAACTGTGTGTTATCTGGTCTGACATAAGCTGGACATATTAGCATGTGCAGCTACGCTAGTAATACAGTTATGTTGAAAAAAGCCATGTTCAAGATAGCACGTCCATTTTGTAGTGTGTCCCTACTGTGTGGAAGTTAGTCCTGGATGCTACTACGTCAGCATTTAGGCTAACATTAGCAGCTCTGCCCTGCTTATTCTTGAGCTTGTCCAAATCAACTTCTGGCTGCTTAGTTTACACACATGGACAAGCAAACTGCTGTCTTCTGTCTGGACAGAAGAAATAATATAAAAGTAATAAAAGCCGCTGCTGTTATCCTTGTAAACTGCATATCAGCCGTGCAGAGGTTAGCAAACGGCCTTTTTCTAAGCATTATTATATATGAAGACTGCATCGAACATGAGAGTGAGAATAAAGCTCCATGGACTGAAGCAGGTTTGGTAAGCATTGCGACACCAACGTATCGGCATAAAGCATAGTTACAGTTTGATTCTATCCATCTATTAAAAGAAAGACCTAGGAAAAGAACCATCCTAATATACCTCATCTATTAATACAGATCTCACTTGAAATTTAGAATTTGAATGAACAATATAAAGCTGTTTCTTTTTTTGGTCAGCAGTGTTTAACTGTGGGTTGTTGTCATACATTTATGGAACTCTGGCTGTAGGAGAACTCCCTCACTTCCAGTGACTAACATGAACCTTATGCTTTCCCACCCCTACGCTTTCCTCCCTGCACTGAATGGGTGTCTGATTCATACTGTTCTGTGTGATTTTATTTCAGGATATCTCTTTTAAAAAAAGCCCTCCTCTTTGAAGTTCATTTTTAGACGCCCCGTGGATTACAGTCGGTGCTCGGTGGAATAGGTTAAACATGTCCAGATGCGCTGTGAAGAACGAAATGAACTGGAGACAATTTTCTTTGTGAACCATAGATGATTCTCAACTTTTTAATGATGCCCCTTGGCTCCTCTGTAACACGATACACCTTCAGGCATTAGTAGCGTAAGAGCACAAAGGGAAAAGTCATCTTTGTAATAGTGAAAGCTCATTTCCCATGGTGTTCAACAGTACCTTTACAAAAATAGCATGGTGATTGGGATTTATGTCTTGCATGTCTTGTGTGCTATTGCGGGTATGCAAAAACTTACAGTGGATTTTTTGAAAATACCTTTACAACTTCTCAAGGGACTTATAACTGGCTTATGTGCTTCATTGTGTGCCTGTATCAGAAAACAGGTTTGTTGCTCTATTTACAGTATTGTTGAGAGGTTGCATACATTTTCTTGCCATTACTATTTAAAGATAGCTTTCAATCAAGGCTAGCATTATAATTTATGATTTAGACATTTTAATTCAAGGCATCCATTGGTTTTTATTAATTTATAAACATGTCAAAATCAATTAGCAGACTGGTGCTGTGTTTGAGTTCTACGATCCATCATATTGAGCATCTAGTCAATATTGATTGACTACTGTATTGATTTTAACGTTACATTATTGTTACGAAGTAACACAATGCAGACTTTTCAGACCAATCTGCTATGCAACAATAATGTGACATTGACACAAATGAATGCAGACTTGATTTTAAGTGTGATGGATTACACAACTCAAGTTACTTTCACCACTTGACTAATTCTTTTTTTATAGAGAAAACAGTGAAAACCAAAAAATGTAAATATGCGTGCATTTTGAAAATAGTCACCAAAGTGATCTGTGATAAGCTAAAAACACAATGGTATTGGCCTTCAATATACGGGTCAAAAACAGTGGGGAAAAAGAAAAATTGGCAAAGTTCGCCATCCAGTTGTTCTAGATTACAAACGGCCTGTCAGTGTTAACCATTTGTCAAACAAGGACTTCAGTGACCTACTAACCTATAAAAAGTGCAACATTTTGTGTTATTTTAGGCCTATTAATCATTTTCTAAGTAAGCATGCTTCACTCCTTTTGCCAAATGGTCTGCAGCACATTAGGAAGTCAAACTCTTCAAAAGTGTTCAAATGAAAATGAACACGTTTTGAAGCCATGTCTCAGGCTGCCCATCACAATGACAGTAATATCGCAACATTTGCATCAGCTGGCCACGTTTGTTGCCACGTTGAACTCATTACAGTGCATGACAACCGCCGACTATCTGTCAGTGCCGCACTAGCTTTAGATAGATTTAGTTGTCTTTTTGATGTGATGGGACTCTCTCTGAATGCTTCTCTGTACAGTGGGTAAGACACTGCAATGCAACGTTGGTATTCCGGCCAAGTTCCTCTCTGCCATCCCAGGAGGAAGTTCATGCATAATGGATTAATTGTTGCTCACATCCACATGTAAAGGGTCCACAGGTTAGTATTCCTGCAGTCTCACGTCGCTCAATAGGTCACCCAAATGGCCATGCCCAGCAAAATCACTGCAAATCTATTGAAATAGTTCAATTAAGTCCACAAGAGCTCTACAGCCTCCAGTGACTGACTGCTAAAGAGCCGTAATAGGCACCTTTCGAGTATTCCATGCTGCTGATACGTTTAAAATTGACACATGCACTCGGTGTCTTTCGCATACACACCAACATTAACGCACACTCATATGTAAAGGCCTGGCTCCCACTGGAGAAAGACTTTGTGAATGTCAATGCAATTCAGTGGTGACATCAAGCCGTGTCAGCAGTGAAATGGGCCCTACGTTGAGCGGAATGTAATGACTCACAAGACAATCAGAGTCGAATATGGAATGGCTTCCACTTTGTTGTGTCGTGCTGAGGATGGGTGACAGGCAGAATAGCGAGCAAGCAAGCGAGCGCCCTTCAAAGGGGTGTCCTCTCCTCTCCTCTCTTCCCAATGTGTGTTCCCTTGGATTGTTATTTATGCCAGCTCCCCTGTTGAATGCTCAGGGATATTGGTTCTGTCTGAACCTGAGTGAGAGGTCCAGCTCTACTTTTCTTGTTATACCTGCATTCTTAGCGCCTGGCATTTATCCGAAGAAGTCTCAGGCCCCGAGACAAAGCAGCAGGTTGTAGTATCTCAGAAGGATGATAGCAGTGTAAAAGCCATGTTCAAACAACAGAGAATCTTTCACATCCAGACAGGCCTGAGGAATTGTTGGAAACTTCTTTTCCCCTTTAACAGAAACTTTTGTTTTTTTTGTTTTTCACCCTCTCTGGCAGCACAGAAAGCATCACTATTTTATGAAATACTGATTTGTAGCTTCGTTCGGGAGAACAGATGTACCGAAATAAAACATCACTGACATCATGTCCTCTTTTTGACAATGTAATATTCAGAAGAGCCATATTTACCAAGTATTCATTATACTGCAAGGAATATAAGTGGACACCAAATAAATCATTTGTTTCAATCCATGTTGCACGAGCTAAATAGCATAATATCAACTTACAGTACATGAATCACTCGCCAACATACAGTCCAGTATTTTTGCTGTGGATGAGGAAATTGAGCACGACAAATATCTCTGCATAATGGACGCTGTACAAATGATGTTGATGTTACCCAGTGCATAAATATTTTGCTAGAATACATCCTACTCGTGAATGAATAACAACAAAATGAATGCCACATCCAGCCTTTTCGCAGCTCTCTGCGAACAGCACAATTAGACACTGGGAGATTTGAATCCTAAACAGAAAGCCGTTTCATTTCAAACGTCTCTTTGATCACCTTGCTGACAAGTGCAACAATTCAGCCCCGGCATTCAAAGTAATGAGAAAGATGCCGATTTTTTGTTGTTGTTGTAAGCCGTAATTTATTTGTGTGATGTGTCGCAGCGAAAATGTGGAAACTGTGAAAATATGCAAGACAAAAGGGAAACCAAAAAAGAACACTGTGATTGGTACTACTAATGTTCTAGACATAGAAGCAATGTTACAGAGTTATAGGATGGAATTATAAGCAAGGCAGGAAGTGCTGATTAGTCCTGAGACAATGACTAAAACAGTGTAAGGAAATGGCTGGTGGGGGGAACGGCAGCCATTTTGTGCCCTTAATGAACTAATGATAAACATCGGCAGGCGCAGGCAAGCCGGCTCACTTGCAGGCCCGTGGAAAAAGGACGCAGCGGGAGAAAAGGAGTGTCAGGGTGGTAGCCGTGGAGCAGAGAGATGAATCACACAGCCGAATGCTGGGGAAACACAGGGCTGCAGAATTAACAAGCTACTTCCAGTTGTTCCACCAAGAGAGCAGCTTGTGAAGATCAAAGATGGTCATTGTTGCTGCCAAGGACATCTTATCAGAGCTATCTATTTTTTGGATCTTTTAATTGCAGAAGTTTTCACGAGAGTGCTGAAACAACAAAAGTTAACAGGCACAATTAGGGAAATATCCAGGCTGCGTCCATTTTGTCATTTGCTAACTTTGAAAACTTTGTAGCTGATGTTTTTGCTTGCATTACATATTCTTTTTTTTTTTTTTTTTTTTACTTCCGATATAATTAAATAATACAGTACTACTAAGAACAGTACTACAAATGTGGGAGTTTAGCATGTTATATAGCATGGCAGTGTTACCTTAATGGCCCTGAAAACTTATTCTCACATCAGCTTCTTATTTTGATTGATTGGAGTTTTTGGTTAATTAGTATTTGTATTTATTTTTGACTTTGCTTTTCTCACTGGTTTTAAGTGGGTGTGGCTTAGGTGGAGAAATGTGTTAAGCAGTTGCGGGGTGGATGCGACAAACTCTTCAAAAATAATAACGTTTTTTTTTTATTATTGTTGAGTCAACTTTATAAAGACTTTTAAAATGCACTGTTCCTAAACTTTTTCATGGTAGATAAGCAAATGTAGGAGCTTGATATTCTGGTTTACTTTTAGGGCATTTGCAGATAAATATATAGGGCAAGCTATTCAAAAATGGATGAATGACTCAGTCCTGTTTTTAAAGTTGGAGCCTCTGAAATTGAGGTTAATGTAGTGTACAACGACAAACCTGCTGGAAAAGAGGAGGATTTAAAACAGCCGCCATTATTGCAATGCTCATTTTCGAGCTTCTCCATTCAACAAACACAAAGGCAACCCACTGCTGCTAATTCCCTTCACTCGATGCGTTCTGTGGATGGAAATGTCTTTTAAGTACTCAACCACAGTCAATTACTGTTGACTTACAGTAAAAGACAAATCAATTCCCTCTCTTTCGCTGTGTGTTGTTGACTCCTGCTGAGGCAACACAATGGCTTTTTTTAGTGGCACAAAACAGTTTAAGCGCTCTACTTTTCTTCTTTTCAGCAAGGGCAATTTGCTGCGGCAGAGCAGTCTCGGAATATCAACAGTCTGGGCCAAAACACTGGCTGCATACATCATAAGCTGCAAACTCGAGGAGTGATCTCATGCTGAATTTGCCTCGCAACATGCGTAACTATTGAGTGACACCACCAATGGATTTAGCTTTTAGGCTGTCAGATGGCACCTCCGCTTAAGAATGTGGCACAATGAAAGATGTTACATTTTCTTGTCAGTGTGGGTATTAGAAAAAGGAAGTCATGGTATTGAACTGATAGAAACAAGACATGTGCAAATTATTCACTGCTTTCTGCTGCTGACGGATCGCTTGATGGCTTTCTGTGTGACATATCCATTTCAGTCGATCTCCATAACAATTTGTACTCTCACAGATACAATGTCTTTATTTTGATCCAGCATGCGCTACAGTAGAAAACTAGATAACCTGTCTAAATCTCTTTGCGGTATAAATCTTGTGCCTTCAGTATAACAAGATAAATTACCTTTGCTCAGAATCATCATCTCCCTAGTCACAAGGCCGCCCATAACTCTTGGCGTGGAACTTAATATTCATTTTTAAAAGAGTGAACGATCGGTCACATAGTCTGTTATGGGAGTGACCCGTTTTGGAGTGGGGGTGGGGGTCAGTTAATAGCTCTAAAGGTTGCTGGGTGCATTCACACATTGCGGCTCGCTGGTGGAGCCACAGGGAGCAGCTAGTGTTGGTCGATGTCACTGGAGCACTTCCTTTGTCTCCAGGTCAGCTAAATATTTCATAAGTTTGAATAGAGAAGGTGGTGCTTTACTTAGGGCAAATGGCCTGTCAGATAACACTACCATCTTTCCTCTGACCTTCCACTTCCACCTCATTACCTGGCCTGAACTGAAAAACACATACTTCAAAGTACCATGCATACATGTTACAATGTGCTGGACTATTCACCCCCTGTAAAATGGTGCTGGCTAGCTCTTTCCCCTTTTTTCCCCCAGTCTTTATGCTAAGCTAAGACTCCAGCCACTATTAACCATAGAGACATACGAGTATCCATTTCATCATATAACTTTCAATGTATTCCTTTATAAGACTAACATTTGGATAAATCTTGGAAACAATTTGTCTCAAATAGGCCTCACTATAATGTGACGCATGGCTGAAGTTGTATCCCGCCAGATACACATAGCATACAGTTAGCTATGAATACTATGTCAATGTAAATATGGCTATTACGATTACTTGTAAATAGACACTAGCCCTCTTCATCTCTAGTGTGGCTTGCAACAGCATTACAGCAGCACAAAATGCTAATCACATTACCAGAAACAGGGATGCTTCCAACTATTACACAACGCTCCCTTCACAGACAGACCCCCTACTTCTCCCAGCTAACTGGGGAGGAGGCTTTCACTGAATACACAGGAGAGAGGAGGATGAAGCATCCATGGTTGGAGGTGTTTACTCCTTTGCTTTCTGGCATGTGATGCTTCGGGTGTCCCCGGAGCCTCCAGGGTCTCGAGCAAATATAATGAGGTTTGACACAGTGTTTAATAGTGTGCAGCAATAGGGTCAACCGCACAATGTTTGTCTCTATCAACACATGACGGTGTACCTGAACCTGTATTTGCCAACACATTCTGACTCCCACCCGTAAAATACTGCAGATTGATCGGCAGCCTTACGCTTCGTCAGTCTACGTACCCTATAGCGGCAGTTTTGCATGCATCGAGAAGAGCCGTAGGGAAGTAACGCGACTCAAAAGTAATGCAGCCAATTTCTCTAAGCCCATAAGAGTCTAAAGTGCCATACTATGTCACCACAGTACAGCGCGCAACACTTCATCATATATATATATCTAAACATGTTTTTAAGTGGACACAAATGTGCCACCTTTAACATGGTTTAGCACAGTTAATATACTCTTTAATCAAATTATCTGATTCCACGAAGGAAGATTAGAGTTATCCCAGCCGTAACCCCTTCAACCTCACCAGCATCAGTCATTGCATTCGCTACGGTTGTCCCATCCCACATAACCTGACCAAAATGTACTTTCTAACTGAGCACCTTTTTCATTTGGGTGTTTTTTTAGATGGTTTTCATATCTATCTATCTATCTATCTATCTATCTATCTATCTATCTATCTATCTATCTATCTATATAAACCAAAGGAAGATAGATGCACAGGAATGCAAATATTGGGAGAAACGTTAAATTTGGGTCTGTATACACACACAGTATACATTCTGTATCTTGTGTTTCACAATGCTTGTAATATCTTTTTCAACTTTTTAAGCATATACAATGAGGAACTCACATAATATAGGCCCATCAATGTTTAGTTCTTCTTCAAAATTTACTGTGATTCCGTTCTCTTACCAACAAAGAAAATGGGTGATAATTAATGTAATATCTCACAAAGTGGTTTGATCAGGCACACCCCATCACAAATAGCGATATGGCTCAGAGGTTTGATCACTAAGATAAAGGGCTGAAAACAGCTCTAATGTGTGGGGAGTGAGGAGGGAGTGGAGCTGCGGGGGGGCAAAAGCCCCCTATAAAAATTGCAACAGTGCAGCCCTTATTTCCCTCCCGATTGATACTAATTGGCAGCAGAATGCCTTCCTGACAAGTCTCTCGCCCTCAGCGCCTCCCGCATGCGAGCGTGATGAACTGCCAACTCCGGAAATAATCCCAAGTTTAGCTGGGAAGGATCATCAAGGCCTCTAAAAATCTGCTGGGACCTGAAAGATTTTTCCCCTTTCCTGGCATTTTCACAGACATCTCAGGCTTGTTCTCCTTGCCTTTTTCCTTGTGAAATCGACTTATTAGTTATAAACTCAATTACAAGAGAAAAGGGAGTAAAATCCTTTTGTTATGGGAACAGGATTCTCTTGTTATTAGCAGTACATATGAAGATATTTAAAAACCTTTTACATTTTAAATTGCAATGCTTTTTAGAAAGGATACAATTAAAATGAATATAAAAACTTCACTTCAGGGTTGAGAAAAACACCCAACAGCATTCAGTATTTATTTATTACTACTTGATCTGTTATTTTTTGTGCTGTTCCATAGATGGTATACCAAACCTCCCTGGATATAGATATTGAGAAATATCACAAATTAACTTACCACATCTTGTGACAGCAATTCTCATTCTTCACATGCTAAAAAATTGACTTCATAGTACAAGATCATTCAGGGCTTAGGATAGATTTTTTTTTTCTGCCGGTGCGTAATTTGACACTTGACAAAGTGCAGGGGGTTTCATGGATGAATGAGTGTATCTATCAGGTTTGCTAGCAGTGCTTTCAATCAACCATACAGTCCAGTGTGCGGTATTGCTCTCTCAGTTGAACCTTGAACAACTTTTTTCCACAGTGGATGTTTAGCAGGTCAATGAGATGTTTAGGGTTTCAGAAGATAAGAGTAAATAACTTTCAGCTTAGAATACTGATCAACAACTTGGAATATATCCTGTAGAAAACTCCATAATTACAGATAGACAGTTTTTAACATGGTGAAAATAATTAATACGAGGTGATACATTATTAGCAAACTATAAATCACTGTCAAGAAGGTTTTTTTTTCTTTTTTCTAAATTTCAGGTTTGTGAGAGAGGCATGCAGAGGAGAAAAAACCAAATTGTATGCCTTTGGATGCACTTGGGAAGGGTCATTAATCGAAGAAGCGTTGTGGTTCTGTTTCCCCTACTCTTTTAGGAGAGGGCAGGATAATGCGCTGATGATAAATTGAGTTTATGCTGAACTGTTAAATTCCATCTCTGGTGGTAAATCTCTCTCTCTCTCTCTCTCTCTCTCTCTCTCTCTCTCTCTCTCTCTCTCTCTCTCTCTCTCTCTCTCTCTCTCTCTCTCTCTCTCTCTCTCTCTCTCTCTCTCTCTCTATTTTTTGCTAACTTCTCTCATCACAGAGAGTTCAAGTGAGGGCAACTTTGTGGCCCTGTTGACATTTGAAACAAATCAGCTTTGACAGGTCAGGATCCCTTTAGAATCACTGCTCCACAAAGAGGTCAATCACTTGATGAATGATTTATCTCGGGGAGAATAAAGTGTTCCTTTCCAGCAGAAACAAGATGTATGCTAATGTCATCTGTGAGGAAGCTCTCGGTTGGCGGAGAGTTAAAATATGCTGTGCACAGCCTGACTTGGGCAACAATGTGTTGAGCATGCTTACCGTGCTGTTACTACTTAAGATAGGAGGCTCTGAGTGTGAAGGTCACCTTCCTTTCTCACTTGACTGACTTTGAACACAAATCTCCGCCAATAACGCAGCAGAGGTCTATCACAGCACACATTCAAGCCCATGTTGTCTAGAGCATGTGATTCCCCCAAAGGCCATACAGTACACCATGCTGCCAAGCTCCCTTAAATGTGCCAAAATGCACTCTGCCTTGAGGTGCACTGTGTCCAAAACCATATTGCCTCATCCAGCTAATGATGTAAGTCTCCCTTAAGAGCAATGTGTGCGGACTGGATTTGTTCTGACCTGCTCCAGTAGTCTGGCAAATCTCTCTGTGGAATGCCAGTTGATAAAATGATTGTGCTTGTGCATTGTCCATGTGCCTTTTTAGCATAGTGTGATGATATGGTTTTTTTTTATAGTCAATTAAGTTTTGTTTATTTCTCCAATGGCGGCAGAATCCTCTCCAGTGCTTGATGATCTCTTTTGCAGTCAGAACACCCTCAGCGTTCAAATGTATTGAGGTCATGTCCTATTACCATCTGTCTTTAGCTGCATCAGGAGTAATCCTCGAGTTCGCTCCCTTAACCTTATTAAAGAGATCGAGTGCAGCGAGCAACAGCTGCAATTTGCATTTGCTTGGACCAACGGCTAATTTTACCATATGGGTTAGTGACATAATGGCACAATTTACTTTCCATTTCGTCTGCCATCACTATGCTGCCTTACTTCCATGAAGGAAAGAAACCTAATGACATTGATAGATTTTAAATACATAAACTAGGTAATTTATCGGTTAAATTATGGCCGGTGGATGGAAAGTTCCTGGGAGGTTCCCAGGCTTAGCTCAGCCTCTGAAACTTCATCACACCCATGTGAAACCCCATGTCGACACGCGCTACCCACTAGACCTGCGAGGTCAAGCAGTCTTGACAAGACGCAGCAGTGCCAGCCAGTGCCCGTAATGGGCTTCTAGGCCAGCTGCCTGTTAGGTTATGCAGCTAGGTCTCATGCTATTACCAGCCATTATAGCAGGGCAGCAGTTCAAGACATTACTCTGCGTTAACAAACAGTAGACTAGGTCTAGTTTTTCTCTTTCTTATATGGTGCAGATATTACACAGTGCTTGAATGTCTGGTGTCCAACAACTGAAGAAAAAGCTGTGTCGACTGCCATAAAAACCATGTGGCAAATGAATCTAACTAAGAAGTGAACAGCCATATAGATCCTCTACCTTGCCCTTTGACATAGGTGAGTTGATTTTTTTCCCCTGTAAATAGAAACCTACTAATCTGTAATCGTTACACATTTAGATTTAATTAAAGCTAGGAACCATGAGCTGCCTTGAAGCAAAGGCTTCCTCTGTTGGATCTCTCTGAAATATGTATCGGGTGTATCAATCTACCTGTCTGCAGTCTGATATCAATTGTGATGGATGATAGTCGGCCAATGCTAAAGTCAGCTATTTTGGAGGAGCTATCTGGTTCAGACTCAGTGAAGCACAAATCTGAATGTCACAGTCCTGCTCACATCAAAGGGCCCCTTTTGGATTCATTAATTCGCAGAGACGGTGCTCCCTATCAATTATAGCCATGATTAAAATGTTTTGGAGTTGTCTTGCTCATACTTGGAATATTTTGACCGAAGGCATTTTAACTTCACCAGTATGGATCCTTTCTTCAGAGAAATTAAATTCTTCAAATATTCCGTCTGTTCTGTGGTTGAGAAAATAAAATACAATACAACAATTACATCGCCACTGAAACCGATTCGTTATGGTGGTATGGCAGTAGGTACAACTAAAGAACACCAAAAGTACTACCATACAACACCACTGAAAACTGCACACGATATAGAGGAAACATTCATAAGGGCATACATTGCAACTGTCTAGTTGCATGGTGACAATGCGGATAGGATGAGAATGACTAGAACAATGCTTGTGATAACATCAACAAGACAAGGAGAACCCAATTTAGATAAATGAAGAATAAAAACTACATGACTTGCCAAATGTAGCGGTTAAGCGGCACTTAAAAAAATCAAGTCAGGATAGGTTTCGGATAAAGTTCGCCTAGCGAATACTGATTTTAAAGTTTCCATATTCCTAATTGTTTTAAGGACATCTCATCTATGTTGGCTTAAACATTGAGATTGAAAGTTTCCTTTTGACCTTGGAAACAGCAGTTGGCAAAACAATATCAATAACTATAAAACTAATGGTCCTTGCTGTGAGGGTGTTTTGCCAACTGCTGTTTCCAAGGTCAAGGACGCATTTTCAATCTCAATAAATCACTGAACAGTCTTAAACTTGGATTCTGGATCACAAAATCTGGTGACACAAATAGCTGTAAATTTACAGATTTACAGATTTACCAGATATTCTTACTATGACTATGATCAATATTTATACTATGACAGTATATCAAATGTCATATATGAAGTAATATATGTTAAAATGGCTATTCTTAAAATGTCTATACAACCAAACAGATCAAATAACGATGTTTTTATAGACTGTGAGAAAAAGCGGCCTGACAATCAAACCAGAGAGAAAAAAGTAAACTCTCACAAATGAATATTGGATTTTAGTCGCACTTGCTGAGAGAACCCTCGCCTCCTTCCTCCCTGGTCAGAAACTAATTTTCCTCATCCATCCATTTCACTTGGAAAGACGCTCTGAAGAATCTCTTCTGAGCTTGTTTGTGGCTGTATGTTTGTGATGTTTATTTCTGCAGTGCACTGGCACCGCCTCACAGTTACTTTCGTGGGAGTGAAAATTAAATTGACTGATGACAACTCTGGCTGTATTTAAGAGGGGACAGCGAAGGTGTTGATTGATATGGGTCTTCCTTCCCTGTTTATTTCTAAATCTTTGACATAATCGCTAGTATCATTTTCAGCAGCTATACAGAATGTGATGCTTCCTCTGTGTACACAATTTCAGCACAGAGCCAGGTGTGAGTCCGTGTGCTCTAAGCGTTCTTTTGCTGACTCCTTCGTTATTTGTTTAGCATCCACACTGCTGCTTTACTAAATATAATACAATATAAGGAAGCACAAAGAATGAAGCTCTTCGAGGGACTGCAACGCACAGCAATTTCCATCTTTGGAAATGTTACTTTACCTCAACAGTAAGACAAGTGACGCTTGGTCTAAAAACAACATGCTAATGTGCAACAGTGCATCGCTGCCGTACTGTCTTCTTTGTTTGTATTCTCACAGTCCAGAATCTTCAAGCACTAAAATACTTATCCATTGGAATCAGCGATCTGAAGCAAAACATGGTTCGCCAAGCTAGACAGCACAAAATTGCTTAGTGTTTCACTGCATAGGTAGGCGTCCCACTGACCGTGACGCTTCAGACACACTGGGCCTGATTTCATCAAAATGCCTGCTTCCCAGGGTGAGACAAAGCAAGTTCTGAAGTGCACAGCTTCATGTTCAGAGCCACTGTGAAATAGCACGAGCACATAACAGTACGGATGCCATCTTTTATCCTCAACTACAGAGGAGGATTTTTTTACTTCAGTGTGTGGAATGTCACACTGTACCCAAACTGTCAAAGCTAGTATTCTTTTTGTTTTTTGAACACAAGACATCCTGAACTGAACTATTGTGTGTTTTGTGGGCTATTTTTATTGTACAGTCTTGGTCCTGTGTAGAATGTCCAGGTTAACTTTTATCAAATTACATTTCCATTCTCTCCCAAAGCCCAGTTAAGTTAGTGTGCGATGTTGTTTTGATTTTGCCTTTTTTCCAAAGGAAATCTTTTTTTTTTTTTCTCATTTCAAGTTACATCATCATATAAATACTGCTATCACTACTGACAAAGAACATCCTGTCGGCACTGCTGTGTCACACACTATAGCTGTTGTGGTCCTGGCGAACCTCAGATCAAAATCCCCCCCAACTCCAATATTAGGAGATGAACCATTTCTTCCTCCACCCCCCCACCCCCATCCTCCTTCATGTCCTTACACCAGAAGTGTTCCTGGAGGTGAGCAATCAATAGAGCACTCACGCTGAAAGGCTGTAAACCTGAAATAGTACCCATGACAAGCCCTTGCAGGTAATAGGTCAGATGTATTGATTGATCTGTTCATAAACACACATTTTAGGACAGCTTTCTGTAAAATGTGACGTCCACGTATAAAGCAAACAGCTGAACATTGATATGATCTATGTATGTCCTGGAAAAAAAAAATCGAATGTCTCTCTGGTGCTAATTTTACAGGAAATGTAACTTTGAAAGGTTTGTTGGCTGAGAGGAATCTGCTATATAAATCATTTGTGGCAACTTCAGGTTTCTGAAATTAGAAAGTGCCTTCGCAGCCAAACTACAGTGCCAGAAGTGGGATTCATACGTCAGACCACATACCATTGTTTCACCTCTGCTGTCACTCTTGGAGATGTTTTTTTAGTTGGATGCATCATGAGGATGCCTGTGGAGTAATAAAATCTTGAGGCTATAGTGCAAACTTACATTTATTGCTCACTTAGTCGTGTGATATTTTCAATGCGCAGCATCATTGCACTTGGGAGAAGCAGACCTTTCTCGTTAAATAGTATTATAATCCCCTTCTAAAATGGCATTTTAACTACTTCCACATCACATTCTACTTTCGTTTTCTTTAGGGACTGTATGCAAGTTATTAGGGAGGGAGGTTAAATGTTATGTTCCACTTAAAAAAAAAGAAGCTAAACCCTCCGCGGCATTATTAAACCCAATCCCGGAACCCATCAGCTATCAGTCTGATGATGGATAAGCCTCTGGGGGCAACAAGCTTTATTTCTGGGGTTCAGGTGTAGCCAGCGGATATCTGGGCTAAGACTTTCCTGAGCTCATTGTTTACAGTCCGATTAGTAACTTGAGATGCGAATTGGAGTTACGAGACGACTTGTAAGAAGTAGCCAGTTTACGAGCTATTTTTAAACCAGGGTTCCCAGATTGTTTTCAGCCAATGCGTTCAGCCTCTTGCTCCGTCTCCTCGAACGTGAGTGGTCAAAGCCAAAAAATAATTATTACAATAACCGCCTTTTTTCTGATTTTCGTCCAGTCCCTAAAGTTAACTTAATATGCACCTCAACCACAACAAAAGGGTTTTATCCGACATAAAACTGGTTTTGCATTCGAACCCGAAGGGACATAAGGGCCGAAAGGAGAAGATAACCCTGCTCAGTGTCACTACTGAATTGCATACGCAGACCATTTCAAGTCACGGCACATTTTCACCGGACGCCTTTGAAGTCTTAACCATGCCAACGTGACATAGATCTCTGCTCATCCCGAGGAGACACTGTGTCCTTCATCAAACTTAAATTGAGACGATGCAATCTCTGTTTCTCCCCTTCATCGTCCCCTCCCCCCTCTTTCTCTCTCTCTCTGTCTCCTCTCACTAATAAACAGGGCTCTCTTCTTCATGGATGAGGGGCTCGCGATGGCTCCCCTCCCTCAGTCAGACAGATAGCAGGGGAGATGGATGTGTCAGTCAAATCGTCTCATCTCAGTCAGGTGCTCTGTGTACTTCAGGTTATTTAGAGGCCTGCTGGCTGGTAAACCACAGAGCTCGTTTTTTGAATGCCTCAAATACGTCTTGAGTAAAACAGAAGAACGCTCATTTTGCTTGGTTGTTTTCCAGCTGTTCACAAGGCATTTCTTTTTTGACATTGGCTTGCATGTCAATTTACAATTCAGCACTATATATAAAATACATGTAATTCAAAAAGATGGACCTAGATGTAGTGCTTTTTTGAGGTCCCTTTTGCTAAGACCTAGCCACCCCTACCCTACAGAAACTGGAACAGTCAGTTCAGTACATCTCTCCATCTGCCTCTCTGCAGTGTCATGTCAATGAATAATAAGCACTCGGCCACAATCTCCAATTATGCAAATCGATGGCGGGATCCTGATATAGGGTTGTTTGTGGCAGGTCTAAATGCAGATGCACTGAAGGTTTAGAGTTCTATCACATTACAGTCATGAACAAAAGACTGTCATCTTAGACTCTCTGCTCAAGCGTGTCTGTAAGCTGCCAGTACGCATTGTACACTACAGTGATGCTATTAAAAAAGTACAAAGGTCTGAGAAACATAATTTTTTCTATCTACAAACCCTCTTTATTTCCTACGGATCATCCAGCGTCTGTATGATGATAACATGGTACAAAACAGGCACCGGTTGATGGCAGGTGACATGTTTTGCGATGAGTTCCTGTCATGGATAGTATCGTTAAACACAATTAAATCTCAGTCCTCGCAGTCTTTTTTTTAATTGGTCGTTTGTTGAGATACCTGCAGCCCAAGTCCACTTCCTGTCAGCTAATGATCAATAAGTGCCAGTTCAGGAATTTGACTCATTTGTTTTAGTACTGAGCTCATTCTCAACATTGGAGCAAAAAAGTAGTTCTCACTTTTTTATTTTCTTAAAAAGTAGTTTTTTTCCCGATGAAATCATGACGTGTTTTTGTTGATGTAGCACAGTTGAATAAACCGTAAACTGGGTATCGCTTTTAATGGAGGTTCTGACCTGTAATTTGTATTAATTTCCCAGACTGTGGAGTTCAGGCAGGCCAAACCAGAGGCTAAAGAGAAGGCCAAGCTGTTTCTCTCTCAGAGTGACCACAGACCACACACAAGAATAGGATGACTTCCAACAACTTCTGCATATTAAATAGACTCTGTGGCAAACTATGCTGGACTGTCTGCTGAGGAAGAGCAAAAGAAGCAGCCAGATGCCATGAATTTTTTACCTCATCTTTCCTGACATGAGGGTTCACCTGTTCACGGACAACCCCGTTTTTTTTTTTTTTGAGAGCAATTTCTTTTCTCAGCTAGTGCATCTCTTTTCGTCTTGAGAGCATAAGAGTGTAGCTCGTGAACCTTCCATCCAGTGTCGAGCCGATAAAAAAAAAAAAACCTCCTTCAGAAATGTATCTTCTATTGAAGCACATCTATTCTCTCTTCACCTTCAAGTTACTGACGTCACAGCAAAAAGAAAGTTTCCTACTTCCACACTACAAAGGGCTCATCAGCGCTCTCTATTCAGGTCAGCGCTCTGCTGCAATCACAGCCTGAGTAATGGCCCGATCTCACTTAATACAGCCTTGCTTGAAGTGCCCCGTGGATCTACAAAAGAGTTAGGTGCTGGAGATCGTGTGACTGGTGGCTAAATGCAGCAATTTGTTCGTAAAAAGCGCCATAATAAGCATAGCATATATTTCTTCTCTTTTTCTGTGCTCACATCTGCATCGCATCCACGGCAGCATTCTACTTCCTTTGTGGTTGATTTAATCGGCGAGTGTTGCATGTTGAGTTTTTCATTGTCATGCACTCTTGAGTTGGTTTCCGTTTGCATTAAAACACCCACTGGAGGCCTGGATTTTAAATCAAGATAGTGGCTGACGCAAAAATTAACAATAGATACCATGATTGTATGTGAACTTGTTTAGCAATCAACCTTAATACTCAAAAGCAGGGGTTTTAAAAATATATGCGGCTCAACAAAGAATGTTAAAAAAAAAAAAAAGGCATTGTTCAAACCTCCAATGGAAGCAATGTGGCAAAAACACTGTCGACAACTCGAAAATTGACTGTAAATATGAAGATGTATTTCATCATCTCTCACTTGCTATTCTCCGGCCACTTTTAAAGAGAACTCTTCTATCATCTTCCCCACAGAGGCATCTCATTTAAACACGCAAACCGCTGGGAGGCCAGCCACAAATGCCTAATTGAAACCCGTCTTAGTTTATGAATAAGAGAACACCCATGTGCCCCGGACGACAGAAAGTCTTTATCGGCAAGGCATCATTGCAAATGCAGGACATGTTGAGCGGCTCGCCGATGGGCTTGTTACATAACACCCCACTGCAGGTGCAAGTCATAGAGAGCGTATATGAATGGCAGGCGGCAGCTTGTAAGTGACCATCAGCTTGTGAGTGGTGGCATGGGAGGTAGGGTGCGTCAGAGGCATGACAAGTGAGGAGTGTTGTATTTTGCTGTGCATGCTGAGGCTGAAATCAGACAAGATAATAATAGTAGCAAGGCAGGTGCGAGCTTGTCAGAACACCATCATGGAAAGGGTAAGTATGAAATGTGTGAGAACGGCTCACAAAGCAAATGTTTTTTTTTGCTATCACACGCACACAAAGTCTTGCAATCTATAAATGATGTATGATATCCAATCAAAGGATGAAAGGGAATAAGAGACATTCATGCCAGTTCA
This sequence comes from Cebidichthys violaceus, assembly GCF_023349555.1. Taxonomy (NCBI): domain Eukaryota; kingdom Metazoa; phylum Chordata; class Actinopteri; order Perciformes; family Stichaeidae; genus Cebidichthys; species Cebidichthys violaceus. The sequence goes on from NW_027176361.1 coordinate 6,652,376, forward strand.
TCACAGCAGATACAAAATAGGACTGAATTTGGAGGGTGATAGCATGTAATAGGTTTTGTGTTGCGACGATGAATACTGCATGGGAGTCATGAAGCTCAAAGAAGGCGGTCTTGTGAGAGGAAAGTGCTACATCAAACACCTTGAACAGATCTCCGAGCAGTTGGATTAGGAGCTGTAAAAGATGGATGTGGTGAGGGAGTGAGCCGCTACACATCCTCAGAGTTTCTAGCAGCTGTTCAGGGTAGGGACTTGGCAGGTACAGATCGCGAGGGAGTGAGCTAGCAACCCTCTCCTCCCCTCCTCCTCCCTCAGCCAGCGACGGCCTCATTTATCTGTCACCACCCCTCCTGCTCCCCAACTCCCTTCCACTCCAGACATCTTTGTCTAACACGCCTTCACCGTCGCCGCTGAGCCGAAACAACTCCCGTCACTTTTGTATTTATACCATCAGTTAAGTTCCTGCCAAATGCTGTGATCGGCCACTCTGAAAGCTGCCTGCTGCCCCAACAACTTCACATCTGGGCTGTCACAGAGTCCTGTCATTTAATGACCAATAGGCTCAACATAAAGGCTGAATAATGCATTCATATCCCCTGTACTGCGCCGTCACATGGTGACACAAAATATCTATGGGCCCACAAAGCACATATTGTTGTTCTCTGAAATATGCCTTCAATTAGAATGTCATATTGCTGTGCCTCAGTCATCTTTTGGCATTGCTAAGAGTGATGAGAGAGAATCAGGCATTAGTTCTCCATCTGACGGATGCCTCCCTTCAGAATTTCTCATTAGTGAAATGCATCTCTACTCCATCACAGGCAACTCACATTGTTGACCGCGCATCCTTTTGATGATAACCCACACCCCTTGCATTTAAAGCCCAATTAATTATCATAGATGGTAGTCACATAAATATTTCACCGCGGGAGATGCCAGTATTTCATATAGTGCATTTGGATTTACAGTCAACAAGACGTCTTCATTTTGATAGCAAACTTTTTTTTTTCGAGGAAGACAGTGATGTAAAACTCTAAATAATTAACTTACTATGTCCAATTATGCTGGTTCACATACAAGTGTCCTTGTATTTGCACAGGAACAAATTACAGGTGAGGTTGTCACACTATTCTCCTCAACAGAATATCAAATTGACCACAAGAAGTCTCCATCTCCTCAAAACCTTCTCAGACTTGCATCAATAACCCATCTCCCTGCTCAATACTACTTGCTGATGAAAGCAGTGTGCCTCACCATTTGGATGGCCCTCGTCAATAACGGAGCTTTCGTTGCGACAATCGGGCCAAGCAGGTGTTTGGCGTTGCGTTGGGGGAATAGAGCAGCTCAACAGCACATTGGAGGATCAGAGGAGGCTTCAGATGCACCTGGTCACGTGCCAAGGCCTCCCTCCCCACACAATCTGGCCTGTTCTGTTCCCACTCAGTGGCAGACGCACCTCCGCTGGCAGCTCTGATGGACACTAAGCTCTGTTCTGGTGACAAATGCAGAGATCATTCGCTCCGACCCACGCAAGCGTTTAATCATGATGCACTGCTACTGCTGCTCACACCCCAGATATTATGTTGCATGAAATCCTGTTACTCTTACAATGTGAGAGCTAAAAGGGTTTGGGATATGTAAAACTCATTAGTTGCTATTCCATGCCAGGTTTTGCCTTGTTAGGTGGAGTCTTACCTAGAGATTTATCTGGCAACCATTATGCACAAAAAAAAAATCTGGTTTACGCGTGGAGTCACTTTAAAGTCACTTTTCGACACTTACAATTCCCTGCACGTTTTGGACCCACTGCACATGTCCTCTGCCGAGCACATAAGTAATACGCATGGAAATCCCTGGTTAATATATGAATAATTCTGTGTTGTATATGCAGTCCTTTAGCTGACAATTTCCATCTTTCTCTCGCTAAATAAATGGACTGTTTAGATGTTCAGACTCAAAGTGGATTGTTTATGCATAAATTTCTGCCGGACAATTTATCTTATCATGGAATCACATTTATTTACTGTGTGGGAAATGCGTTTTTCATGCCTGCTCTTCATTACATACACATGGGCTGAATGTCTGGTCTTTAATAGTGGATTCCTGCTCTCATACTGTATTTGTCAGAATGGTTACGGAATGTCCAACTATATGCGCATGCTGTAAATTTATCCCTGCAACTGTGTGCAGAGGAGGTATCAACAATATCAAAGGTAGCCTGAGCAATGGGAATGAGAGCACCCCAGAGGGTCTGGGAGCCGAAATAAGACAGATACAGCTGAGTGAGCCTTGATGGAAAAAATATATATAGAGAGAAACAGGTCAAAGAGATGGGGCTTGGACCCTGGGGATGCCTGGAGATGGGGGAGCACATATGACCCTTTTCACCAAAGCCATGTCTTCAAAGACTAAACAGTTACCTAGAAACAATATATAGAGCAGGAAGACCCTTTTTATCAATGGGAAGTCAAAATACAGTAAGTGTTGCACTAAGCTGGCACTACTGTACACACTCAGCAGGAATAGGACATTAGGGTTGTCCTGCTAACTTGGTCAGCCTGCCGTGAATTATAAAATGCACTCCCTTACTGACAGACAAGCCAGTTAGTAAATACAGTCCCAGTCTAAAGCTGAAAACAATAGTTACACATGTTGGTAAATATTTTGCTTTTTTGCAAAGAATTAGATAAGACAATCAATATCACCCTCATACTTAAAATTGGTATCAATCTTCTCATCTAACTCTCTGAAAAAAAAAAAAAATTAAAGCAGTATTATCAGAGTGAAATTAAACATTTTGGAAATACAGAGATGTGGGTGATTGAGCTATTTTCTTCCCAGTCCCCACTCCAATTAAGACCGCTGAGCACTTCCTGTCTTTCAATCCAACCTTCAAACACATTGTTTCATGTCTCCCGTCTTTCTTCTCCCATTTCAAGTGTCTCCTACGTCTTAATTTGTATCAAAACCCTGTCATGACAAATACACGAGTAAATGCTCTCATGATTTTGAGGACTTGTCCCCGTTTTACTCGGGCAGGAATCAATGAGGGATATGCTTGTGCGATAAGATGATTTCATACATTTCTCAGTGAATCAAATGCTAATTGCCGCTTTATACTCTCGCAAATGAACTGAGCAATTTGCTGCTGCAACACAATGTTAGCAAATTTGCTCCTCCAACAAGCACATAATTATAATGTTATTCTGTCCTCAATCTAATAACACTACAATTTTAGCTGTGCCACTGACGCCACCAAGATTAAAATATCAATTTTCATCATTTTCTCTTCTTCCTTTAAAGCCCATTTATGTATATTTTTCCGAACAACTTCCCCTTTACTGTGGGTCCTTGTGGAGCTGATAAAGCTGCGGGATAGCAAGGATCATCAAGGTGATGGGTAGTTACTAGGCCCTGGTGTTTTCTACAGAGCTCAAACCATTGCTTAAAACAGCGCAGCGGAACTGTCAGCCGAGAGTTGCAATTATTTCCAGGTTCGTGAAGAATATAACAGCCAAAAAAACAGGGCGGATTTTCAGAAGGGACCACTGTATTTAATCAGCCACATTCACTTTGTGTTCAGATTTAGATCTTCTCTTAGGGACTTTGTTGCTGTTTTTATGGCAGCTATTCAAGATGTTTTGCTTCCAACTTTTCCTAAAGAGCTATTGATGTGCATGAAGCATAGAGAAAGTGGAATAAATAGCAGCTTTTGTGAATGCCATCCTTTAGTGCTTATGCAAAGTGAAGAGACAACTTGCGTGTGAAGTTTTCTCAGTACGTATACATGCGCTCAGATATGTGGGCAGTGTGTCCATAAGGTGTTGTGTGACGCTATGAGACAGCCAGGCTGTTTCTTGCTCGAAGCCGCGATGGCTCAGAGGCGCAGACAGCAGGACTGCAATTTCAGCATTCAATTTCACTGACACAAATGTTATAATAATAAATAGGTCTGAGGTAGATGTTACAGAAGGGTATTTAAACTGGCACGCACAGTAAAGGCACATGAATACTAATCGTCATCTACATGCAGTACAGTCAGTGTTCAAAAGGACTGTTCATCATCTGACACTTCCTGTTTTTTGCCGGAACGGTGACTCACAGCCATTCAGTTGTTCTCGGGACGCGTGGACAAAACTCGGCACGTTTGATTATCATTCTCGCAATGATCTGAGCCACAGAGCAATTACTCGTTTAGGAACTGTAATCACTCAGAGTCTAAGCATCCATTTAATTACAGGAGTATTAACAAAAAAATAATCGCTCTTGAACACCAGTCACACAGAATGAGATTTGGCGAGGGGACTCTGAGATGATTACTGCCTGTAAATCTAGCCATAAAATTGGGGGCTATTATGTCTCGTACTCAAATGGCTTGTTCAACAAAATCTAATCGCATGCATAATTTTACACAGTTCATTACTGTAGTTCATTAAGATACGAGCGGTGCTTTTCAGAATAGATGGTGTTGGTACAGTATATAGTATAGTGTAGAATATCCACTGCCTTTTGCCAGCTCTAGATGTTAAAACAATGTGAATTGCGCATTCAGTGGCATTTTTTAAAAGGTGGCTTATGTACAGTAATGGTAAAGTCAATCCACTGCCATATGTGGATTATCCATAAAATAACCCTGTAAACAGAAATTAAAACAGCAACATCATTTATTCAAAACATTACCCTTTGCATACTGGTTACCACTGCCTCTTTGGTGCTGTTTTGTTTCCCTGTTTTAGTCTCCCTCACCCTCTCTTAGCGATGATAACGTGTGACAACACACGGCGCAGGGGGGCCGCACAGCCGGTGGCCACTGGGAACCTCGCCGTCTCTCAAGCGACCGGCCTCTGGCAACCGCTGACCTCGGAACACGCGCACACACTCATACATACTAACCACCTAGTGTGTCAGCCGAGGCAGTGGAGCCGACCCAGGGAGCTTGTCCGACATGCTGAGTCGACAACAAGAGGAGCTCAAGTGGCAGAGTAGACCTCGGGGATTTGCTCACCGCGTCCCTACGTCACCGCATACACCGCACGGTGTTGACAGGCCAAGCAGATAAAACAGAGTGACTAGTGTAAAAACAAAAAAAAAAAGCATCTCATAAACTCTAGAGTCAGAGCTTATTACTGACTGGCCATGCAGGAAACCAAACCAGGGAGTAAGCTTGTTTCTGTTTGTGCGATTGCCCTTTATTAGGTGTATTATTCACATCATAACATATTATGAGGAGGAAGTCTTGAGAAATGATATTGATGTGTTGCCTGCGTGCAAGTTTGAAACTGCTGCTTTCAGTTATTGATCTCAAAGTATAAAAAAAGACATTCATCTACAGTAAATACAGTATGAGAATAGCAAAAAAGGAAAGAGCTAGAGCGGTGTTTTGTATTTGAACCTGTGTTGTACTTACATGGCTCCAAAGCCTGGGGACATTTGCTCATTAACAATTAATGACATAAAAGTATTTCACATTCAATCCCACACTCAGCTTTTTGGGAAGAACTCAAACGAGAGCTCGGACTAAAAATAACGGCCTCACAGAAGGAGGAAAAAACAAAAGCAAAGCTTCTTCTAGCTACAAGAATCGACGATGATGAGTCTTATCACACTTAGCAGTTTGTGTTGTGTTTATATGCAGTTATACAGTGAGTACCCTTCTCCCTGACAGCCAGGCAGCTCCGAAGCAGAGAGCATATATTTCAACAGAGGATGCCAGCTCAGAGGCTTAATGTCAAGGGAGTGTATGTACTGTAGTATTTCCCTGGAGATTACCATTGGTCTAATCAGATGCAGATGTGGCTACTGATTGAGTACATGAATGAAAACACACACACAAGCATCAATTGAGCTGTGGTGGTGTTTCCTCTTTTGCAATTTTCAACATATTTTTCACCATTCGTACTTCAAGAAATGTAGCTCGCAGCATATATGGACATTCTAAATTGGAGCTATTAGTCTGCTGTTAGTGGCGTTATGAACTGTTCAGACAAGGTACGCTGTTTCTCAGATTTTTGAATACAATACATGCATTTGATGACAAAGAGACAGAAAGAGACACATAATTCCCAAATGCTACATGTTGTAAACCACTCGAATGCTGCCTGCTATCCAGCGCGCTTCACAGGAAGTTTAAAATTACAAAATGGCAGTAATTCAGTCGCAATCTAAAACTTGGACTTATGCCTCAATTCGACTGCCTTTTTGTCACATTCTAGATTAAATGACACAGAAATCACTTAGCTTGTCAAGTGGTGTACAGTGTCATTGTGCATTCATGCAGCGAGTGCTGAAGTCATTGAACCACCAGAAACCATGCCATTTTGCCGTGGAACATTCAGACAAACAACGGTTAGAGGTTAAATCAATGCTCACCTTACACAAGCTTTGTTTGATCTACAAACTACAATCTACAAAGACAATGAACCAAGTTTGACCGAACCAGGTATCGGGTTTGAGGATGGGTGAGTAGAGGTGGGTGATACAAGATGTTAAGTAAAGGATCATTTCATTTAGAAGCAGGGAGAAAAAAACGTGAAGGTGGTGTGCCGTGTTACGGTACTTCCATCTCCACAGTTCAAGGCAGGGTGAACCCTTATCCAAAGTGATGACTCAAACCTACTCTGTCTGGCCAAGGCCAGTGTGCTTATGTGAACTGCCCAAATTATGTCATATTGAGTGGTGCATTGTCTCACATACTGGTGACAGCACACATAACAGCCTATATTGTGTTCTGTAAGAATTGACGGGGAAACAATGTTGTGAGATACAATGCATCTAATTGGTCGGAACAAGTGTGCTGATTTTTATTTTGGCTAGCTTTCCGTCTTTGTTAATCCTTCAGTCTTGGCTTCATCATATTTTAAAGAATTTTCACACTTTCACATGAGTGTTTTTCCATTCTTCTTTCTAAGCCGCCAATCTGCAGAGTACAGAGAGCCAGCCACCGGCTCTTAAGCATGCTTTTAGGGACCTGCGTCCTTATTTTCATTCATCTTTTGTTTTGTTTTTGTCAGATTTCATGCTGTTAAATGATACAGTCTGCTCTGATGTAAAAAAAAAAAAAAAAGAAATTTGCAACATAATGAGGCATCATTAGCTGGCTTGTTTCACTTGACAATCCAGGCCATGTACCGTTTCATGCCGTTTTCACAGACAAAACTAGGTGCTGCACAATTGTAAGGAAAACATGCAATTTACAATTGCAATAAATCTACAATATAAAAACAGATTAAAAGATAATTAAAGTCATTTTTCACCACATGAAACAATTGGTATTCGGAGTATGAATGTGAAATCCAATATATTATTTTCCCGCTTTCAATTTAATGTATCACCTGCCGTTGTCATGATAAAAGTCACCTCTTTAAAAACTACCTAGTATATATCAGCGCCACAGGGATGCGGTACAGTGGGCGAGAATGATGATAATACCCGAGGTGTGATCATACCATGTTCCTGTCAAATAAAAGTGACAGGAGGAGACAGTAATCCCTGCTTGTCCCGCTGCAGTTTTTGACTGTAATCTCAGATTAATGTCCAGGAAATGTCCTTACAAGGTGATTGCACACTGGGGCAGATGTTGCAGCGTGTTAAATCATGTGTTGCACCAGAGCAAATAGATAGATGAATGAGTGCTCACGATCTCTGGTGTTTACAAATTCACATATTTTGATCTGCTCAAGGATTTTTTCCGAAAGGAAAGAATTTAGGAATAGATATTTTCCTGAACCAGTTTTGCTGGGGTCCATGTGGATTCACTGGTTTGCAGTTTTACTACAGGCTATTCCTGAACTTCAAGTAGCAGACATGTAGAATATTTTTCCCTTTCTCCATTTGATAAATAATTCAAATTTTCAGAAAAAGGTCTTTGTCAGTAGATATCGTGTTTTGGCCTTAAAGGTTACTGGGTACTGAGAATAGTAAGCAATGCTTGTATAGAAGCATTTGGATCTGGTGCTGAAATTATCTTGAGGACTGATATCATGTGGTGTATCAAACAGCAGTTCTGTGTGAATTCAATCAATTCATTTTATATATTTTATATATATATAAATATGGATATAGTATATATATGTATATGGATATAGATCCATATACACACATCATTAACAAGGAGCTCAAGGACATTTTAACACATATTTAGAGACAACAGTTTTCTTCATACAGTAAAGGGTTATAATGAATGGCTATTTAATTTGCTAAGGTTATAAAAGGTGTTATGATTTGTAACAAATAATCAGTAGTACTTGTTTTAGAGCTACAAGAGTATATTCGTGTGTTATGCCGAGTGAGTTGGGAAAGGGTTGAATACACACAGCTGCTCTGGACAGTAGCAAAGCCTTGAACAATGACTTAATGCACTCCACTGAGGCTGCTTCACATCCTTCTAATGGATCATTTTTCACCTGGCACCTCGGCTCTCTTAAGAATAACTGAGAGGGATCAGCTTAATCGATTCCTTTCCTCTACACCGATCTGGATCAATAAGGATTCCTGCATTATAAACCACCAACTCCATTTCCAGTGCTGCTGAACTCACTCCTGTCATTTAGAATTGCATAACGAACTATGTTGATGCACCTGGTTTGCCTTACGTCCACCCCCATGTTCATGAAAGGCAGCTGCATGTATTTTAAGCAATGCCACACCTTACAGTTAATTTCTTCCCATTCTCTTCTAATTTAAAGGTAGAACGATTGTAAAACACTCACGAGGTCCATCCTTAGCCTCAACTGCAGGGCTTTGAATGACAATCTCTCTTGCATGTTGTCTTCATCAACACCCGGATCTATTCCCTGAGTGCACATTCTGGCAGATGATTCACTGGCATGTTGAAAAAGCAGTTGGAAGTCTGCGAGATTGTTAAAACCTGCGGGGGATCAAATGCATGCGCCCCATCAGTATGCAATACATCAAAGATGCCGAGACGCCTCAATGACGCGCTCACTGGCATGATCAAAACAGCGCCCTTAAAATGCAAAATCTCACTCTGCGATGGCTGAGATAGAAAGGAAGCACTAATACAAACAACAATCTTCAGAAAAAACAAAGGAAGAAACTAGAGCCACTGGAGTTGAGTACCTTCAAAGGAAATATGAATATGCCTGAGTGTCATTGTAATGATGACCCCTTAACTTGGATTCAACCTTCATCCATCCACTTACTGGCAAGACAAAGACAACTCATTTCCAGTATGATCAGATAACGTAGATGTAAGATGAAAAAGAAAGCGATTATTTATACCGCTTGTTTACCTAGGGAAGGCGTTTTTGGTGTCAGATCTCACAGAGTAATGTGGTGGGGGGTTTGAGAGGAGAATACTTGCTCAGTTTTACCCACGGCATTTCCAGTCCTTTATTATGGGAGGCTGCGCAGGGTTAACGGCACAGGGAGGCCTCTACGCCTGTGAGGATTATTGGCAATACACTCCCACAAAACAGCTGCAGAAGGCAAATAATTGTCTTAAGGTGAATAACAATACCATGTTATCCCAGCAGGAGGGAGGGGGGGGTATACAAACCAAATAAAGCGTATTTCCTCAACCTATGTTTCATTTATGAGATGCTCATATGAAGCCTGTTTCTCTTGGTTTATATTCATGGCTTAGGCACAGAAATGCAAGGGGGGGGGGGGGGGAGTAGGATTTAGCAGAATGCCCAAGGAAATGAACAGGGGTTTGCAGGGCCATCCCAATAAGCTTATAACACAGCGATACAAGGACTCTCCCCTGAGTGAGCTTGGATTTTGTGAATGAAACCCCTCCTTATCTATTCTACTCCGGCTGCCAATCAGTAAATGCTGCCCAGGGGGAAGCCCTCTCTGCACCACGCTAAATTCAAACACATATGCAAATGTGCCTGCTTCTCCAATCTAAATAAGGCGGGATGTGCGGAGCCAGAGGTAAAGCACATTAGAATGGCCTCACTTGGTCATTACTTGGTGGTAGCATGCAGTATCGCCTCAGGTTAGTAACTGAGCGAGGCAGCCGTGACATTGAGACAAAGAGCTTGTGTTTCTCATCAGACCAGGCAATGCTGGGCCCGTTTGTGACTCATGTTAGGTCAAACCGACTGGCAGCTTGACCGCAGGTTCTGACGGTCAACCTGCTACTTGCCAAATCACAGACATGTGACTGCAGACAGAGGCTGGCTTGATGTGTGTTTGGTCACTATGTCCCAATTGTGTCAAAGTAATTTTGCTTAAATGGTTTTGGTTGTTTTTTCTTTAGAAGAGATATCGTGCTCATTTTCAGATTCATACCTTTATTTTGGGTTTCTACAAGAACATTTTTATATAATATAATTTTAAAACCATTACTTTTCTCCACTGTCCGTCTGCATATACCTGTGTTCCCCCATCTGTCTGAAATGCTCAGTTTTAATGGCTGTCACTTTAAGTCCCCCTCCCAAAAAAGCCCAGTCTGCTCTGATTGCTCAGCGTTTTACGGTCTTCCGCATCGATGCTGTCGCCATCGTCACAGCATCACTGCAGCCAGAGTCTGGCTGGGTTTGTCAACTACATTGAGTTCTGCACTTTTACCGGTGACTGTATAGTTTTGACGTCACAACCTTGCGCAAGTTCCGACGACTCATTTAAAGTTTCTGAATACAGGCGGCGTGCATTTCTTTGTGAATTGAACGTATTGCTAATAGTATTTCATATTTTATATTTTATAAAGCACCTGATTTTTTCTTAAGAAATATTTGAATAAAGACCAAAAATTGTTAAAGGTTTTAAGGTTTTGCAGGACACAGTTTGACCCTGAACTACATTTGTACAGAATGCATCATTTGTTTTTGGTCTCCATGGACACTTTACCATTGTTTACGTTTGCAATTTTCAACATGTTTGAGTTAATCTCCTTGTCTTATCAGCTATGCCCTTACACTCTAGTGCATGTGCTATAATTAGTGCCTAATGGAGACGATATGATTAGCGACTGCACAAATTAGTGGAGCACTGAATCTTGAATTAGCTCTTTTTTAATGGCTTTAAACACAATATTGTTAATAAAGAATCTTCCACATAGATTTGCAGTATAAATATATCATGGCTATGAACACAGGCTTAGCAAAGGCAAAATCAATAGTTCGTCCACGAGTCATCTGCATTATGTTAGCCTCTACATCACCCAATTAAACAGAAGAATTTAGGCAAAAAAAGCTTTTTGAAGTTTCATTTTTAAGGGACTAATATTTTTTAATTATGCTGTCTCTAAATTAATTTTTTGACCAAGGGCAATGCTGTCTGTGGAGGAATATACTTCCCAAGTTGTTGTTGTTTATGGGCTCCGGCACAATCAACCACCCCAACAGCGCATTTCATCACGAGTCCAGTATGACCCCACAACATGAAAAGCCGACTTCCATTGACCATCACTGTTTAACATAACTTTTAAAACCAATATCTGTTGCAGACTTATTGCTTCTGAATGAATGCTGACTCATTGAGCTAAAGAAAAACGAGAGCTTTTTTTATTTCATTTGTCAGTGCTCACCTGCTGCATCAAGGCCTAATCATGTTTACACATTGGAAATCCCTGCTTCTTTTGCTGTTTGATCTGGTTTTTGCCTTGAGCCACATTTTTTTTTTTGCCACATGCTTTAGTTTTGACACCCTTGTCTATCCAGAGTCTCCCTTCCGTGCCAGCAAAGAAAAAGGGTCAATTGAAGAAAATGAAGAAAATTGCAATTTAAATATTCATAAGGCTCTTTGTCTTTTCCCTCCCATCTGTGTCAGAGAGGGATCATGCTATTCCGCTGTGGATTTTGGCAATTACCTCTCCTTGTAACCTCCCCATGTCCAAAGTCACCCCTGCGATCTTGAGAGGCACAAGCAACCTTAACATAATTGTGAGGTTAGAAGAAGATACCAACAGACCAGATATTGCTGAAGCTGACTTCATTTCACTGTTGTTGAATTGGAGCAGACCCCTGCATTGTCTACTGCAAATTAATCTTAATGCCATGGCTGTGCAGTCTGAAAAAGATTACATTGTATAATTGCATATCTAGTTCTGGCAAAGCGAGCCATTGTGAATGCCAAGCAAAGCGTCTACGTAGGTGTGGGAAAAAAAACACTTTTTTTTCTTGTTTTTACTTGTTATCTCCTGATTTTAATTTTACTCATTGACATGTCTTACTTTTTAAAAATGCAAACCAGTCCTCCAAAAACAGTGGCTTTTGGGCAAAATTTGATGTACCTCACTCTGAGTGCCATCCGGGTCTACACAGCTCAGACAGGATTTTGGCAAAAGGCTTCAGCTACAGGCCAACACTCTGCGAGCTCTGTCACACTATCATTCCAGTATGGACTGTAGGGAGGCAGCTCCCTAGTGTCTTTGTTCTCTGAGTGCCAATTATGCTATCCAATTGAATTATGCCCTTGAGTGGTATTATAAGCAGTTGTTGAGGGATCCAAACATTTGTATTCATTAAGGTTTGTTCACATGGATGATTGAATGACTGGCCCAGTCTAATTAATATGAATAAACCAATTTAAATGTCTATTAGCGCCATGCATTGCAAAAAAGGCACTTTTGGTGTGATTGTTCCCCCTCAGTAAGCCCAAAGAAATCTTGGCCTCTATGCCATTGAGTGCATATCTTGCACTCCGAACATCCACAACACGTCTCAAGTAGTAGCCAGGACTCAGTTTGAAGTACTTCCACACAGAAGAGTATTCATCTTAATGAAGCTGTGAATCAAAGAGCCCCCAATTTACTCCGGCTAACTGGCACAGCAGCTAACGTATTACTGAGTAGCCTCAGTTTTGTATGCTACTGACCTAGACAGGATCCAAAGTTTCTGGCCCCAAACATGACTAACAGACCATCGGTGGCACTTGCTCGAATGTAACCTTATTATGAATATCTGTGGCAACAGATTGCACTCGTGGAGCATCCTTTATCAAAGCTTTCAACACCATGCTCAGTCAGGTTTTACTCATTAAAAAGTGGTGTTGCCACCAGATGGGAAACAGAATTACTTCGGTGCTTCAAATGTTGCCCGTTGGCTGATACTCCAAAACAAGTCTGAATTCATTCGCGTAAGTCAATCAACCCTGAAAACAGTACTTTGACATTCTTTTCCTTTGCCTTAATCATCCCCTCTCTCTCTCTCTCTCTCTCTCTTTCTCTAGCTCTCCCACTGTGCCTCAGCTGATTTGGCTACTAGTTTGTGTTGCAAAGCCTTCTCAGCGGGGGGCCAGGAGTTAGTTGGCAGGGTCCTTCCCTTCAGTGAGACTCCCTAGGTTCCTGCAAGCTCTGGTGGTTCTGACCACTTTCATCCCACTCTCACTCTGACGCAGTGACATCCAGTGTACACATCTATTGTTGGTGGGTCAGACCTGGCACTGCCACCATGCGGGTCAGGGCCAAAAAAGCAGCATGCACCTTCTTATGTGTGAAGTCAACCTCGCAAAGGAAGCATTGCTCTTTTCCTCCTCAGTTATTTTGTTCGCTCTGGCAATATCTGTGCCTAGTGTAAATCCACCGGAGGCCACACAGGCAGTGCCTTCCTCCTTCCACCAGCCTGCAAGGCAGTTGGTCATTTAAACTGTTCACAATTAGACGGAAGGAGCTCAATCTTTCTCAGGATCACTGCGGTCACACTACAGCGATCTAAACTCGGCAGATCTCCGCACTCAAGCCAAAGGAGGGTTTTTGTTTTTGTCTTCATCCTTGGATGTAAAACACATCAGTATTAAAGGAACATAATACAGTGTCACTTCATGTCCTTTGATTATAAATGAATATGGTTTCATGCATTTGAATTTCCTCAAGTGCAGTCATTTATTTAGTCAGCCACCAACATTCAAAGGTAGACAGCTACAAAATGTACCCCTCTCATATTCAACTTAACAGAACTGCTACTGTACTTTATCCATGTTTAATCCCGAGCCTCATCCCTCCATAACAGTTCCCCTATGCGCACACACATAATGGGGAGGAGTGTCTTATGACACAAATATTGGCTTAGCTGGGTCATTCAGCTTAATAGCCATACGGATTGAATAGGCAGTCTGCAGAGCATTTTGCTTCAAATCATTCTTTAAAACTACTCTTCTTCTTTTAATGAATAAAAAAAAGAACAGCATCCAGTGAATTACAGATCGAATTGTCTACTTCAAAGGTTTCAGCACAACAGCCGAGTTGGTAACATTGCCTAGATCCAAGTTTACGTTTTACTCGGTCTTAGCTCCAAATTCAATTTATACAATTAAATGTAATCCAGTGTTGGGAATGCAGGTAGCGCACAGAGGTTTGATTAAAAATGTAACAATACCATGACAAGAAAAATCGAATTAAGAACATGGCTGCCTCAGTCAATCAAGTGCGAGGCGGTGGAAACTCATCAGTGTCTCGCCAAGGGAGCGTACGTTTGTGTGTGGAGGTTCGTGTGCGTGCATGTGTACACGCATGTACACGACCCTGCCATCTCAGTACACTAGATAATCCACATCCTGGACAAGCGCAAACTGCAGTCTTCCAGAACACTGCAGAAGGTAATTACAAATTAGGCCAGCCCTTGGATCATGAGGCAGACGGCATTCTCCAGTGCATCCTATCACCCCGACTCTCCCCGGCCAAAAACAGGCTCAGGCCAAGTGAACAATGACTCAGACCTCCCTACTGTGACAAAAACGCAAGCAGGCGTCCTGCACTAAGCCCGCCGGGGACCGTTGTCCTTGGTGAATGGCTTCCCGGTGAATTAGCACCAGAGGTCACTGGTTGGCATGCACACTGAGGAAAAATCTCGGGAAATATACGTTCAAGGCTCTACAGTATGTGATGCTATACAAAAAAACTCTTTGAGTGGCACTCTTCTCAGCACTCTTAGGTGTGGGAATAAATGTCTATCTTCATCCGAAGATATGTTTCGCACAGGCAGTGGCAGCTTAGTTTCACAAACACACAGGCGCATGTAGACATCTCTGACTGTTTTGATGATCGTCATCAAGCTTCAAACTTACATTTCGTCCCCTGACAGGATGTACACGCATGAGCAGGAGAGAGCTTGTAGCAACTTAGACAGCGAGCCTGTGATCGCTCTTTTTGTTAGAGGGTGCGAGAGACTGTGTGTGTGAGGAAGCGAGGCGAGCGCGTGATTATTATCTGGAGCGTGCCGGTGTGCGCGCACATGCATATGCCTCCTGTCTTCACGGTCATCAGGGCTGATGATGTGTTCAAGGTGGCACGACAGCTCGGGGATGGCGCGCTGGGCGAATGCTAAGGGGAATACCAGCCATCGAGACGTTCCAGTTCATGAAGTGTGCAAATCAGGCGGCTGGGAAGGGGGGGAGGGGGGGGGAGATTAGAAGGGAATGGAATAGCCAGGCCAGGGCCAGACCACCTCATCTGGGAGGAGAGGAAGGAGGGGATTAGAGGGATGGAGAGGACGGAGAGGCAGTGAAGGGGAGCAAAGAGGGGAGAGTAATAAAAGTAGGGATACAAAGACAGAGTGAAAATCAGAGATAATAGATGAGTGAAAGGATGCTAGATAGGGTGTAGTGCAAAGAGCCAGTGAGTTGATCGCGGGAGTACTTCCCCATACAGGCTGTATCTTCAATGGAGCAGACTCCTAGCAAACAGCTTTGCTTTGACTGCCTTCCTCCAAGAGAATTTTTTTTTTGAGAGCGTGAATTAACAACTGCACAGAGCAAACACGATACATTATAAGCTCTGCTTTGCCTCGGAAGTGTTAAACAAGTCTGTGTATTGACTTGTCATGCATGTCATTTTGGCCTTGGGGCATCAAAAGAGAAAAACAAAATTTCTCTTCCGTCTAACTGTAGAGACTTTTCCAACATTGTGGCTTCAAATAAGTCTTTGTATGCTGATTTCTTTTACCCTCGCCCTCTCTCGGTTACCATGGCAACAGGAGTTGAGGATTTGGTTAAAAAAAAAAAAGAAGCTTTTTAAGAGTTGCCAACATTCACAGACAAGTTGATGGATCATTTTACACCTCAGGTTTTCTTTTTGCAAAGTAAGTGTTTTCTTTTTTTTCCTTAAACCGCCCTCCATTTTTTCCAGCAGTTGTCTGGTGATTTTCAAATAACCAGATTAGTCAGGAGAGCAGTGTTAAAGTAGCAAGGGCATGAGCACTGCCAACAATAATGTCTGGCAATTTCACTTCTCTGAAACAACGAAGCACATTTTAATCCGCTTTCAGGATTTAACTTCTGCAGAGAAACCTGCAGAAAATACCCTTAAATACAGTTTGTTTCTTTTGAATCAAACCCAGGACATTTGCTCGATGCAGATATCCTGTAAAGAGCTAAGATGCACAACATCTCAGAACCACCTTTTAAAGGTTACGCTTTACATGTGTGGAATTATAATGTAGACATCCCTTAAAAAGCACATACTAATACATTATAATTGTATCAGCTCTGAGTATATCAATCTTTGCTATTGCATCTTTTAAAGGTCATGCAATTATGTGTATTATCATCATTTCTTATCATGACTTACTATCTATCCTCACAATTTGAAGGCCTGACTAATATTGTTCATATTTTTGAGTGATGATAATGAGTGACTCCTCCCTATTTTGTTAATAAGAATGTGGAACTAAATGGGCAGATCGGCTGAGTGATCTCGTCAGGGCTAGGGAGTTTAGAGTGTGTGTGTGTGTGTGTGTGTGTTTGGCTGTGATTTTGTGTAATGGTGCTTCTCTCTATTAGATCCCATGATGTAATCCATCTTCTGGATAATTAGCAATGAGGGGATGGAAGGGAGGAGGAGGAGGAGTAGCTGGCATGCACCGTTATAGATGAAGGCTCTTCGCCTTTACCCTGATGGAGGGTGTGTTTAATAGATTTGTGACATGTTAGTCTCCCATGACAAACGCAGTGGCTTCCACATTATCTGAAAGCTGTCCTATCCCGTCTGAGCAGCCTCTACGTCCTTCAGTTGAGCTAAGGTTCTGTTTGCCTCCATTCATTTACTGGTTAAAACAGTGTCTTATTATATGCCACCCTAGTAATGCGGTCTCCGTTCTTGTATCCATCTTTTCTAAACAATGGAAGACATATGCTTGAGAGGGTGGAGCACCTTGTAACGTGACAACAATAATGCTACTGATACAGTCAAATACTCAGCATGGAAATATGAAGATTTACACCCATATTCACAGTGCATGTACACCCTGGAATACAGATACAGTAGACTAATGGTGCAGCATGCACTGTACAGTATATGGGTACTATACCCAACAGTTGTTAACTTTAAGATTCTCTGGAGACTTCGGGGAAACCACGTAGTCAGGAAGTGGACTGACTGTCAATGCAACGCCTCCGGGGCAATTACTGCTTCCACGCTCCATCGTGGCCCTCTTGATTGCTCCAAAGAGAGCTCTCTTACTTTCCGATTCGCATATTGCCTCATGCTCGCTGGCGCCAAAACTACAAGTGGAGACCGTCGGCGTGAAGGAATCAGATTTATTACTGGAGCCTGAGATTAAATAGCAGCACACAGAAATGGTGCTGACCAACGCCAGAATGGGCCTGCATGGAGAATATGCAGTGCGCCACTTCTTTAAACTCACAAATGCCAAACAACAGGTGCACTTCAGGTCATCTATATTTAATTTGAGTGGCCAACGCAGGATGATAGATATAAACGAGAGTGCGCACGCGTTTGTGTCGGCCAATAAAGTTCCCCTCCCTTTTGATTGGAGTTGAGCTGCTGCTCTGCTCTCTCTTTGGAAAAAGGCTCATTAAACCCAGCTACATGACTGCATTTGCATGTGTCTTCCGACATACAAGCATTTGTGTGCGTGTCCCCATGCTTTTGTGAGTGTGTGCACTTTGCGTTTGTGCTTGCGCCTGCTCCAGCGAGGTACTAGTCAGGACACATGGGAGGGGTCAAAGGGGGAGATCGTTAATCAAGACGGACAGGAGCAACACACTGGCGTTCCCAGGATGACAGTGTTGCTGGGAGCTGCGGGTCCCTCAGCCCAGATCCCTCTCTGATCAGAGCACCAATTAAGAACCGTGCTGCTCCGCTCCTCAGCAGAGGCATGGAAGACAACCTTTTGTTCCCTGCCTTACATCCCACTATCAGACGAGAGCCCAGGAGCAGGTCCAGCTCGGTTTTCAGTACAGCAGGAACCAAAGCATATGTGTGGTGCAGTCTGATGTATTCCTGAGAACGGGCTCATGTTTTACTTTTGGTGAGATGCGTCATCATAATGTATGAAATGACAAATCTCAGGCAGAGAATAGATGAGATACACAGAGCAATACGCAGGCAAAGTCCAATTACAATTCATATTGTAGAGCAGATGTGCAGCAGGATTTTTGGCAAAGTACTTAAATAGAGCAAGAATATGCAGTAATTAGACTGCACTGAAAGAAACTAGCCAAGTATCATCACTGACAATAGAAAGCTTCTCTTAAGGCTCTTCCCATGCTTCGATTGCACTCATCAAATTGCAGGACCTCTATTCATCTGTGTATTTGTTGTTTTTTTTTGCCTCTTCCAGACAGCACTAATGATCAATTCCAGCCCTCAGCATATTTATTCATGAGTGTATTACACCTGGTTCCTCTTTGTTGCCAATGCATTTCCTCAAGTATTGTGTGACACCTTACCTCCCACGCTTCTGGCTCAGATGGCATTTCTCTGTTCTCCTTCTCACGACTGGGCTTTGTTGAACCTGCAGGAACGCACTGCTTTTCCTTATTGGATAATCTGAGTTTATTTAGTTTACACTGTGATTCAATTTGTAATATCTATTTGTCATGGCGGTCAGAGAGAAATGTGTACTTGTATCAGTTTGCACACATAGGGCATTGTTTCTTTAATCATTTCTTTGTCACATTGATTGTGTCAATGATTAGTTTGATTAGAATTATTATTATTATTTAATTTATTTGCTTTGCTATAAAGAAATGTTCATAGGTAGAAAATGTCCATCACAAGTTCCTAGAACCAAGCTGTCTTCTTTTCTCCAGTAAACCTCATTTGTCAATGATAAAACTGAAAAAAAAGATCACAAACATTTTTGCATCAAAAATTACTCAAATGCTTTGTCACCCATTTAAATCATTGCGGTTTAATTTCTTTTTGACTGACTAATTGATTAAAAATACAACTTTAGCCAACAAAAATGCATTAACAGCTATGCTCTTTGTTCCCAAAGTCCAGCTTTAAACTAAAGTAAATGAGCTTTCTATCTGTCCCTGCCTGGAATCTTCTCTTGATTCAAAAAGTGTGTTCTGGCTGCTAATGTTTTGGACCATCTAAAATCTCATTTAAGTTATGCTAATTAGTCTTATTTATCTTTATGGTCTAAGATAGCTCCTGGGCTTTTTTAAGATTGGTTTTATGATTCTGTAATCATACTCTCTTTAATATTTTGCTTGTGTTATCTTCCTCATGTTGTTTGTCTGTATCTTGGCCAAAACTTCTCCCAGTTAAATAGCTTAACTTATCAATTCAATGAATTTCAGAAATAAGTCAAAACAGCTCACTGATTGACAAATTCAATACACATTCAGTTGTTTATTCAGTCATCCACTCACTCTCTCAGTGTTGGTGTAATGGCCTCCACGTGGCCAACAGAAAGCATTGCATTGTCCACAGACACCTAAACTGAACTAGAATTATTAATTCACAAGCCTCATCTGTGCAATATTGCTGGACAGTCGCATCTGTGACTCTGTGTGTCCTTGTTTGCTCGCCTCGGTGCGTGTAAACACAGCCAGTATGTTTGTCTGCCGGTTTCATCTATTCACAAATGCTTCAGTGAGAGTTTCCATAGTCTCTCCACCGCTCTCCCTGTTTATCTCACTGTCTGGCTCCTTTCTCACCTTTTCTTTTTCGCTTTTCTGCTCGCCAGACTGATGCGATGCACCATTTCAGGGCAAGCTCTGTGGTTAGAGTTTCCTCCCACTGATATGATTAGGTGTCATTAGCCGGTTCAGCCCGTCAGGCTAGGCTGACAGTCAGCAAGTGAGAGAGCTCTATGGTATTGATTGCTTGTACTTTAGAGCTCTTGACCCCATTCTTTAGCCTTGCTTCACTCCTAGAAATGAGCCATCCTACTATGGCATCTGCTGGTGAGTTCAAGCTGAAGCGATGCACGTATGTGTCTCTATGTATATATCTATATATCTCTCTTTTCTCCCATCTATCTCCTTGACTCCTCGTCATGTCCTGCAGCCATCTACTCCCTCCGCTCTGTGGTCGCTGAAGAATATGAAGTTTTGGCTCTGGCGGTCTCACTGGGGAAATATAAGTTGACTGTCTATTGCATTACTGTTTCTAAGCCTCACATCAGGAGGTGATCAGATTCCCTGAGGTAGAAGGAACACGAGAAATGGAGAAAGGGAAGAAAGAATGTGTGCGAGTGCGAGTTTGTCTCTCTGTGTGTGCGCCTCGATGTTTGTGGGTGCACATTTGGACTCCTACTTTTCACTAAATGACATTTGAACATGCTCTTGTGTTAGTGTATCTGTCTGAGACAGGTAGGACATCATTGTATGCTGTGCATACAGTGTGTACACAGGAACCATTTTGTTAGGGTGCAGTGTGTGCTTGTTAACTCAAACAGGCTGTGGCTTACCTCTATATAAAGCATCCAAACAGACATTTGGTTTTCTAAATAAACATCAGCATGAACAAGAAACATAACCTAGCTTACTTTAAAAGTATTTGATTGTTGGTGCCCTGACAAGGTGGATCCAGTACTGCAGCTACAGTTGCTGTCCTGGGATTTTCACACACTTTGTTGCCAGGAGTTTGCGGAGGATGGCGTTTAACAAAAAAAAGCAAGAAAAAAAAAGCTGTCAGCAGTTTATTGTGGGTGAAAAAACAACAAGTTGTCACTGAGATATGTTGGAGGTAAATGGCCAGAAGCATGTAAATAATAGCTGTGCAAAAGCAAACATCTCTCAACTCATCAAACCTTTGAGTGGGTGACAGAGGCAGCATTCTATACTGGTATACATGATCTCCAAAACAGGCTTCAATACATGGATTCATCCTGTGTTTTGTCAAATAAAGTACATGATTGTGTAATGGTCATCAATACAAACTGACCACTGACTGTACTTTATAAATAACATGTCAAAAATGTTCATTATTTAAGGGCACTGCATTGCAATAATATATAATATGGTAAAGTATTTGAAAGGCCAAATTGAATATATTTATTGTACATGATAAAAAGGTAGTTATGCATATTATAGATATTGGTAATGACAGTGTTTGTTTCAATGAGCAGTATCTACAACAATGTAAAAATATTCCTTCATTTTGAATCCTACTTTGGAAAAAAGGCAAAGGCATTACAGCTAAATGTATTACAAAATGTATAACAAGACAAAGTTCAGGGGCGGTGAGATGATTAAAGAAAAAAGAAAGTTCTGCTACATAAATAATTTTTTTAGGATTTCTTGCTTTTAGTGAAATATTAGACATACGTTGGTGATGTTAGTGGGGAAGATGTCTCTTTGGTGAAACTGCTTACAACTCATAAACAAGGACAAGGGCACGAGCCCTGACCAATCACTGCCCTAACATAAGGGCTACATGCCAAAAAGACCTGGAAAGTACTTGTTTAATCTTTAACAATGTGTAGTATATTAAAAAAAAACTTACTGTATGTTTTTTTAAGTAAAATCTAATAACTATACCTCTCAGATAAATGCTGTGTTGTGAAAAGTACAATATTTACCTCTAAATGTAGTGGAGTAGAGGTGGAAAGCAGCATAAAATGGAGAAATGATGTGGTGTGTTGCATTCCAAAAATAGGCAACCTTTTGTAAGATTGGATTACGCTGTAAAACCACTATCAGCGGTTGACAATGACAAACACTCCCTCTGACCCTACCTGAGTTTTCTCACCACTCCTTGAGGTTGATATTCTTTCTCATCCCTGATCGAATATATATCGCCACCAATCACAAATGGGGTCTTCACTATTTGGTTTTACTAAATTTAGGGTAAGCACTTCATCCAGTGCCCTATTATCAAGGCAAGGACCAGCGTTACTGAGAGTGCCCAGAGCACCGCTTTGATGCTGAGTAGCAGCTTAACAGGCTTATAACGGAGCAGGGGAGCAAGTCAATCAGCTGCTATTGAGTGACTCTGTAATGGCCAGCCTGACCATCACACTCCCCAGAGAGCCAGTTTTGTTTTCCATTAAGATTGTTATTACTCAGGGAGGCACGACACAACTTCCAAGTGAGTGTGTCTGTACGTGTGAAAGACAGAGAAAGGAGTTCTTGTGGATGAAGTTGGAACCACAGCTGTGGTAAAGATGATAATATCCGTTAACTCAATACTTAAGAAAGACTCGGCATCAAACCAACAGCGCTTTAGTTTTCATGCCATGCTGCCATATCACGTGACTTAAGATGTCTGGTATGCCAAGCATGCTTGAGATTTGCATTCAAAAGTAAAATGAATGATTATTTCATTACTGAACTAAATGAGAACTAGAGTTTTTATTGAAGCTCACCAAGTGTCCCGCACCAGCCACAGGGGGATTTGATGCTGTCCCCGTCAGCCGGCTCACAGGCCCAGGAGGGAGAGCCATTCGTTTTAATCAAACGCCACTCCAATGGAGAGGCCTCCCATCTTCATGAAGATAATTACTAGAAATGTCAGACTCTACGAGTGCTCCCCCCTCCCCTTGACCCAACCCATGAACAGCGATAAACCACAAAGCTGGACATGTATCTTCATAAGAGGGTAAAGCCATGGCATCTACTTGACTGGGACAATTAGTCAGCATTAGCCGCAGATGGCCTCCATAACAGAATTACATGCCGGTGAGCAACTCTAAATCATCCCTATTGAACTTTGATGGGCCAATCATTTGAGTTACTAAGTAAGAGAGCACAACTGGGAGGATAAATTAACTATCTTCCTAAGAGGATAAACTGTGTTTATTGAGTACTTTATAGTTTCTTTAAAATGGTAACTTAAATTCAGTAAAATATTTTTACTTGATACTATCTATATGCAAAGCGAGTTCATGGAGCCCAGCGAGGCTTTCATGTGATAAAACCTGGAGGGTAGTCTGGGTGGGATGTCTTTAAATATTGGAGAGACATTAAAATTAAATAAAATATACTGCATGTTGGTAATGGCAATGGCCGGACAGCCACTACCGTTTACTTTTTTTTCATTCATAATTATTTATGAGCATTTGTACTTGGAAGAAAGAGAGAAGAGAGAGTAGCTGAACGTAGCTTAGTGTGCATTTAATTTATGTAATGTAATTTTGGGTGTAATTCCATATAAAATGAGCATTGATGGGCGGTGACACCATTTCCCTCCAGAATGCAGTGAGGGACAAAGAAGTAGAAACTAGAAGTACCTCAAGTACTCAAATTTGTACATCAGTAGCTTGCAACCATTATGCAATAAAGTCCAAACTTGATACAGAGTCCCAAGATTCCAAAGTCTCATCAGCTCTTTGATGTGGCGTCTCTGTCTCCTGAACTTTGACTGATTGCTCTCTCTGGGCTCTTGCAGAGTGTCAGGAGAATGGATGAGGTGGCAGAGAGTGACTGACAGCTACCGGGCAGCGGCTGCTCCCCAAGCAACCACACTTCAGCCAGCCTATCGAGAAAAAGCTGGTTGTAATTGAAGTATAAGTACATTTTAGGATGCAGGCAAGGTTTGGTAAATGTCTTTATCAATTTGAAACATTATGCTCTTACCAGGCATCTTCCACTTTGCTTTTGCCACTCAAAGCAAAATAGAGGGTTTTATTTTAGCTCTTTTTTTTGAGAGGAATCCTCGCAAGTCAGAACTATGCCTTTAAATGCTCGTATTATTAACATGTCTGTTATGCATACTGGGAGTGCACTGGGGACGGCTGTCATGAATATGGCTTTTAATTAGTTAAATACTTGACAATTCTCTGTCTGCCAACAAGCCCAGCATATCACACGTTTGGTAACAAACACAAGTGAATTGTTATGGATCTATCATATTCCCCAGTACAAGCGTTAATTTGGTCCGACCCATGCACAGGATATCAAGAAATCGATATTGCTTTCCCATGTCTGTGGCTGCGCTAGGTGGGCCTAATTGAAATGTATGAGGGAGCCTGCTAAATGATCTGTGCAGGCAAGGGAGCCAGAGTGATTGCAAACATATGGAACGATTCCTTAGACAAGAGAAACATTTGTACAATGCTGAGAGAGAAACAGAGCAAAAGAGTTGAAGTGAAGGACAGAGGAAGAAAGGTAGAAAGAAGGAACGAAAGAAAGGAAAGTGACAGAGAGACAGAGCAGAAGAATGATGTTTCTGGACTCAGGAGAGATATTTCATTAGCCGTTGTCAGCTTTTCAGTTGAATGCTCGAGCGAGTTACTTAGTTAGAGCGAGAGATGAAGGTAAAAAAAGCTGAGAATGATGTGGGGGTTGGCACATTATTAAACCATTAAAAACAAATGACAGCACAAACATGGAACTGAGCATCATTTTTTTTCACACATAAGCTGAAACAATAAGCTTGACCTGCATGACTGTTGGTTTTGTGACAAATGGTGGTTTATTTTCATGGTTCCTTCTTTCCTCCTCCTTCCCTCTTGTTTCCTCCCTCCTCCATCCATCCATCTCTATCGCCATGTCTCTCTCTCTCTCTAATAAGCTATTGACATTTTGCTTAGTAATGACTGCAGGACTAATCGCTCTGGTATCGTCCAGAATCAGCAATGAGTAGAAGTGTCATTTTCTAACTTCCACAGCAGGTAGACACCGAGGCTCACTCAATTCCCATTGGTCAGTTTAATTATCTCCTCTGGGTAAGGGCTACCATGTCCTGTGTGCTGGACTGGCACGCCACCGCTCCATGATGCAGTGATTAGTCAGGACCATCTCGCACTAATGCGTTTAACACAAGTGAGTCATGTCTGTTAGAATCAAGGCAAGGAGTTACACCGTGAAGCACAGAGTGTTTGGACGTCATTGTTGGACATTAATTAGGGAGGATGTAATGAGGATCTTTTAATACAACGTGATAGTCTGAACAAACAATATGTCTCATGTAATTGTCATTTCAGCTAACTTATCAGATTCAGTATTTTGTTTCTTTTCTGGTACAAACACCGGTGGTGAAAGAACAGTTTGAAGTCATACAGTCAGACAGCAGCTCTCACCTCAGCAAAGATAGAAAAAGAGTCCCTGTTTGGTGACAAACTCACCAAACAGTAGCATCATTTTTTCCAAGTGGCCCTCAAGTCCTTCACAAATGCTAGGTTATTGAGAGTTTCCTAACCGACAGAGAAGGGATTTCATGACAACCAACTGGCAATAATGTTTCTTTACAAATATGGCTTGAGGCTAGAAAACAAAGCTCGAGACGCATGCTAACAGCCTAAGGAGGGTCCATGAGCAAGTGCCAAGTGTGCTGATATAACTCTTAAGTTATCTACACCTTGCACATTGCTTTACGAATGGAAAGTAGAAAAGTGCACTCAGTAGATGGAAGATCTAAGCCAAGAGTGTCTGCTACCACTGCTGTGATGTTTGATTGAATGATTACAACCACAATTGCCCGCCGTCTACACCGCGAGCGTATCTGACGCATTTTTTAACACTCGCATGTGTGACGCAACAGACGCACTCCCAGATTGTTTGTTTTTCTCATTTTCTAAGAGGCTTACTGCACCGGCTCTGTGCAGCTAAACTGCAGTTCACTATTTAACGCTTCATGTTGACTGTTTAATGCTTCCTCTGAACAGAAAAGGTCAGTCCCGCTCCAGTTTCGTTCTGCTAGCTGTTAGCCAAACACACTGTACGACTCCTACTGACTGCTAACGACAGCTCTCCTCCTTCTAAAATGAGAGGACACTTGGTTTGTCATTTGCAAAGCAATGGTTACTGTATACAGAAACACTTCCATACATATGTACATTCATATTAGTAATTCTCTAACCTAGGCGTGCAAATCAAGTGAGGAACAATTTCAGAATCTGTAGCGGAAACAAGAGTCCAAAGTGAGGCAGTTGTTGATCACCTGTGGCCCCTTCGGTTAGGAATAGTGAGGAGTCAGCAGTTAATGACGGCATAAATCAGTCAATAGAATATGTTTTTAACCATTGCAACCACGAGGTCCTTGCGCATACAGTCAAAAATGACCACACCACAATAATAGGCTGATGGGTCCAGCAGTATGCAAGATTAGACACAGAGATGCACAAACACACACATGACCGAATTCATGAACTCCTTCCAGAGATCATACAAAATCTGGATGTATAAATTCAAAGAGTCCATGCTAAAGCATGCAGCTCAAGAGGTTAGCGTTTCCCTAATGCATCAAGTTTGGCAGGTAGAAAAGGTCAAATGATTAGTGTTTTGAGTTTTTTGCCCTCTAAACGACAACCCTCATCATTAACCTCTCTATACGACACAACAAATATTAGGGTGACATTTTTGTCAGCTTTTCTGCCAAATAACACACATTCCACGAGCAAATGAGCCTCTCAAGCAGAGACGGCACCTTGCCACAAAAGAGCATCTATTATCAATGTATTGACATGGACAGCTCTGCTGAGCACCCAGGTAATGTCAGGACAACAATCTACAGGAAACGGAATCGGGGAACAACACAGTTTGGAATAGAAATAACATGACGAAAGACCTCAAGTAGAACTGTCTTTGTTTTGACCACGGCCATTGAACATAATACATAACAAATTAAATATAGGCTTAATGCAAATGTAGCAGGTGATATATATATATATATATATATATATATATATATATATATATATAGATGTAGATGTAATAGCAATAGTTGAGTGACAGCCAAAGTTGATCGAGTACAGGTCTGATTTACTTTTTATGCACAAAAGCAGGACTGTTCCATTTCCTACTGCATTTCTCCAGCAAATGTCTTTTTCATTCATCCTTCAACTACAGACTGTTAAGTGTTTTGGAGCAAGCGCGATCCAGCCGAGTGTGTACAGATGTGGTAATCCATTTGTTTAAATACATCTGACATGTTCATTAAGCTGCTAAGCCACACATCCTCACATTTTTTCCCCCCTTTTCTCTTTCAATCCTTCCACCAAAAGCTGCTTTTTCTTACCGCATTGAGACGATAATTACCATGCAGTCAAATGAGAGGATGGCAAGCAGAAACACAGCGCTGTCTGTGGCTGTCTGCCAGCCAAGCTACTTACACTGTGGAGCACACGGTGCCCAGACTCTACAGGCCAGAGTCAGGCTGTGTATAACTCTGGCATCCTGAGCTAATACAGATCATCTCTCAGGCTGAGGATTTTCAAACGTGATGTAGCTTGTCCACAATCTTCGACAGAAGATATGCTTGTAGAGGCATCACACAAGAAATCCAAGTGCCAAAACACAAAAAGAAATATTTAAAAAATAATGCAAGACAGGCATGGCACAGGGTATTAAGCTCCTCTAAGTGAGATGATAAATATCATCTGATGCACATAGCTCAGAGCATGAAGTACCACCACCACTACTCCTGACACCGATAAGTCAAAGATATCTGACAGGCCTTGCACCAGCTGTGCCATTTTCATGAATTCCAAAATGAAAATGAAAGGTTCTCCACCATTTCTCCACTCCAGGAGGGTTCGAGACTCTCTGCCTGTGTGCCCGCCTGCTTTTCAGGCATTTCGCTGCCAACTTGGCATATTACCCGGGCACTACACTAGTGTCGGCATTGAGCCATCTCTGCCAGCTCCATGATTGCCATGATCTGGGTCGGCAAGAGTATTACATGGCCACCTGGAAAGAGGCGAACACCTGGACGCAGCTTAACGCCCGGCTCAGCCATAATACAGGTCTTTTCTCTGCCAGTATACACAAACCTCCCTTCTCTCTCTCATATGGTGCACACAAGTGATTTAAGTGATTAGGCATTGTGTAGGCCTGCTGTTGGTCTACTGTAGGAAACATTTAGTAAAATCAAACTGCAATCAATGTTCAACCTCTTTGTAGGCCAACTGAAAGTAATGATGCTGCCAACGGATGCATTGTGTGATTCACAGCAGGTTATACTCTGCACCGAACAAGGACTTTTCTGCATAATGACTTTAAATTATCAATAGTGCATTGTACAGCAGGTTAGCCTGGGGAGGGATCTTTTGTGTTGCAGTCGCGCTTTTGCCTCTTTAGTTGTGTTGAATTTAGGCACACTGTGGCTATTGTGGTGCCATTTTTTAACAGGGGGTATAGGGAGACACTTATTTTCCCTGCATTAGAAATCACTCAGCTTTCTATTCTGCACTCAAAGTGCCGTGAAAACCAGTTGTGTCCTTGCCAATTTCCATGACAACACCGTCATCCCACATTGTGCCACAACAATCCTCTTGACCTCTCTCTCTAAATTTCATTGTATTGTGATCAAATCTTCAATTTGTATTCCCTCTTATTTTTGCAGAGGCTTAACCTTTGCTTAGAATTAGGGTGAACTGTTGGCACTTAACTGAGACTGGGAGGATCCACTTGCTGCATCATTCAAACAAATCTACACTCTTGTCCACTGAGATACCCAACTGATTAAATCCCCTCTCTTTATGGCAATGGGTTACATCTGCTATAGTGTAATACTCCTGGGCCTGAGCAATTCCATGTTTTTTTTTTCAATTGTCCTCAGTAAATAGGTAGCAACCTCAAAACATGTACAGAAACATGATTGCTTGGTCTTCATTAAAACACAAGGTATCAGTTATTGTATTCATCCCCTTGCTATCCATTCTAAAAGAACAAGCTTGCATTGCAGGACAAGAACCCCAAAACATGTATTGCCACAAGACAGGTTCTGTCCTCTGTTGGAGCAAACTTAATTTATATCACATAATTCACTTAAAAAAAAACCCAAAAAATGTAATTGGAGAACCAGTATTCATTAATTGGTTTCACTTCAGTAAGAATAAGAGTCACAACTCACAAACAGCAGGATATAAAACCATGCCTGAGAGAGCCTTAAAAAGGTATAAATGTCTGACTTGTTGTGATCTTGACAACGGATCTCGCTGGGGGCCATCAAATCCAGATAGCTCTCACAGAGGTATTGAGCAAAGCCCAGTTTCCTAGCAAGTCCTACCAAATCATCAGAACTATTGTGCGTGTTCCAAAAAAAAAAAAAAAAAAAGATTGGAATGCTGATTGAACACAAACGTTCAGGAGTGATAGTGACAGTCAAAGGAGAGTGAGTGCATGCAACACAGTAGGAACAACATGGAAAGGTCACACAAGCAATGAGCGTTGATAAACAAAACAATACCACCGCACAGCAAATGAGGTGGGAGAAACAGGGACTGAGTTAACCATGCCTCAGAATTTGTGCTAATTACCAGTCCTGTGGGTGGTTGTTAGTGGGGAATGTCCACTGCTCATGTGTGCTTATATAAGAAATCAATGGCTTTAATTAGACTATTAGGTAGGATTGGTTCCCTGCAGACTTCTTCCAAGCCTTAAGCAGCCTTATTGTCTACCTTGGTGATTTATAAATGTGCAGCACATTGGGAGGTTGGGGTTGTGCAACTATTGATGCCATGGTTGGTTGTTTGGTTAGATTTTAGACATTAGGGTAAAGGGGTTTGTCTGACTCGGTGTTTGATTAGTTATGGTTAGTGTGATAACAACTGGCAGATCTACATTGGTGGCGTGGCTTTAGAGTTGGCATTGTCGATATGCTTTCCACCACTTTGGTCCAGAGGGAAATATCTTCGTAATGACTGGACGGCACCATGACATTTCGTCCAGACTTGCATGTCATCTTGACAAATACGCTAATTTACTTTAGTGCTTTTCTGACTTCTCATCTAGCGCCACCATGAGGTTAACACTTTTTTTGTATTTAGTGAAATGTCTGAACAACTCCTGAATGGAATGTCATTACATTGGAACAGATGGCCAGAAGATGAATCCTAATGAATATGCGATCCCCTGAATTTTCATCTAGTGCCACTTGTGTTTAATATCCCCAATGTTATGTCAGCCTTCTGTTTTTGAGTGGTGAACCTCTGATGTCTCTTCTCTCATAAAGGCACGATTCACCTTTTACAGTCCCCTAAATTGTGCTCCATTTTCCCCTCAATTTCTTTTTGAGGTGTAGTCAATGGCGGACTTTTTCCTGAACCTGCGATAGCCGCCGCCTAGATCCAATAACACTGCGTTTACTGAGCAAACATGCTGAAAAAACACTTTGGCGCTTTCCCATCTTCATGTTCAATATTCCACATCAGGCACATTCACTGACCCCTCAGAACTGAAACGCTGTGAAATAAGAAACCCTAATGCTGGTATTATTTTCAGAAGCCTTTTATCTTGAAGAGTTGGATTTTTGTATAAGCAACCAGGGTGACATGAAGGGGGCTTTTCATTGCTGGCTTTTATAAGGGATAAGCAGAGATATATAAAGAGAGACACTAGTGATAGGTAATGAAGGGGGGGGGGGGAGCAGGAGAAAAAAAAATAAAAAGGTAGGTTGAGCCTATGAAGAGACAAAGGCAGAAAGCGACAGAGAAAGATCCAGTTGAGAGAGCAAATGAGAGAGCAGTCAGAGCTGGGAGGTGGTGGGGAGCACTGTTATAACTTCATGCATGTTTAAGCAGAGAGGTAACATGAGTTAAATGCCCCGAGGATGTGGGTACCAGCGCCCAGCCGGAGAGACGACACCAGGTGCAATGCACCTCATGATGTGAGTTAGTGAAGCCAAGTCACACTGGGGACTGGACAAACTTAGCGAGCACACGCATGCTATATATATTAAGGAAATAGGAAATATGGTAAGGAGTTCCAAAATGTGATAATTTGCTACTTATCTCTTTTTTCCAACATTTTTAGCCTCCCGTGCAGCATGCCTTGTGGAATGGCAATGTCTCTCGATCAGCATGCTAAATATCAGCATGTGAGAATTAGGGGTGTAAGAAAATATCGAAACGCTTTATCGCAATATTATGTTTTGCGGATATTCAAAAACAATTTTTAAATTGTTGTTTACATGCAAAGATTTGTGGCAGACAGTGTGTTAGCTAGCTGACGTTGGTGTGTGTGTGTGTGTGTATAGCCTTTCAGGAGCCTGGAGTGCTGCAGTAGACTTCATTTTGTTGGGTCTTGGTCTAGAAAAAACAATATAAAATAAGGAATTCAAAGTTATCACTGGGGTATTGTTCACCACTTTCTATAAACTCAAACATGAATTGATTGATCATGAAAATAATCTCTAGTTATAACACATCACCAGACACCTGAGTTGCACAGTTGAGATTTACAATATGTTTGAGAGACTGTGCTCTGTGCCCATACTGTTATGTCCTTCACTTCCATTGCCGTCCACACACACACACACACACACACACACACACACACACACACACACACACACACACACAATCTCACACAGACTCCTCTCCTCTCACCAGGGAAAATATCCACTGTCAGTGCGAAAAATAGAGTGGAGCAGATGGCAACAGAATGATTGAAACCACCTACAATGGTTCCCACAACTTCCCTGTCTTTCTGCCCCACTCTCCCCCATTTGCTGACTACTTCTCTCTCTTCACCCTCCTGTTCCCGTGATCCTGCCCAACAACACCCATCGTCTGGATGCATCATCCCAGTCTCTTTAATGCCATGCAGACTCACATGTCTTGCCAAAGAGGCTCAGGCTCGCTGGAAGCCCCATGGCGCGACACAAAGTCAGCCAACAGGAGAAAGAGAGGAGGTTGTAGTGCTGTACAAGGAGGAGAAAGGTGGAGGTTCTGCCGTTTTCCCCGTCAACTTGAAATCTTTTTGTCATTGTTAATTTTAGTCCGTTACACATTTACATGAAAAACATTGCATCAAACGATTTTGAATCATAGCTTCACATGCTAAAACGTAAAAGTATTTGCATAATTCTTTACCCCTCTAGCAGCCCTCCTCTTTTATAAAAATCTATTTTCACTCCCCACGTTTTCTTTTTTCTCACCTCCGTCAGCCTCTTCTCCCCACCCCACCATTCGTCATCACACCTCCCCAGCCCTGTTGCTGAGTGCCAGTCATGTAAATGAGATAGTTAGCAGATCAAAAAGCATGGAGAGGTATTTTTTAATAGCAGAAGAGGTGTTGATTAGTGTCAGAGAAGGAGAGGCATAGTGAAGGCAGTCTATATCACACCCCAATGCTTTGAGGCATACGTGTGTGTGTGTGTTGACGTCTGTGTGTGTGTGTGTGTGTGTGTGTGTGTGTGTATGCATGTGAGGAAAAGAAAAAGCAGGGAAATGTGTGTCTATGTGTGCACACTCTGGTATGCATTTAGAGTATACCCACAGATGTTTGTCTATGAGAGGGTGTGTGTGTGTGTGTGTGTGTGTGTGTGTGTGTGTGTCATCAAAGTGTGTGTACCTTCCCTCCAGGGGATCAACGTTAATGCATAATACATAGCTCCATATTTCTGACTGTAACAGCAATAATGTTGGCGCTCTGAGTTTATGAAGAGGAGATCAGGTGTAGGAGAAAGTGATTACAGGGCATAAACACTGCAACTGATATTGCTTTATTGTGAGAAATGACTGGCATGGAGATGGCAGTAGCTGAAGACAGCCCCGAAGAAGAGCGCCAGCAACATTGTTAATCAGGTGCTTTACTGCAGTGATTGTCGGTAGTTATGGAGGAGTCACACGGATAACGAGTTGTCCTGGCGAATTAAATTGAAGCTCAAATCAGGCCAAGTGTCGGAACGCTGAGGCATAAAAGTTCCAAATGTGTGTTCACTCATTAAGCTCCAGTATATGATGATGATCTGGCTCGGCTATGTTTATTTGTATATGCAATTTACATCAACAATGGAGATTTATTAGTGTAATCGGGCAGCCCTCTTCTTCTGGTAATATACTGTATGTAATTATGGAGTTAATAGCATTTTAGCTTGAGTCTATGAGTTGTGTGTAGCATTTTTAATTAGACCTCTGAGGGATTGTTTTCTTCCCTTTTTATTATTTTATTTCCGTCATGGTTGCTTGCCGTTTGTCTTTCAAATTTCATCCAGAGCAAGATCTGACCCTACAGTCTTCATCTCTGAATCGAAATTTGAATGCAGCCTTAGATAAGGTTTAGGAATAAATAAATAGCAGTTCAAAGCTGGCATATCAGTGGCTCTTCATTCTGTGTCCAGGGGCTTGCCCGCATGCTTCTGCCTGTGTCAGAATTTTCATCTTCCCGTTCTCCCCAGCTGCTTCCCTCGCACGGCTCTCTCCCTCTCGCTCACACAGATGGCAGAGGGGTCGAAGCACTTTAATGAATTTTCAAAGGAGCTGCATTGGCAATATTAAAAGGAGCTCAAAAACTTAAACGCTTCTGACACTGGAGTCACACGCATGCGCACAATGACATGGCCGTAAAGGTACAAAAGCATAAATGCGCTCTAGCACACATGAATGGCTGTACACACATAAACACCATTATTACTTTCTTCAAAAAACAATTACATCCACAAACACGGAGAGAAAATATCACACCCTACACACCGTCGACATTTTTAATTAACTCCATTAGAATGACAGACACCCTCTGGAAGGTCAAAAGTCAATTTTAATGATGAGCCTACATATGGCAGCCACCGTGTTGCCTTGCAAGGGAAACGAGCACCACTTCTGCTGATCCATCTGTCCCGTGGTAATGACTGCACCTGGCCTCACATGGGCCAGCGCACACAGGTACCAGAGCTCTCAGAACCAGCTCGGTGCACAGAGGGAAACACAATTAAAAAGCAATGAGCACGCTCGCATCTTGCGGCCACACTGTTTACTCATTATGTCTAATTATCTATTTGAGTCAGAGATTTAAAAGTCGAGCTTTTTAGACAGTCAGCGTGAGCGTTTAAGGTGCACTGAGGCCATAAATGACTGTGATCTTGGACCCGATGAATTTCACCTGGAAATGCAGTCAATTGTCAGGCGTGTCCTCATGACCTGTGTTAATGGTTTTCTTGTTGCGAGAGGCCAATGTTTGGGAACCTGATTTGTGAGTAGGGAGTGTCAAACATCATTAAAGCCTTTCTCTTTTTGCTTCTCCTACACACACCAGAGCCTGGAGGAACCACTCCAATCCAGGCCTCTTTTAGCTGGCCTTGATCGCGCTAGTCGACATACGACTGCCTGTAGGGTCCCCCCCCCCCCCCCCCCCATCTTCACAAGTGGCGGATATGAAGGGCCAAGCCAGTGCTGCGCAGCCATAGGCATCACGCCGATTGCCTCTCCCTCTTTTTTATTTCTTCCTTTCTACTCTGTCCTTCCGTCTACTTCTCCCCAGGCAAAAGAATCTTTATCCCACTTCTACGTAGCTGAACTCAGGGTCAGAACTCAGCATCACGCCCACAGGCCTCTGATCTCCCCAACTTCTGATCACTCATCAAGGTCTGTCAGGCAGAATTCTCTAAAATGCTGCATTTGAAAAAGTCCCTTAGTATTTTTTTTAACACAAGAGGGTGGACATGGCCCCTGGGAAGATACATCAGACCAGGGTTGCATTTGATTTAGCTCTGTTCTTTCTTTTTTTCCCTGTCCACCATTGTATAGCAGATCAGAAGGGATTAGTGCAAAAACATATGGACTCTTTTTAATATCCTAAAGATATGTTTTAACTTTTTATGAGAAACATTATGATTAAACGTTAAGATTGCATTGATTTGAGCAAAAATAAAAAAAGTACAATTCTATATTATTTTATATAAAAAAAACAACTAGTTATTAACTTGTCTGTCATCATCTAATTTGACTATAGTCTGGCCTGAGGAAAAAAAATATCTGAATAATAGGAGAGGATTTGAGGATTGAGTGATACAGAGCGTTGTCGGAGCACTTCTGTTTTCAAACAGGAGACAGCTGCAGCAGAAGAAGAACATCTGCCGCGGTGCTAACACAAGCATACCTCGTTTCCGTACTGTCATGCCTGAGCGGCCCTTAAACCGGACAGCGCTGAGTCTGACAACCGCCTGATGAAGTTTGGAGTTTCTATATCTGCGTTCATCAGGCTGTCACTCACAAAGTAGTTATTCACACCTCGACTTGAAGAGAGATTAAAAACAAGTGAGCAATTTTTTTTTTTTTACCCCTCAAAGAACAGCCTTAGCTTTGGAGCCAATCTGGCTTCTTGTCTGACTTGTGTAAACTTCTAGATACTTCTGCAGTCTGTGTGAGCCCAGGCCATCTGTAGCCTCCGTCAGTGCTTCTCTAAGTCTTTGTTGCAACAGAAAAAAAAGAGTTAATGTTTATATCAGCTCAGATGGAAGGGTGCAAGCTCTCTCAGAATCATTGATAACACGGCAGCTCTGTTCTCTCTTCTGAAATGTCTGTTTCACACCTTCTCCCTTCTCTCCCTGCATTGAGGCCTTTTTGCAGCTAACTGGAGCTTGGCCAGCCGGAGCCATTTTGTCCCATTATGTGGTACTGTAAAAAAGAAGAAAAAAAAAAAAAAAAAAACAGCTGCTCCCATTCCACACTGGTGAATAGGTTAAATTGTGACACAAGGAACAGGGCTTTTTTCGTCATGGTCTAAATTGACTGACAACAGGCGCGGGAGGTTCCACTGTTCCCTCTCGGGCTGCCTTCCAGCTCCATTGCTTTTGATTTGCAATTAGCGGCCACACAGTCCTGCAGACATTTTAGAGACAGGACTCTCGCTCTCTCTTTCTGCGCGTGTGTGTGTGTGTGTGTGTGTGTGTGTGTGTGTGTGTGTGTGTGTGTGCCTTCATTGACATGTTTTCATATGCCACTGTGAGAGAAATGGCGGATCCACTGATTGACATAAATTAATTCACGCACTGTAGAACTAGAGGAAAGAGGGATGGATGCCCACTGCAGTGGATCGGTTGAGTGCATGTGTAGTATAGGCCTAGTTTGAGTATTGATTGTGCCATCTCGAATGTAAGCCGCTCTATCATTTATTTAATTGATATTTGTGTTTGTTTTTTTTCGTCCCCCAAAAATGAGTCTACACTGTAAAAAACAAGTGGTTATATTTTTAAAATAACAAGGTAGAAAAGGTATTGGCATCTTCTCTTTTTTAAAGAGGAATACAATTGTAGTCATTATGTTACAGGGGAAAAAAGCTTAGCATACTTCAATTCCAATACGTATTCAAAACCAGTGTATGTGGGTTGTAAGTGCACTTATAAATCAAGTGTTTAATAGCATTGAAATATGCATGCTTGGCATAATATACCAAACCATAAAAGTCACATTTTCTAGGACATTTCCCTATTAAAACAGAGACGAGCCCAGCAATTAGATACTATAGAATGAAATAAGAGATAAGAGCTACTTAAGATACTTATCAAATGCAGAATAATACAGCTTTCTCTTTTGCCTCCACTGACCTCAGAGCTAAATTAGCTGCCACTCTGATCACCTTCAGTCCTTCATCTCTGAGGAGTTGAAAGTTGTAGGGGTGGGCGAGGGAAGTCTACAACGCAATATGGGCGAGGCAGGATTTCTAATGGCTGGCGAAGAACAATTGAAGATGATTAACAACCCCATCAAACCCTCACAGATATACTGTGTTCATTTGTGTAATGGGACTTAAAAGTCAGAATCGTTATGGACAATTAAGGCCAGATCAAAAGATGGTGAATTATTTCTCAGGTAAATATTAGAGTAATGTAATTTGTGGCCACGGCATAAAAAACCTGCAAATCATGAGCGCATTCTTTGTCATCAGATGCTGTACCATTTTAAAAGCAAACACCAGTTGTCGTCATATTGGTTGGAGCGTTTGTGGCGATCACAGTTAACACATATATTTAAGTATAAATAGATACACAAGCGGTGCAAAGGGGATATTCATTTATCAGCAAGTGTGGCTGCAGTTGGCTGTTAGGGACCAAACAAAACAGCTCCTCAGATTCCCTTAAAATGCGGAGTTGTCCCCGCCGTGGTGCACTGACTGTTATGTGATGAATGAGGAAAGTCAAGACCGGCTGTGTCAAAAAGAATCTCCCTTGAGGAAACTGATGTCCTTGTCCTAGAGCCGCATAGTCTCAGAGGACTAAATACACAGCACTGCAAATATCCCACCAAGGGCAGATGATGTCTCTCTAAGTTTAATCCAAATTTCTGGACAAAGTGTAATGTCTGTTGCCATGTTTTCTTTACACATCAATAGCTTTTTGGTGAAAAGACATTGTGTAAATACTAAACACCGAACACGTTGATGCATTTAACAAGATGAGCTGCCAACAGTTACACAATAGTTTTAATTATAGGCTGCTTGAATCCCTAGTTAACTCAGCCCAGTACAGACATGTACAACTTGTTTATATATCGGGATGTGACTACCTGGGTAGAATTTGTTATTTGTTGTCGTGCTAATCTATTTTAAGTACATAGTATGTCTTCATAAGCTCTTATTTGACTTTGTAAATGGGGCTACATACAGAATTTGAAAGTCTTTTAAACTACAGAAACCTTGCAGTGTACTACTTCCCCAACACATTGTCGCACAAGACATTTCATGAGCAATGGCAATATCAAGGAAAAATTGACTAATAAAATTGTCACATCACAAACAAGAAAGTAACCCATTTAATCTGGAAGGAAACTCAAAGGGTTCATGGTGTGGCCGCCAGTTACTCATCTTGGCATAGCCATTTCTGCCTTATTGCAAAGGCTAGCCAAAGCAAAACTTGAGCCCATGCCTTCACTAAAGCCCATGCCTGAGCAGTGATATGCTGCTCACTATGTTGCATCACAGAGGCTTTTTGTAATTCCCCAGCACTGACCACTCCAAACATCCCCAAATCCCTCTTGTCAATATAGAAAAGACAACATGAGGAGCAGACTTCTCAGCTTTTCTTTGCCTTGTCAAAAGTTTTTCTATCGTGTTGTGGGTTCTACACAGCATAACTAAGACCCTGGAAGCAGCTTATCTGCTTAAAACAGGAGGGTGAGAGAGGGTGAAAAAAGTGTCTCCGTCTTCTATCTTTTTCACAGAGTGGGTTTATTGAAGCCACCAGAGCTTTGGTTTCTCCCTCTAGATTCCCCCTCCACCATCCCCACTAGTCTAATCCACTGAGGCCCAGGCTACCTCCACTGCTTTTGATTGGCCAGGGTTCCGAATATCCACCACCAAGGCTAAGGGAATATCTGGGCAATCTTCACTGCACTGCAAAAAGAGTGTCTATTAATAAACGCAAAAGGTGATGAGATCACATTTCAAATTTTGCCACATCCCACGCATCTCCTCTCCATTGTTATTGTTATCTTTCATCGGCGTCCATTCAAGTGTCTTGGTCTCTCACTCTACCAAACAACACTGATGCTAATGTCATTGAAACCCCAGGTGCTTCGAGGGGCTCTTGAAGTCTGACATCAGTCCCTGCCACCCCCTCCCCTGGGTCCAATTTTCCCGGTATGAAGCTTCAAGGTCCTGAGTTGAGCTCTCTATTTAGCAACAACGGTAGCAGCGAGTGAGAATGTGTGTCAGACAGAATGGTAATGAGCGTCCCAGAGATTGAACCCCAGTCTTCCCCCCTTTTCCTGAAAGTAGATTTGTTCTCACGAGCCAAACAGACATTGTAATCACATTCCCCCACCGTTGATCCCCTTGGGATGTGTTGCATGCACACCAAAAATGTAAATGAATACAAGGGAATAGACACCATTGGTGATAAATCATATTACTGGCAAATTCTGCTTAGCAACACAACTAGACTGCACTGGTAAGCAATTGCAGCTCAGCTTTAGTCCTGCGTCTTCTATTTCCCTCACACTGCATCCAGTTATTGTCAGCTCACTCCATTTCCTTGTTTTATTGCACATTTACCAGAAAGCCAAACTGTACTTTGGAAGAGTACATTCGTAGAGGGACCACTTTAATTGTTAAACAAAAAAAAGAAAAGCATGCTGTAATGGAAATCCAGTATAAACTGCTCAGGCTGCCAGAGATTTGGCACAGGAAAGTGGAGGAGAGTACAGGTCTTATAAT
This sequence comes from Cebidichthys violaceus, assembly GCF_023349555.1. Lineage (NCBI taxonomy): Eukaryota > Metazoa > Chordata > Actinopteri > Perciformes > Stichaeidae > Cebidichthys > Cebidichthys violaceus. The sequence continues at coordinate 6,691,289 of NW_027176361.1, forward strand.
ATCAATTTATATAATTTTTTTGGGGAGATATGACTGTTAGGCAGTGACGTAGTGAAAATGGCCGGATGTTGCTTTTTTTCAGGGTACCTGTTCATTGTTTGTGCAGTGGCCACCCTGAGGCCTTGTCGGGTAGTGCAGTACTGCCATGTTGTTATGGTGTTGGAACCTTGGACGTTGGCAAGCTAGGGGAAATAGCAACGGTTTATGTGCACAGGGTGAGATATATCAGAGGGCGACTAAATTGCTGCATGGTTGTGTGAGCACAATTGTTTGTCCGGTGGTTACCGGTATGTCACACTGGTGCAAAAAGAATCAAAAGTTTGTCGGCAATAGATGAGGTTTTCGCTTACATCCTCTCTGCCTCCACCCTCAAAATCTTGAAACACCGACAAATATTAATGCAAGTTGTGCAAACTTTGAATCCTCGTGGGGAACTATCTGAGACGTTTCATGTCCCTCGATTAATAAATGATGTCCGCCTCTTGACAGGGACTATTCTTAACCCCTAGTCAGTACAATGCTGGGACACCGTCATTTTTCAGGGGAGCTAGTGACAGCCTCAGCCCGCATTGAAGTTCAGCTTGCTGTACTTTGTAATTTGCTGACATTTCTCTTCTCTCTTTCTCTCTCTCTTATTTCCCCCCTCCTCCCTCTTTTCCCCAATGGCCCGCTTACAGATGTGACCAACTATTCCACACTAGGTAAGACTCATTTAATTCCTCATTGCACTGTTCTCAAGAGTGAGACTCATGTTTGAGTTGTCATGTGTGTTTGGGAGAGAGATGTGAATGCATGAAAATGGAAGAGGGTTAGATGGGGGTGGGGTGGAATCAAACCGGCACCAAGATGCTGCTGTTTGTTCAGTAAGGTATGTAATGCTCTGCAGTCCTCCCCCATCCCATTTTCCCATATGTGTTCATGGGAATACACAATGGTGGCTTTTTCTTGCAAGCGGATTGTGTGCTCTGTGCCTTCAATTTGAATATTATTCAAATGAGAATCAAATGGCCCAGATTGTTCAAAGAATACGCCGGCAGTGTTGACTTAAACAAGCATAGCACGGATGGTGTCCGTTTCCCACTGAGGTGTGTGTGTGTGTGTGTGTGTGTGTGTGTGTGTGAGGAAATATCTCATAGCTGTGAACTCTTCCTCTGTTCAAAACTCCACATGTCAACATGAAACTCCTGGTACTGGGGACACCGACAGTGTCCATATGGTCACATAGCCTTGAACGTCCTGTTCTCAGGGGAGAACAACCGTCTCTAAGGGACCTACTAATCTTTTGCTCACTTCATCCGAACTTCATGGCAGGCTCAAGAGACTTCACACCGGCACTTAAGTCCAAACCCAGATAAACACCAAGAGGCTGTGTCTGAGTTGACCAAAACAAGTTGGTCTGAGATCAGTAGAAATGCAATTCTCCCCTGTGCAGTCTGTATCAGACATCCAAATGTTGTGTACTGATTGAAGGGGTGATTGTGTTGCTTCTGGCTGTGCAACAAATTGCCCCAGGGCTAATAAAGATAACCATACCTTATGAATGGCATTTTTCAAATGTTAGCCGTAAAACATGATCGCTAAAATGCCAGTATCATTCCATCCTGACTATACCATAACCTTTTTTCATCTCGGAAAAGAGTTTATGAGGAGCAGACTTTTAACTTGTGTATGGCCATATGTAAAAATGGCGGCAATCACTTCCTCTGGCAATGGCGGTAAACGGACGCACTTTGTAGCGCAATGACGATGCAAGCAAACCATGGGTTGTACAGGCATTGAACAAGGCTGACAGCAAAGCAGCAGACTTACATCCCCAACAATTGAATTGGGTTGAACAAGCAAAACTCAGTGTGAAAGCAGCACAGGCTGCTGAATGCCAAGACGAGTGTGCATTCTATGTTTTGTCAGACTGTTTCTGGAGACGCTCAGCGGGCTGTAGGATTGTGATAGAGGTCAACTGCACGATTGAATCCACCATAGTGGGGCCTCAGACCAGACCAGCAGGACCTTTCAACACTAACCATGGCTCTGAGCATCTGTTCATGGGGGGAAAATCAATCAACTCATCTTGAAGGTGGTGCAAGGGAACTGGACAAATGAGAAAACTGGCAAACCTTCATGCTACTCTTACTTGGCTGTTGTTTTGTCTCAGATGCATAGTTGTTGTTAGTGCACTTGACTTTTCGTACTCGGACAGTTTTTGGATACTGCCACCTCATTGTGTAATTGAAAACCCAGCGCCATGCCACTACACCAGCACAGTTCGGCAACCAGGCAGAGCATCTGCAAGCAGTTCTGGTCCGGCTCTCAACTCTTTGAGGCGGGCGCTGGCTGACTGCTCGGAAACAGAAAACCCCTGGCTTGCTGAGAATAATAAGTACCCATGGGAAGCTGCCAGATGGACATTTACTGTGAGCCTAGCTGGAGAGGGAGAAATCTGTCAAACATCACACTAGGCATCTGTGGGGGAGCAGTGCAGGTTCACGTCCACTATGTCGGATGAGAGGAGTGCTCTTTGTCGAGACTAAAAAGCAGTTAGATTTTTAACATATCATGTCTAGTTGATGCATTCACCTTCTTTCAAGGTCGGCAATCCACATTACATTAAAGCCACCTGTTACAGTGAAAGCTTTAAATAATGTCCAGATAATGGACGCTTTAAAGAAGTTCATCATATAGTATCTCAGATTGCAGACAGTCTCTAAGTGCAGTAGAATGGCTTTCTTCATTTAACTCAAATTGTATTCTTATTTCCAGTTGCTATTAATTAACATCAAGCTCAATTTGCAGCCCAATCCTGCTGTGCTGCTGATGCGAGACTTGAGATAAAGATCTAAATGTTATACTTGCTACAGGCAGTCTGTCCCCATCATGCAATAATAAGGCAAAAGCATGTTTTTGCCTTAGATACTCCTTGAAGCCCTGTCTTTTGACTTGAAGTAGAAATGCCCAGTATTTTTTTTTTTGTTCATACACTCTTCAATACAAAGCTGTCGGCGAGGAATTACAATTGGCTCATTATGCTCCGGGAAGCTCGAGGGTCTCAGTGCTGGTAAGGAGAGGGAGAATGAGAGAGAAAGAGCACAAAGAGTTCATCCTAGTATCGTCAGCAGTGAAATAGGACCTTGGTTCTCTTAGACAATCTGTGCACCAGTTATTATTGCATTATGTCTGGCAGTCCTCCTCTCAGACAGGAACTGAGCCACACTTGAGCAGTGATATAACACTGGCACAGAAGAGAGTGATTGCTGGCTGCTCAGTTAAGCAAATACCATTACGATGTTGAAGTCTAAAAGTAGATCTGTGCTTGGTGAAAATGATAAAAGGCCAGCCCGGACAGTATTCAAAGCACTGGTAGCTTTGTTATACACAGGAGTGGATTCTTCTGAAATGGTTCGAGTTTATTCATCTCTCAGAGGACAAGAACAATGCTATTCACGGATATCACAACACTTTCAAGTCTCCATCTGGGCTTCTCACGCCCTGGAAAAAACGCTGTTACGTGCTTTTCAAAAAATTAAGAACAACTGCTTGTTTGGAATCATACGTTTTTTTGATAACTATGCGCGCTATCTTTACTTAAGAGAGAGAAAACATAGGTGGGTGAGCGTAACAGAATATATGTTTTAGCAATGATCTTGAGTTCACAGCCCTCACAGGAATGCTTGTACGTAGAGCAAGCGAGCTGTCATAACCCCAAACAATTAAAGAACAACCAGGACTTGCTCCTGTGGTGGGTCTTAATGTTAGCGCTTTCTTTCTTTTAGCCGTGCCCTCTGGGTAACGGGCCATTTTGCTAATGGTGAGTTTCTCGGGCTTGTCAAAAGCCTCCTGGCATTAACAAAAGCTCTTGAGAGAGATTAAAGTTGCTGTATGTTAATTCTTTCCCCCTCTTTTTTAAAAAAAAACCCCCATCTACTGCAGGGAAAGTTGTTAATAAGAAATGTGACTGATAGCTACTTAGCGTGAATTTGTATAAATTCTACAGTAATTAGACATGAGTGACGAATTCACCAAGTGTTCACTTTTACAGCCGCCTCTGAGAAATCTGCTAACATTGCATTTTGTTAGCAGAGCGTGTCGCTCCTCGCCTCTTTGATAGGCAATGTCCATATTTTCATAATAATCACCCATAATTGCAGCTGATCACACATGTTCATATTCATGCTATATGCACATGTAGATTCTTTAAGGGTGTTGTGCCACAGTAATTTGGGCAGACACACCATGGAGACTCGTGTACACTTGGTCGCCCCCATCCCGGCAAGTGAGGCGGTTCGGCTGTTACGAACAGATGGCTTATCTTTAACTTTATCAGTGACGGCAGTGTCACCAGCAAACGCGATAAGTTGCTCCAGTGCCTGGGGAGAGCGGCATCCATCAGTAGCTAACAGCATATGGTGAAGGCACATTAAGGTGTCCTCTCTCTCTTTCCCTGCCTTCCTGTTCTATGAGTGGTTCTGCAGCCAAGCATCAGATGCTGACTTCACAGGACAAAGTGTATGTGTGCATTTGAGTGTGTGCTGAGGGGCAGTGGGCACCCAATTTGAGATAGTGTGCTGTCTGTTTGATCCGTTTTATGTGATTTCAAAGCTCTGCGGTAATTCATTTACTTGTTTATTTATTTTTTGCATAGGATTAGAGTTGGCCCTAACTCCCAAACCCTATCTACCAGCAGCTTTTTTTTTCTTGTTTGTGTCTTTAACGCGGTTTTAGGAGTTTAACATGGTAAAATAAAGTTTATTTTCCATTTGGTGAGAAGATTCGGTGTCAAGAATTAGTGTTGTTTTTCCTCTCTCTCCAACTATAACAACCTCAATTGCCATCCCAACCTAACCACCCTGGTGATGCTCTATTCCAACATTGGAAGGAAAGCGTGTTTACCAGACCCTCCATGTGTTGCATTCCTACATTAAGCTGAATGTCAATCAAAGTCTTGTTTGCTTGAGCAAGTGGCTCAGTCTTCCACGGACCAACATGACAGCATGGTGTTGGACACAAATCAAACGCACTACAGAAATTACCTTCACCTCCTGTGTGGATTGGGAAGTACACAGTAGCAGAAGAAGTGCTAATGAAGTCAAGCTTCTCTCCCGAGGCATACACAAATTGTTACATAATGATATGTTTCAGTCCTTAACACACAAGACTAAATGTATTATGAACAGCACTGCCCGAATGTTTCTAAGTTGAAATAAAAAGCCTTGTACAAGTCGTCAGAACAAGTGACACCATGCCTGAAGGCATGTGCCACTTCCTAAACCTTACTACATTCATTCTTATTTTAGAGTCATTGTTTTTCAGCAATTATTTAATACCGTGTTATAATCACCTCCAGTGCTTTTTAATTTTACTCTCTCTCTGTTGCTTTTTCTGTTTTCACATCCATTTTATGCTAAATTTCAACTCATGTAAAAACTCTCTGATATGTCACAGCATGCATCCTACCCAACCCCTTTTAGCTTTCCCTTTTCTATTGTTATTCCCATGTTGACGTCTCTCCACGCAACAATAATTAGCCTGCTCTTCAAAAATATAATTTTCTATTGTGTCTTCAGGGTTTGGTCATTAAATGAACAAAGGCAGTCAAAGGACTGACACAATATGCACAGCTGATTAAAGGTGCAGGCATCACAAACGTTGGTTAAGAAACAATCAGTGAATCTACTTGTTCTTACATCATCCTGTTATCTCATGTTAACAAGGAAACTTGTGCCAAGGACACGTTTCTCAAGTGCAGAAATGTGTTGTTTGACTTGTCGCAGAGTCTTTCTTTTCCAGTCAGCTTGTGAAAACAGACAAAAGCATAGCACATACAGAAGGTTAAGCTATATGATGAAGTTCCTCTCTCAGTACAGTATGTGCATATACTATTTCCTGCATCTACAGGAATGATGCTGCGAATATGCTGCTGTTTTTAAGGCCTACACATTCTTGTATTACCAGGAAAAGCTGTTGGGATATCAGCTGAAGTCATGTGGTCTCTTTTGAGACAGCATCTGGCCCAAGCTGGCTCAAGCACCCTGCATCCATTTTGGCAGAACATTTGAGAATGATTAAGACCACTGGACAGAATCCATGGCCTTGCTCCTCTGAAGGTTGAATGTCAGAGGTCGCTGGGTGGCCAACCCATCTGCCGGCCTGGCGATGCCACATACAGTACAGGCTGGACGTTCGTAATAGAGTGGCATGTTTCGTGGGTGTCTAAGCAAAGAGAGGCTGTGTTCACTGCCTGCTCAGACGTATACTCTACATCTACATCATAGCAAAGCCTTCCAACAGATTATGTCATTATCACTGATTTATTAACAGTGTTTTGAAAGATGCAAAGTGACTAATTAATTTGTTTTTTGTGAGATATCAATCTTATGCAAAGGCATATGCTTAATAGTCTTGAAGAATATCGCAGCAAACCTTGCATTCAAAACATTGTTCCACTGTGTGAAGGTACTATTACATTGTGTCGTCAATATTGGGTCTGAACTTGAACTCATGCATGGGGCCTACAGACATGGTAGGATTAACCTATTGGGGGGGCCTGTGTATTTTGTATGCACTCAAGTCCTCATTAGATGAAGTGCACACAGCAGACTGCATGGCATTTACATCATGTGTGTTCAGGCACGATGCTGATAAGAAGGTTACTTGCGTTTTGGCAGGAGAGTCCAACACACACTCATTGTAGTACTCCTATGAAATGGAAAAAAATAAATAAACGTAAAACCTATAATTAAAAAAACATGATCTGTCACGCAGCCAGTATGAACAGCTGTGGTAATTAAAATAACAATGTGACATGGACAGCTGAAAAATATGGCCAAAACGCTGCCTGTGTAGACAAGATTCAAAAAACAACTTAGAAGTGCTACCTATCATATTTCAACTTTATTGACCCTATATTTTAAAGTATTTGGTTCCCTCTCTTCTGTTTGATTTTCCTTTTACTGTAAAGCCAATGCTAAACTAGACTAAAAGAAAAAGAAGGGAAGATACCACATGAATTTTCACTCCAAAAGTCGTGCCATCCAACAGCTCCATTCAGAAATGATTGACAACCTTTAAGCTGGTCATTCAAGCCAAATTACTCGTTCAGAGGCAGTTTACCAAGCATTTGATCAAGGACAAGAGGGATTCAGCCGTAACACTTGATACTCATGTTCAGCCTTGGTATTAGTCACATTTTGATATGAATCCACATCATCATTCAGAATAAAGCATTCACTAGCAAGTGAGCAGTCTTTCACACGACACAACAGAGTATGGGTTTGTAGCCTCAAAAGGTGGCTTGATCTATTAGATTATTTCCTCTCGTTAATTACCCTTAATAGTGCAGCAAGCGACACTGCGTCACGATTAGGGGCAGCAAAGCGTGGTTCTGTAGAGGCTGCACTATATTTACCCTGCAGAGCTCTATGTATACACAAAGCTGCTGCACCATGTCCCAGTACAATACCACTTTCACTTTCTTGACCAACACAAAAATAGAATAATGCGCTAATTAGTCCTCTGTGGCCGGGCATACGGAGAGCACAGGTTTGTAAATACAGGAGAGGATGTGTCCTCGACTGTCCCTTGTTACAGATGAAAGGCCTGAAGCCAGATGGGGAATTTGAGCCAGGCTGTTGTTTTTTTTCCTGCTCCGACATGTGCACTGACATTCCTGCAGGTCAAAAAGGGAAATTACTGTGAGGTTTGTGTTTGCTTGGGGCCTCTGGTGTCCGCGGGCCTTGCTAAAGGGTTATCCTTGGGGTAAGGACAGAACGGTGACCATGAGATTGGATTAGAGCTTGAGACATATAAGTAGGTTAATGAACTGCTGTGTTTACGGTGGAAAGGATCGTCATCTCACAACTATATTCTCACTCTAAGACAAAGCTCTGGTTCCACATCGTACAGAGGCAGCATCTCAATAATGGCTTAGCAATGAGTTTGACTGTTCATTCATTTCTTTTGTGTGGGGAAGTAGTGCGCCCGATACAGTATGCAGGGACATGGAAGGTGTGGAGCTGGCAGTGGTGGATGGACACAAAGCCAGCCTGACTTTAGAGTCAAAAGACTACTGTTTCATGAACAGTAAGCATTATGTTTCCCAAATCTTAACCACATGTTTTAGTAACCTAACCCTAGTCATACACTTGTCAGTATACAGTTGTGGTCAAAAGTTTACATACACTTGTAAAGAACATAATGTCATGGCTCTCTTGAGTTTCCAGTTATTTCTACAACTCTGATTTTTCTCTGATAGAGTGATTGGAACAGATACTTCTTTGTCACAAAAAACATTCATGAAGTTTGGTTCTTTCATGACTTTATTATGGGTTAACAGAAAAAGTGACAAAATCTGCTGGGTCAAAAATATACATACAGCAACATGAATTAGCAATTTTGGTGACTTAGAAAGTTGTGTCAATGAAATGAGCTTCATAGCATGGCCTCTTAACTTCTTGTGAGTGATTATGAGTGACTACAGCTGGTGACTTCTCTGAGGCCATTTAAATAGGGCTCATTGGATACAAGCGCCCACAAACGCTACAATGGGAAAGTCAAAGGAGCTCAGCATGGATCTGAAAAAGCGAATCATTGACTTGAACAAGTCAGGAAAGTCACTTGGAGCCATTTCAAAGCAGCTGCAGGTCCCAAGAGCAACAGTGCAAACAATTGTTTGTAAGTATAAAGTGCATGGCACTGTTTTGTCACTGCCACGATCAGGAAGAAAACGCAAGCTATCACCTGCTGCTGAGAGAAAATTGGTCAGGAGGGTGAAGAGTCAACCGAGAACCACCAAAAAGCAGATCTGCCAAGAATTAGAAGCTGCTGGAACACAGGTGTCAGTGTCCACAGTCAAGCGTGTTTTGCATCTCCATGGACTGAGAGGCTGCCGTGCAAGAAGGAAGCCCTCGCTCCAAAAGCGGCATCTTAAGGCTCGACTGAAGTTTGCTGCTGATCACGTGGACAAAGATAAGACCTTCTGGAGGAAAGTTCTGTGATCAGACGAAACAAAAATCAAGCTGTTTGGCCACAATGCCCAGCAATATGTTTGGAGGAGAAAAGGTGAGGCCTTTAACCCCAAGAACACCATGCCTACCGTCAAGCACGGTGGTGGTAGTATTATGCTGTGGGGCTGTTTTGCTGCCAATGGAACCGGTGCTTTACAGAGAGTAAATGGGATCATGAAGAAGGAGGATTACCTTCAAATTCTTCAAGATAACCTAAAATCATCAGCCCGAAGGTTGGGTCTTGGGCGCAGTTTGGTGTTCCAACAGGACAATGACCCCAAACACACATCAAAAGTGGTAATGGAATGGCTAAATCAGGCTAGAATTAGGGTTTTAGAATGGCCTTCCCAAAGTCCTGACTTAAAATCCCATTGAGAACATGTGGACAATGCTGAAGAAACAAGTCCATGTCAGAAAGCCATCAAATTTAACTGAACTGCACCAATTCTGTCAAGAGTGGTCAAAGATTCAACGAGAAGCTTGCCAGAAGCTTGTGGATGGCTACCAAAAGCGCCTAATTGAAGTGAAAATGGCCAAGGGACATGTAACCAAATATTAGCACTGCTGTATGTATATTTTTGACCCAGCAGATTTGATCACTTTTTCTGTTGACCCATAATAAAGTCATGAAAGAACCAAACTTCATGAATGTTTTTTGTGACCAAGAAGTATCTGTTCCAATCACTCTATCAGAGAAAAATCAGAGTTGTAGAAATAACGGGGAAACTCAAGAGAGCCATGACATTATGTTCTTTACGAGTGTATGTAAACTTTTGACCACAACTGTATTAGCCACCACTGACAGTAGAAAAACAAAATACAGTAACAGGATCTTACAACTTTTTTTATTAGATTAATTGAAAATGATGGTTGGTGCTATTTTGTTAGCCACAACTTTTCTTTTGGAAAGAACTTGTTTTGTACCGTTTGTGCCTTGAGTTCTGAATTGTCGCATTGTTTTGTGTCTACTCCACCATTAGTCAGTAACCAGTGGATACTGTCTCCAGAATGGACCAAAACACATTGCATTATTTAAAGGAAACTTTCACGCTGTTGATATTTGCAATTTCACAAGGGATATTAAAAAGTTTTTTCAATTCACACGGAGCACTTTAAATATAACTAAGTGACTGTCAGGCCGCACGAGTCATTCATACAGTAGCATCACCAAGTTGTATTAATTCGGTGTTTGTTTGAGATGCGAAGAGGCTGCTACATGTGTCACCACAGCATTATTTGTCATCTTGTTACCGTGCACCCACCTCTCACTTCTTTTATCTTCTCGCTCCGAAACTTTCCTCTTTGACTTGGCATGATAATCACCTCACTTAAAAGATGGCAGGCAAGGAATAGAAATCAAGGTACCATATGCAAGAATAACATGCTGACACTGCATAGTCAACGGCAGTGAATATTCTCTCCCACATGTTTTTTTTACCTCTTTAGATTTCCATCGTAAACATAGTCTGTTATCTATTCCTATCCAGCTTTTTTCTACTTTTTTTAATCACTAGATTTGTATTTACATTTTCTAGCGGGTTCGCGTATTGTGGGCACCAGTCACACACACATTCGGTGTCATGCGGACGATTACACACCAAGTATTTGTTCAACGGTGAATAAACCTCTCACACTCATAACAAAGGCAAGCAACATACATTCAGCCATGTTAGTGCAAAGATTTGCACAAACTTATCAAATAAAATCCCCAGACTCACTTTCAACAATGCAATTATAAAAATTGAAATGCTCTGAACATGCAGAAGTAGCGTAACAGAATTACAGGAAAACATGAACTTCTTCTCTACAGAGATGATGAACTACAGCAGTGTCTCATGGTATAGTCGTGTCATCACTGTCTTAACCATATTAATTACTGAGCTAGAACAGGTAATTTATAAGGTGGACATTAAGTCAGGCTAAGTTGAGTTAGGTGCATTATGATTATATTAACATAATCCGCTTGTTAAATTGGATCAGCAATATTATTAAAGCAGGCATAGCTTTCACTCAGTGTCACTAATTCCTCTGACGCTTAAGTCCTAATGAGAAATAAGGAAGCACTTACAAGGAAGCGTACAGACTGAACGGCAGGTAGAGATTATCTGTCCGCCTCACTCAATTTCACTCACACACTCTGTGTCTTTGTCATAATCGCAATTACACAGAACCCGACACACCAAGAAACAAAGGAAACCACACACACTCAGGAAAACACACTTGCAGCTTGCAGCCTCGGCCTGTGTGCCGATGCTCTCAAAAGAATAGCACAAACACATCATTACAAGGTTCTTGGGAAAACCGTATGGAATGGAGACCAGTTGACAGTCCATGATTTGGCACAAAATGGGAGTTGTCATACTGTTGTCAAAAACTGCGCTTAGGTTTTCAGTGTTGCCACATTGGGAATTATAAAGTAGAAACTGTGAAAGCTAAAGAATGAGGAATAGCATTTATAACACTGCTGCGATTAAAACATAAAAGGAAAAAGTGAGTCAGAACGCTAGAGGACGATTGTTGGTTGTACGTGACGTGCTGTTTTTTGGGGGATTCTCTTATAAGAATATATAAACGTTACTGTTATGAATGCATTCAGTGCAAGTTGTTTGATTATAATACGATATATCCTCTCCAGTTGTTTTGTTTTGTTTGTCTTCATGCCAATATTTTGTCATTACACACATAATATGCACCGATTCGTGACAATTATCAGCCCCGGTTGGAGAGGGAGACCTGCAGCAGCTCTGGCATGTGTGAATAGGCTAACACACAGAATCGCAGAGAGCAGTCCGAGGGGAACCATTCACTGTCTTATCAGGCTATCTGACAGCACACAATGCTAATTCAGGTGTGAACAGTAAACTAATTTCCATTTTTCAGTCCGGCCATGCTTTCATAAATATTGACTGTCTGCCCATCTCGTTGCTTCCCACTGGACACACAAACAAAAACTTAAATATCCAGAATGAATTGGAAATGAGTTAAAAAAGGATTAATCATTTTGCACTGAACACACATAATATGACAGCCAATACCCTATCGATCACTGTGGAATTCTAATTCACCCATAATGACACAACATTAAGTGAACCTGATTGATAGTTTTTACACATGGGAGGACACAATTATGTTCCACACGGGACACACGTGCACCCGGCGAAGCGTGCGCACACACACGCGCAATCCGGCATGCTCTAGTCCGCCACAAATCCACACACTCCCATTCCATAATGTTATTATCTCATTCTCCACGGTCTCATTTTTCACAAAGCCCCAGGGTGTGTGAGGGACAGTCAGGGTTGAGCTCACACAAGCCCAGGCTGCACACCCGACTGCCAGTGAAGGTCTGTGTTAGTACCAAGTGCAACACTGCCAGAAGAAACGGGAAAATGGAAACGACCCAGATGATCCTGCAACACAATGTGGTGCAGGACCAGTGGAAGCAGCTGGTTGACTATTATTTGGAGATTCAATTTGGAGACTGACTATTGAAAGGACGTTATTACCTGGGAGATAAGTAGGCTCAGGTCTTTACAGCCACACAATACAAAAAGACCTCAGTATAACAGAGGGGTTGGGCTGTTTATCAAGGCCAATTGATTTCTTTAAAACTCATGTGGTGGCTTGCAAAAGATAACTTTATCTCAACTATTTACATTTCCAACAATGCAGAACAGTGTGTTCCAGCTGTGAAGATAATAAAGTATTATTATTCAAACCAGACATGATCTGAATGCCTGATCTTATTCATCATTATCATAACGTCGTGGACTGTTTTGTCGGGGACAGAAGATGAGTTGAGGTTGTGTCAGAGACTTCAAGAGACCAGGGTTGGTTATCAAACTCAAGCATGTCCAATCAATATTTGTCTTTGTGAGGAAAATCTTTTAAAGTTGCCACGGAGACAGTGTTTTCTCCTCATCAAACACCTACCCTCGCTGTATGAAATGGACTGCGGGATTCATTTCACTGTCAAGACACCCAACTGTCCATTTTCCCATCTGTCCAAACAGGCTCCGTGCTGTAGACTGCTGCACCTCTTGGACATGGTGCTTAATCATTGCGATGAATTTTGGGATCCTATTCATTCTCATTAGGGAAGTCACCATCTGATTCACTTGTAGTTGACTTTTTAACTTCTGCAAACTATATTCTCCCTCCATTTTTCTTTTCTTTTCACACAAAGGCAGTGAATCACAGCAGTACATAAAATGCATTGTGCAGGTTTCGACAGTTCAGGTTCAGGTAGAGTGTACTTCTGCCGGTATTGTGATTCATAGAGGTCAGAGATTACCTGATATTTGTGTTATTACATCTGCCAACGAGGTTATGTTTGCAGTCCAGTTTGTCTGCTTGTTTGTCTCGCCGTGGACTCAGCAGATTCTAATGCAATTTGGGTGGAGAGTGAGGCAACGGCCCAAGGAAGGAAACTGATTCGTTTTCAGCTATGTGGTCATTTATCAAGCATTATGTTTCCACTCAGCTGTAACGCTAAAGTGTGAAGAAAAATTCTACACTCAACTGTTCCATATAGATATTACACCTACACAGATCTTCTACTATTTTGGATTTCCTTTGGAAAACAATTTTCACAACCCATAAATGGCACCCAGTCTTACCTAAACATGTTAAATCCTATAACATATTTGGATGTTAGAAGGTATGCACATATCAACTCTGCGCTGACCTACATACCTTTGTCTATAGGCACTACAAGACTGAAACATGGTCGATTAAGACTGTCATATTAAACTCAACTTACTCGATATTTACTTTTAATACTCATTTAATACACATTTTGAAGCCATGCTAGTCACATGGCTAAAATATGTTTCCATTAGTACCACCAGCAGATAAAATGTTCACATATTCTATGAAATATCTCTACATCCACTGCATGGACTGGCATGAAATGTTGTACAGAGATTCATGGTTCCCAGATGATGTATCAGCAACTACTGCATTGCAATGGAACACACACGTTCATGCCCCCCTCAGCGTGAATTGTGGTAACTGTGGTGATTCCGAGACTTTCTCTCCAGCTCCATTATCGAGTAAAAATTCCTATTTGTTCAATAATTGATACCGACAAAAGCAATAAGCCTCAGCTGTATTTTGTATTCAGTGCTTTAGCAAATGTTAGCACTGTCATTATGAGCACGTTACCACGCTGATGTTTGCATTTAGTTTGAAGCGCCTTAGTACAGCCTCACAGCGCCCGTAGCATTGCTGCAGACTCCTTGTTGTATGGTGTCCATCAGAAATGCTATGACTTCTCACGCACAGCGTTTACTGTGTTGTGTAATAACAAAGACCCCAGCCTTGAGCAGTGGAACAATCAGTAGACACAGTAGTGACATGCTGCCAGAGGCAACTGGATCAGATGACTGGACTGCCAGCAGATAGCCACACACATGATTAGTGTCAGATCAGTGATATCATTTAATGTGACGCCTCAGACACGGGCCAGCTGTTACTGTGGGTAGCCAACTCTCCATCACTTCTTTGGTTTGGAGACACAATTTTATTCATGGTCACCGGCAGTGGAAAGAAGGGGTTGGAAACGTATCTCCATGTGTCTCCGTCAGACCAACAGCTCATCGCCTGGAGGCGACGCCACAGACTACTAAATCACAGAGTTAGTGATTAGCAAAGTTGGAGAAGCAAAGACAGGAACCAAAGCCCCAACCAGTAACTCTCAACATTGAATTTAACGTGTGTCCAGCAGGTGCTGTAGAAATGTTCCCTCAATCTTTCAATGTCCACATTCATATCTCAAAAGATGTTAATGCAGCATGTGGTTTTGCAAAGTAAAAGTGAGCAAAAAAGAATGTATTAGAGCCGTCAGTAGAACAACATGAGGTGTAAATTTGCCATGGCGCTCTTCCACTTTTGATACTTTTCTAACACATTCACAAGAATAGCGATGGCAGCATCTTTAAATTTAGATTGACGCCCCCTGAACGTGTGATGAACACTAATTAACAACCTTTCAGCTTGAGAACATGCTAGTCTCCTGCCTCTTTGCACATTGCTTCCCCTTGTTGCTGCTGCAGTGGCAGGTGGAGTGGAGGACTGGGACTTTATTTATTTTTTGATTGGCTCCTGTAAGATGTTGATTTTTGCACCCCTCGGAAAGTGTAAACCACCTGTTTACTCACACTCACATCCTCATGAGTTTTCAGAACAGCCTTGTGCTTTCATCCTCAAAGCTATCCATGCTTTCACACAAACTTGCCGCACGATACTTTCAGATTTGCCTTAAACACTCGTCGAACTGCAGATGTATTATTACTGTGAAGTGTGAGGATTTTGTCACAGGGACAAACGGTTGGTTGAATTTAACTTTGTGCTCATCCTGTATGCAGGGTGGATAGGTTTAACACTGGTTGAGTTGTTTGCTTGTTTTTATGTTCACAATATAAAAAGTGACATTTGAGGAAAGACATTTGAGCACTTTTGTCTTGTGTTCCTTCAAAATTTGAATAGTATATTAATACTGTCTTTCTGCTCACAACATCCATCTGGATGTTTTAACAAACAACCCATTTGATGAAAATGTCTATCCCCGTCAGGAGAAAATATATATTCAATCAATCTTTTTTGTGTAATTCAGCACCAAATGACTAAGACACAAAAGCTGTTTTGAATAAATTGAAGGATACTTGATTTTGTGAAATAAACTTCTGCATCTGTGATGTTTACCCTTCTCTTCTCTGTGTGGGCTTCATGCCCAGAACTGGCCGATATCCACAATGGCTAGCTCAAAGCAAGGCCTTAAACTCAGTCAATACCATTTGCTGTGATGTTTCACACCACACTCTTGTGGTTTTTTAAGCAAACAAAGGGGCAAAAGGACAAGTGAAGACAGGAAGAGTGCTAAACTGAAAGGATAATCTGTGACAATAGACTCAGTGTATCATCCTTCGATAAAACTGATTTAAAAGGCCGATCAGGACATGCTTAACCACATACATGTTACTTACTATTAGCATATGCAGTGTGATTAAATATAATAAGTCTGACTAGATGCATGTGCACATCCAGTTGGGTATCTGGAGTGCCTACCAACTCACAAAAACGGTGAAATGATACAACCCTATTTGATAATCTCCACCCATGGCTTTTAAGAACTTTGCAAAGATGCACCCATTTTCCTTGTCAACCAATCACAGCAGAGTGGGCGTACTCGGAAGGAGGCTTAAAGAGACAGGCGCTAAAAAGGAGCATTTCTTTTGCTGGTGTCTCTGGTCTATTTCCTAATGGATCATAATCATAACCAGTTGTATATCCATATAAATCAGTTATTTTTGTAACTTTAAAGTCCAAAATCCACACTGACAGTGTTTGACTTCAATAAAAAATGAAATCTCATCTTCATAATCTTGCCTTGAATGACTTTCAAAACACTCTCTAATGTCAACTTGCTACATGAATAGGGTCATCAGCTCAAGTGTGATACTCCTCAATAGATATTACTCAAAATAATGAATAATAAATCATTTTAATCAATGCCATTATCCCATTTTTTAACTGTGTTAACACAGAGGGCTAAAGCAAACAACTAGTAGACTTGCAAGCATGAATATTATGCTTCTGCTTAACCACCGCTGGGTGTTGAGTCCCTGCACTGTATTTTTAAGGCTTGTGAAGATCTAACTGTGGAGTCTCAGAGGTGTATTATTCACAGAGAAACGGGGCTTACTACCATAGCCCTCATCCAACACTCACTTTAAAAGGTTTGTGCTCATGGTGCAGTGTTCTCTCCTGTTCCTATTGCTTACCTACGGTCTGTCTTACAGTACATTCTTCTCCAATTCTTGTCTCAATAGGCTTACTCTCAGGTTCCATGGTTGCTTCTCTTTTGTCTATTACATGCTTGGCGTCTTTGTACTGTACTTTTCGGAAAAGGCTTCTCTACAACAAAATGCCACCCAATCACACCATTATAATTCCCTGATTAAGTTCCTGGTTGAAAAGAAAGTCACTCAAGCTCTATTAATAAGATTGAGTATCCCTGTTTAACACAATCTAATGGGTGTGTGAAATAAGCTCCAACTATTAATGTTTAATGTATAATTAAATGTTCTACATGGTCAAACTTGTTTACTGCAATAACTGATGTTTTTGATTTCCCATTTGCCTGCGTTACAAGAAGGGATAGAGACAGTGGGGGAAGAGACAAAGAGACTTGGCTCACCCTTTGCAGTTGAAGGTGGTGAAGGTCAAGTCACAGATGTTAGATGGAATTCTTGAAACCGGGCTTGTTTGATGAGCCCTTAAAAGTTAAAGCAGGCTCCACAGGCTAAATAAGGTAAAACAAAATAACTTTCCTGATGTGTGTGTGTGTGTGTGTGTGTGTGTGTGTGTGTGTGTGTGTGTGTGTGTGTGTGTGTGTGTGTGTGTGTGTGTGTGTGTGTGTGTGTGTGTGTGTGTGTGTGTGGCTCTAAACTACAGCCTGAAAGGTGCCACAGTAGGTTTGTATTGTTGTGAGGGAGTTTTCTCATTTCTTCTGTTGGGTTTGGTTTACGTGTTCACCTGAGAGGGACAGCAGGGTGTGACTGAGGTGGAGAGTGCAGTCTCACGGTCCACTGCACACTAGACATGGCAAAGTCTCCAGAGGGAGCCTTCATGCTTTCAACGTTTCTGTCTTGTTTTCGTGATGCTGCTCCACACAGGGCTGAACGATTTGTGAGAAATTAGTCTGACCAATATTGACATTGTGATTATTTCACAGTCTCATATCGGAACTCTAGAAGTCAGACAATTAAAAATATATGATGTGCTTAAAAAGTGAATTACATTGTACATTGTATGTGAGCGAGAAGCACTGAATGTGAACAAAACTTTTCTTTGGTTACAAGAAACCTCCACTGAGCACTTTTAAATAGGTTACAGTCAAGGTTATTAATGGTTTATTTATGTATTGCCAACTCACAGTTAATTACCTAGAAATTTCCAGGCCACGGTTGTCATACCTGATAAAATCAACACTTAGACCTGCACCTGCTTGTTAACACACTGGTAATCAATAAAGTTACAATTTTAAATTGTGCTCTTACCATTTGAAAATTGCACACTTTCAAATCGTTCAGCCCTAGCTCTCTACCTAACATCAACGTACTTGAACGTATCTTTGCACTGAACCCTTTCATGCTTTTCCACCACTCCCCTCTTTGTTTTCCCTCCCACATCACTCTAACCAATCAATAATCAATGTGCGTGGCCTGCCAAAGGCAACTCACCTGTAATACTGTTTACAGTGACTGGACAATAGCCAAGCCTTGATCAACACACACACAGAGGCGCTAACAGATGCACCCTCTCACCCGCTGGCTTTGCAGAGCTTCACACTCGGACACGTTCCTCTCTCCTGCCGCTTCCTTTCACACCCCTTCCACCACGGCTGCTTAACCACACTGCCTTCGAGTCATCTAGATCGCTCCCAGGTGGTTCAAATTTAGTTTGAACTTACAGGCGAGTTTAAACTGATGAATAGCTTTTATTGAACATGAATACATTTAAGGATTGAGATTAGTCAGCTCCTTTCCTCTGATGATCTGAGTCCGCCAGAGGATGTGCTCAGCATAAAAAAATAAATAAATACGCACTGAAGGAAACAAAAATGCGCACAATTTCTATTAAGAGGAGACGAGGGAGTGCTTGTTCTGTGTGAGCTGCAGCATGGGATCATGTCCACCTGCTTATAAAAATACCATTGCAATATGTATACACACATTGATGACAATATCCTGTGTGATGGCTCCCAGAGAATTTAAGTACTGTCTTGCAGCAATCAAAATTTGTCCTAAGTTGGCAGTCAGCTCTTAATCTCTTGTGTTTGTGTCGTCTTATCATTGATGTCGATCTACCTTATCCTTGTCCATAAACTATCCCTATTATTTAACCTCTTCCAAATTAAAGCCCCTGACAACAGATCTCCCCCAGCTTGAGTAATATCACACCCATTGACCTTCCCATCCCTCAAGCGGGCAACGGCCGGCACATTGATCGATCCTGCTCACGGCCTTGGTGCTAATCTTCCAAGGGAGCGACAGGAGGTGACGGTATTTCACTGTTCAATCTGATGCAATTACCTTCAAAATAAACACATTTTGGATAGCTGCTGACCTTCCACTGAAAGAAGGTGGGTGGGCGGTTTGTTTGTGTGCTTGTAAATGCCTGTGTGACTGTGGTTATGTATCAATCAAGCTGCATCATAAACAAAACATATCCTGAACAAGACACAAAGATAAACAGAGAATAGTGGGTCAGGTTTGTCAGCAATGGAGCTTGTCTTCCTTTAAAGCCTTCAATGGCTTGCAAGGTTAAACACACTCGTTGCTGCCGCCATTCCACTAGTTATTTCCTAATGAATTTGAATTTCTGACTCTAGGAAAGACTCTTTCAGTCCATTTCACAATAACATGAAGCATTTACTTCATGTAACAAAATCCCCTGTGGGAAGATTATTACAGTGGTTAAAATGAAAGCGATGTGACGAGATCACACATGCTAAATTGAATCATTAAATGTGCTAAAATCACTCTGGATTTAAGCAGCAGTGATTAGAGCAGATATGATTCTGTACATACTAACAGTGATAGCAGCGCTGTTCGACCTAGGCCTCGTCTTTGCCACGAGCAAAGAAGCCTAGCCTGTAAATACTATTTCTCTGAAGACAGAAGCAATCGAGCGTGGCCAGACGTGAGCATGGCTTCCCTTTTAAGTATTCCACAACACATTTCTTACAAAGACATCCCTCTGAGCTGCTTTCTTATACACAGTCTGAAAACAGCAGCACAGCAAACAGCAGCAAGCCAAATCAATAATCAACACTAAGGGAATAGAAATGCATTTTTAGTGTGTGATCAAACGTTCCCGAGGGCCAAAAAGTCAAGCAAGTGTTTATCTGGACAATTTGTCAGTTAGTATATTCAAGAGGTGTCAATACAAGTGTATCCCTGATCGATGATTATGTTTGATTCTTTAAAGGGGTACACACATCCATCTAGTTAGCAGTAAAGACGGACATGGCTTTTAGTCGCCAGGATCCCACATTTCCCACAACACAACGGGATCTTTAGTTAGACCCTCCTGTTTGTAACACAGGTTTACTGTGAAAATGTTTAAACCAACCCCAAACCACAATCTTTTCCAAATCTAACGAAGTAGTTCTGTTGCCTAAACCTGTAATATCATACTTTATGGGTCTGTGTTTGACAGAATATCTTCCAAAGAGTTTAACATTCTTGAGTGAGTCGCTTTGAGGACACTGCAGCAGGGAGGAGGCCTGCCGACATAAGGGCTTGAATCTGGCTACTCTGGTTGAGGGACAGTCTGCCGAACAACTGTACCGCCCCGCCACTTCCATGAGATGAAATGTCTCAAGTGTGACAGCTGAAGCACAATTCAGCTGCAAACTTTACACCCACTTTCATCAACCTCGCTCTCCAACTACCCTTGTGGGAATGAACCCCATACACAACTGATTGTGGAACGATGGGCATCTGCCTGTCCAAATGCACTATAGCGCCCTGTTGTTGGAAAGCTAAAGGGACAGCGACAAGCACTTAGCTGGTCCCTCAGCAACCAGTCCCATTCCCCTTCCTCTTATCTAAAGTGACAAGAGGAGTTTTCCAGCCCTCCTATGCCTGAGGCTCATCCTGCATTATCTCCCAGTCTGCCAGCACCACTAGCTATCTTGTGTCCCCGATTCCCTCGCTCTAAAAATATGCTAAAAGCAGCATGATGGCATTGCTAGAAATTCAGGAGTGTGAACCAGTTGTGCTGCAAGGATGTTTTTTCAAACCGCCGATCATATTGAATGATGGACTTGGATCAAGTGAGCGGAAAGTATGCGGAGATCACTGCAGGTCCATTTCCCTCTATCTCGTGTCATGTACTGTACTGCGTTGCCCTTCCCAGCAAATATCAGGAGTTACCAGAGAACCGATAAAGTGTGTGTGGAGAATGCAAAGCGACAAAACATGAACTAAAGCAGGCACCCTAATGAGATATTGATTGCCCACACTGATGTTTACACTTTTGCCTGACTAATACTCTGCAAGTCCACCAATAACAATTGGCCATCTGTTCAAGCAAATTCTGAGTTTTGCAACGCAATTAAGGTACATCTGATGTTTGAATTAATTAACTAAGTTTTGATACGTACTGTAAGGCTACTATCACACAATGAATACATTTGCACGTACTTTTTTTCCACTCCCACTGCACAAAGCGGACCAAAACAACCTAAAATACCTGAATGAATATTCATCATTTTACGCAGTTGAATGACTCCACAGAAGCATTCTCATGATAAATTTGAAACTTCACGTGTTCACACAGCACAGACTGCACCCGCCCGAAACACATGGAAATGTGACATTTTAGTTTTGAAAATTTTGAAGAAAGCAGAAAAACAGTTTCTCCTTGAGAGACGAGGCTGAGAAAACCTCTGCGATTACATCTTAGTCCCCATCATTCCTTTTTTGTTTTCTTCTAACTACTAAGCAGCAAATGGTCCCATTTTTCTGTGCTCAATTAAAATGTGTATTAATTGTGAAAAAGCCCCAGGGAGTGAAATTGTTCGGATAGCATTCATTAGACATGGCTTATACTTTATAGCCAGTGTATGCAAAACAAAAAAAATGATTGAAACTACTTTTTGTTCTATCCAAGAAAGGAATGCTCACCCCGAGCTCCCTGTTGTTTGTGCAATGGCCCCCGCCGCTGAAAGCAAGGGCTGAGAGCTCCCATATAATGAACCTGGGAAGCAACTCTTCCTGCAAAATCAATAGTGACGAGCTCCTTTAAAACTCTCAACTTTGAGCCTTTGATGCCCGAGAATACATTACCGCCGTTAACTAAGGCTCCCGTCCAGGCGATAAGCATGCAGCTCACTCTTCAGGCTCCATTTGCCCCCTTCCCCACACAGACGTGCACCATTACTATTACAATTACAGTGGACACCACATCTGCAGTCTACTAGTTGCTTTATTTATCACCCTGATCATTCCCACTCAGCAGGTTTATCAAATGTTACAGTTTCATTAAGGGTCATCGATAAATCGGTGGTCTGGGCATGGCAGTAGCTAGAGAAGAAGCTGCTGGGGAAGGTTCGATGTGTGTAATGCTCTTGTGCATTCTGAGCAAAACCCCACTCAACCTGCAACCCCTCCAAACTATACAATGATTGCACACAGCTCACAATCGTCACAAAGCTTTTAATATTCATTTAAACCAGCTTTACACCTAGATTGTGATGGAAAACACTGAGTGTCTCCGTGTGTTTGTGCGATTTGAACAAATGGATACCACACGTGTGGCTGTGTATTAACAAAAATATAGCAAGCAATGTTTTGCCACAGAATGGTTTTAGCCCTGTGAACAAAGCATCAAATCAGGTATGAATTGAAATACATCCTGCCATAGGCTGCCTTTTGCTGCTATGCTCACTTTCACATTAGATTGCTGTGGCTGTCAGGTGCCAGGTGAATTCAATATTTGCTTTTAAGTCTTTGCACGTATGTGTGTGTGTGTGTGTGTGTGTTATGTACAGGCGGTCTTCTCTGCTACGCTACCTGTCACTGTCACATCCTGGGCCATAATCACATATGCACCGGGCTTGTTAAGTACTTTCACCCTTTCTTTACAGCCTAGAATTGCAAATGTGAGGAATTAAGTTTGAAGCAAAAAGGAAGGATTCTCGCCTCACTGTCCGCCATTAACTAATTGGCGGCGTTGTGCGCACAGCGAGGACCAGAAAAAAAGAAAAAGAAAAGAAACAGTCATCTTTAGAGCACGAGAGCGAACTAAAGTCTGAGCAAGACAAGCCGTCAATGAAGAGACAATTCCCATGTGTCTCCTCTCACATTTCCGCTTTAATTTGGTGATGCAAAGCTTTAAATGGTGGACTGAATCACTTTTATGCACAAAAGGATGTTAATTTTAGCCACAAAATGCCGGAGACATCTAAAACTGCCATACGAATATTTGAAATATTCCTTTTCATTAACCCTGTGTGTGTGTGTGTGTGTGTGTGTGTGTGTGTGTGTGTGAGGCATCACACCTACAGTGCAAAGTGGTAACACACTCATATGTATCATGCATACAGTATAGCTCAATTATAATGTCAGACATCTTTGTCTGTGCATTCATATATTAAAATGGCATGCATCTATGTAGGTTACATCCCTTTACATATTTAAACAGATATGTGCAGCTCATGGCCTGTAGTTTGCATAACGGGTGCTTGTCCCCAGGAGTGATATGTGTGAGATTACGTTTGTGCTGCAGAGCCCTTAAGCGTAAGACTATTATGCGATTGGATCTCATGTGGGAGGACACAGCAGCTGAAAGCTATTTATACAGATTAGAACTGTGAATAAGGTTTAGAGGAGGATATACTGTTATACTGTAACGTAAGACTGAGCGAAATGAGACCGTCTGAAAAAAAGGGTTAATTTATGTTGTTTTTTTTCTTCGCAATATGAATATTTGCTGTTTTTCTTAGTGTAATATGATAGGGCGTTTTGTTGTAGTTTTGGAACCAGGTTAGAAAAAAACAAGGCATTTCAAATAATTAACTTGGGCTTTTTTAAATTGTGATGGGTATTTTTCACTATCTTTCACTATTTTCTTAGATTTCCTCACTATTTCATGGATTGTTGTGATCAAGTAACTGCGGAGCAAACCCTTAATTTGTTTTCTACATAGCTTAGGTAAAAGGGGGACCATGTTATCTTTAAATACTAGAATATTATAGGAAATAAGTGCACCACAGTACATCATATAATCTACATGCTTGGTTTGATATCACCACCTGGAAAGCTGTCAATAGTATCACAGATCAACTGACGTGCAAGAGCTGGAAAGGTTTTGTGTGTTGAAATTGGTGTTTGTGAGACCTCTATTCCTGCTAATGGGTATTTCATTTAACATAACTTACTTTCGCATTAGTAGTTGCCTTCAGTACGCTTTGTGTCTGACAGAAGTGTTTTCGACCCAGACAGTTAATCTGTCTCTTGCTCATTGTTAGCAAGTGTCAGTACACAAAGACTGATTGCCTTTTAGTGAAAAAAAATAATCTAATAGTATTATTAAGGTGAATGTTATTGTAACAGAAGATATTGAGTTATTTAATTTGTGTGTCTTGTATATCTCAGCTGAACTGGTTTAACTTTGAATTCTTCGTTACATTTGTCATTGTACTTGAACAAATACATGACAATGCTGAGAATCAATTGAGAATGTGACACAATGAAAAGCTATTATTGTCTGTAAACTAAGGTATGAACTTATCAGGAATTCTGATGATGAACACGAGAGGAATTTAGCTAAACCATTGTATTTTATGCTCAATAGAAAGAATTAGGCCTCTCCTTTTCAAATGCTTTCAAAACCGGTCATTGTGCCAGTATTGGTTACAGCCACACCTGTCATTTTGCTCATAGACAGCGACACTGTAAATTGGCAATTACAAAATGTCGGTTATCAGAGCAGGAATTATATCTGTCAAAAGCATGCAAAATACAGATGGTTTTGGAAAAACACAGGGCTCTCGTATGAGTTCAAGTGTGGCCGTTAGGAAACAAGCTTCTATTGGAACGAGCGCAGACAGAACGTCATTAGACATTTTCTCAGGTATAGCTGGACTAATGAACAGCTATTTTCCTGTTAGTATAATTTCCATATATCATTTGTCCCATATCCTGTCATATTCTATAGTTAGATGCTCTTGCTTCTTTGTAGTCTACACTGGTTGCCTGGCAACCTCATTCGAGGGAGTCACTATGCCCAGGAAGAAATAAATTAAGCACCATTAAAAACCTCGACATTGATTTTATACCAGGATTTGTGTATGAATTGCAAAAAAAGAGAGACACAATGTGTTAATTCATTAGCTTTAGAGGTGCTGGTAGGTGTCGCTCTCTGCTTCCAAGTTAAATGCTAAGCTAGGCTAATCTACCGCCAACTCAAGCTCGTACTCGTATCTAATGAACAAATATGAGAGAGCTCATCATCTAACTCTTGGATAGAGCATACGTGTATTTCTTGAAATGTCAATCTATTCCTGATTCGTACAGACTTGGCTTAAAATCCATGATGACTCTTGTGTCAACACTCCAGCTATCTCAGAACATGCTGCTCTTTGTGCAACAGCAAATGCTTCTTCCTCTGACAATGAAGGAAAAGCATGTTCTCTGCCATGAAACAGGCACTTGTTTCTGTGGTTTGTTCGAGGACACTTGCCTCCAGCTAGAGAACTTTCTGTTGTGGTTCGAAACTCCCTTCACCTAGGCTGTTGTTTTTTGATCTGAAGTAAACACTACATCCTCATCCTGCTCAGGACTTGCCCTCTCCACATTCACCAATCTAGCCTGGGTTTTTCTAGTTCTAAGTAGAACTTGGTTTGTCACGTGGGAGCCGTCAATATAACGTCAAAGGTATGTGTGGGTAAATCTCTGGTGCCAAACATTGCAGAAAATAACTTCTGAATAATATGTCCCCTTATACCTCATGCTGAATACACCTCACCACTCCACCTAACAGCAGCTGAAAAAAAACAAAAAACTTGACCAGATACAACACACACACACACACACACACACACACACACACACACACACACACACACACACACACGCCTCTTGACTGAAAAGAACAGGAGCAGCACAATCAGCGAAGCCATTTTTAATGAGCCTCTTCCCCTCTCCATCTATCAGAATGGAATTAGGACAGCACTCAGCGACTTAGGGGAGGGAAGCTGCGAGAATGGGGGCACATGGCAGAAGGAAAAAGTCTTCATTAAGGACAGTGAAGTGGAGGTAGGTGGAGAAAGAGAGGGAGAAAAAAAAGGGGAAGAGGGACCAGAAATGTGTCTCCCCTCCTCTCTCTGCCACCTAATCAGGGAGACAAAGTTATGCCGGTCAGAGCGTTTGTTATTTCAGCTAATCCCTCATCACGGTATTTCATCAGGTTTGGCATTTGGCTGCCTGCATTAATTAGATGTTCGAATGGACACGGCGTTAATAACTGACACACGGCAGATAATGAGGAACCGTCCTCACGGCCGTATCCTCTCACCAGCCTGCTCCCTTTGTCAGCACTGATACCTCTGTGCTTGAAACACTGCGTTGTGTTTACCTGCGCCAGATTTCATTTATTGATGATTCAGGCTGTTTTCAGTGCCAGTGGCGATAATGTACTGTCTGCACTTTGGGAGATAAGTGTGTTCTGGCGCAATAGTTTGGACTTGTTCGGAATGTCTCTCCTTCTGTCTCCTTCTCTATTTTTATCTCGGCTCCCCTTCCAAAATTTTTCTTCGGCTCTCTCCTTTTCTTTTATCCCACATTTCTCCTTATGTTCGCTCCCATTCACTCTCTCTCTATCTCACCTGTCTTTCGCATTTTTTTTTTCAGACCTTCCCAGAGGAGAGTAAGAGCCCCTATCTCTCGTTTGCACACTCCCCTCCACTTTTAGACTGTCTGCTCTCTCCCCAACCCCCCCCCCCCCCTCCTTCCCACCTTCATCCATATCAACACCAGGTGAATAGCCCTCTCCCTAATATTCATTCACAGTTGCCCGTTTCCTTCCTGACTGCATCTCTTTCTCTGGCTGTGTTTCTGTCTCGCTGTACCACTTTCCGTTTACACTCCGCACTTTAATATTCTGTCCTCCATCCCAGCGCAGCCTCTCGACGCTTTGTTTCTCCCTCCCTGCTTTCCTCCTTCACCCCCCCCCCCCTCCTTCCAGTGACGTGACTTTCTCTTTAGTATTCTGTCAATCATTGCCAAGTGTATGGTAATGCTCGTCACTCAGTCACAGGTCTCGGATCAGCTGCGCTCATGGTCGGCACGATGTCTTTGAGCTCACCGTATTCTCAGATGTAAATGTTGCTGCCTGTATCTCAAGCTAGCGCGACCTCTCCTCATTTGTGACTCCTGCTGTGTCCTTTTATTTTGCTGCTGTTTTCTTCACTCCATTGCTCTCCAGTCCTCTCGTTTCCCTCAGTGCTGCTCTCTTTAACGCGTAATCCTTTATCAGACAAGGCATGTTGACTAAGAACACATTCTTATTTACAGGAAAGCCTTGGGGAATAGTTGCAGAGAGAGAAAAGGTCACACTCATTCAGACCTGGGAGTTGCCCCAGCACTGTAATCTTTGCCACCGAGCAGCTTCGAGCAGTCGGAGTGCCTTGCTCAAGGGCACCTGAGTGAACTTGAAAGAGTTCTCAGGACATCTGTCCATTTTCCGCTTCTCGTTCTACTTTACTCCCCCAGCTTTTCTTCAATCCTTTCCTCAACCACTTCTTATATTCCTCTATCCATCCTCGCCGTCACCTTTACATTTACTTCTTCTCTCTGCTTTTCCCATCTGTCGCTGGCTGTCACACATCAGGAGTGTGTCAGCGAGGATTCAGAATATGTCAGAGCGCCGTCTGGTCACTGAGTTTTTTTTTTTTTTTTTTTTAAACCCTCCTTCATCTGTGAAGGTTTCGTTCCGTCTCCTTCCTCCTCTATCACCCTCCCTCCCCTGCCATTCTAAACAACTGATTATGCCTTTGAGTTATTCCATCAGGTTTTTTCTAGCCTAATGATTCTTGTCATGGTGCAGAGCTGAATATTGAGGCACTCGCAGATCCCCGGTGTAACAGAGCCTTTATCTTTTAACTTTCAAATCCCAGAAGCTCCTTAAGTCTTCTCTTTGGAGAGTCGGCACCAAAAGCCAAATCTCTCAGTCAATTTACCAAGGCAGCCAAGTCGTCATTATTTTGTGCATACTGCCATGATCTTAGTATCATTAAAATTCGTCCCTTGCATAACCGTCAAGGATGCAATATCTCTTGCGGAGAAAAAGGTCAGAATACACTGTGTGCGCATACACAAGCACTCACACGTACACGCTCACAGTCTTATTTATTTTGATGTTTTCATATACGCATTTACTTTCCTCTCTCCATTTTGGAAGAAGCGACAATTCTAAAGGAATGAATGCCCAATAAGCACAAGCCATGAGTAAAATATTCAAATGTTGTCCTATTTACAAAGGCTGGAGAGTCCCTCTCCCACTGCCGTCACATGTTTGTTATGTGATATAAAAAGAGAGGCAACGGCAACTCCAGAGACCTTATCCACAGATATTATGCGCCAAGTGGAATCTTTTTATAGCGAGTGTAAACACATTAGTTTGCCGCATTAAAAATCTGCTCAAAATGTAGGCGATTGTAAAGTTTTAGACAAAGTGTAAATGTGCCACATCTTCTTTTAACAAGAGGTGGAGGATGCTTCAGTGTTTGTGTCTTGGGTGAGGGATAGTATGTTTGAGGAGTACAGCAGAAGAGGGCTCGTGTGTACTTAAAATGTACTTGTGTGCTCCCACACCTGTGTGCAATGGAGCGTGTCTGTGTGTGTGTGTGTGTGTGTGTGTGTGTGTGTGTGTGTGTGTGTGTGTGTGTGTGTGTGTGTGTGTGTGTGCCAGTGATATCTTCGTGAGTCAGACGGGCAGGGAAGCTGGCCAGGCTCGCTCATCGTTTGAAGTGCTATTCTCTTCCGGAAGTTCGATCCGCCTGGAGGAAATTTGTCATGTTGTTCCACCTTTCTGAGTCCGGTATGGTGGGGTTGAGGGGAAGGCTATTTGTTCCCATTTGCTTTCGACATCTCAATAAACACACACTTGTGTGTAACAGACCGGTAAAGGTAACTAAGGCATTTGTTTGGCCTTGCTGTAAAATCATTTGATCTCATCTCTCCCTTCCTGGTTTGGGACAGTGGTGGGCCAAACAGTCGTTCTCAGTCCAATTCTTGACAGGACATACTTCATCTTCTTTTCTCAAAGCCCTTGGCTAAAGATTGTTCTGCCTGTTGCCAAATCTCTTGTTTTCTTTGTTTTAATCATGCACTAAATCTGCCTATCATTTATTTTTGCTTTGTCACGCCCGATCCCCCTCTGAAACCTGATATACGTCTTTGCACCTCCTGATCATCTCACTCTCATCTCTACCCGCTCTCCCTCCTGATTTCCCGCCCCCTTCCATCTCCTCCCCTTCTATCTAACAAGATCTACCCAAGGCTTACAGTCAATGCCGGTGGACGCTCTTGTCATTCCATCTAAATTGAATACCTTTTCTTCCATTGGTTAATTAAAGCCACTCTCTCTCTCTCTCTCTCTCTCTCTCTCTCTCTCTCTCTCTCTCTCTCTCTCTCTCTCTCTCTCATTATTAACACGACTCCTGTGAGATCCATCAAATCCCATGGACAGGAAGTAAAAATGAGGCCGAAAGGGGAAGATAGAAGGAGAGAGAAAGAGAGGCATAGGTTGTAATGGAGAGAGGGAGGAATAAGGAGAGAGAAAGCATATTGTGTAGAGACAGAGAGCCTCAAGAGTGATTCAGCCATTGTTACTCATCCCCTCCTTTTGCAAGAGGGCTCATGTCATGAGTATTTTAAGTGCTCTCCATTCCGTTGTTCTCCTTTAATCCTGTTAGATAATTCTCTTCCTCCCTCCTCCTTCTGCGTCTTTCTTTCCATTTCTCTTCTTTCCTCCTCCGCTCCCCGCAGCCCACTCAGCAAACGGCGAGTCTTATGCTCTCTGCCACAAAAAAAAAAAAAGGCTTGAGTGTGCCTGAACAAGGTAGAAGAAGAAGGAAAAGGGAGAGGAAGTGAGAGGGATGGGGGAGAAGATGACAAAGATGTGGCGGTACTGGTAAGCGGTAGAGGAATCTGCTGGCCGGTGGGGGTTCATTTGTTATGAAGAGGGATCGAGAGCCAAGACAGCGGCGAGTGAGTTGTGAACTTGTGCCTGCACACAACTTGTAGTTACGATGCATACAAACACAAAAAAAAAAACGGGGTGGAGTCTGGGTTGATTTCTAAATGCATGTGATACAGAGGGCATTGTAGAATTCAAAATGAGAGAAAAGCTGCCAAACACAGAGCGACTGTGAGTGTGTGGTAAGACATGCATCTCAGTCAGTTGTCCAAACACACACTCATGGCTCATGCAGACACATACAAGTGCATTTTATTTAGCCTCCTCTTCCCATCCCCTGCTTTTTTCATAGTGTCTGAATCCAGTGTGATTCAACCTGGTATCATCACACTTGTATACCAAACAATGCGTGATGCAATGATTCAAACCTGCCCTGTAACCACTATGCAAAGCCAGCAACACTCTGTCAACCTCACTGGAGCTGCTACTACGAGAAAGAAATACATTTCCCACAAGCCCCCATGCCCAGCCCATCATTTACATGAGGACAATTACAAATGAAGGAGTTGTAGAGCAGCAGCCTGGCACTGTAGTTCATCCGCCAAGTCGAGGTAGCCACTTAGCGGAGGTAAGGTGGGGCAGCCACAATTCCTGCGGCTTTTTTTCTTTTTTTTTTATGGAAAAAATAGGTCACAAGAGCGGAGGGAGCATTTGCTGGACCAATAGCACGGCCTAGTGGTGAAGCATCTGAACTGCGTGAAAGGTCTGTGCTGTGGATGCGAGTCTGTTTGAGTAGAGTTCAGTGGAATCCAACACCCCTTATTTCAGCCATCACTGAAAGTGGATGATTCCCTTTGATACATGGTGCTAGCATTTACGCAGCGCCATCATTACCACTTACTTGAACAAGCTTAACTTCTCATTCACACTCCGAGCACCCGATTTACTTGGAGATTCCAGTCTTCCTCTCGCTGTCATAGAAATAGATTCAGCACAAAGAGGAGGCAGGAGGGCAGGCACTTGTGCCGAGAAGAATTTGCATGACCCAAAAATGCCCTGCCTCTCCTCCGACTCCATAAATCAAAGGGATAGAGAGAATCCCCCAACGCCTCCATTCTTTGTCCTCAAAGGTGATAAATTGATCCCTGGCTGGCTAATAAGCAGAGGCACAGGGCGGCCCGAACTTCCCAAAGATTTATGCGGCGACAAGTGGATTTATAGAGCAGGAAATGTGAGCGATCTGGAGAACAAAATCTATTTACTTCATCCGTTCTCCCAGAGATTTGAGATGGGACCTCCTTAGGGAAACCTGGGGGTGTGAGCCTCGAAGAAGTAATGTATCAGGACAATAGAAATAGACTATCTGTCAGGGAGGCAATGAATGTAATGGAATTATCTGGTTTTGATTGATGAACATGTGTTTCCATTTACAACAGAATCTCAATCCGTGTGAATATGCCCGCTGCGTTTGGACGGGTCACAATTCAACACAATTTTGAGTAGATTTCTTTCCCTGACGTCCCCCCCCCCCCCCCTTTCGTTGAATCTGATCTTATAACAGCAGATGGCTGAAAATCAATATCACAGACACTTAAGCATTCTCAGGTTTGTCAGCAGTCTCGCCAAATGAAGGGAGGCAAGAATGTGGAGGGCGATCCGACAGCTTGCCTTTGCTTGGCACGTGAGAAACCTTTTAAGGCAACTCAACCAGTCATCTTAATGACGTGAGGTGATACGGTGACAGGAAAAGCGCTCTTTTTCAGAAGATGATCAATGCTATTATCTTCTCCAAAGCTGACTGGAAAAAAAAAAGGGACAGAACAGAGAGGCGTAGAGTTTCCTAAGAGGAGCTGCCCTCCTTTCCGTTCTCTTCATGTAATTCTCCCACTTTAGCCGTAATGTGTTTTCCCTCTTCCCGTCCTCCTTCGCTGCATCTTCCAGTCTCATTCTCGGTTTCATCATCTCATCCGATCATTCACCCTTTACCCTCTCGGTGTCTTCATCCTTCCCTGCTTAAGCCCTTCCCCCTTTTCCACCGTAGCTCCTCCGACTTTCTGCCTACCACACATTATCTCACTCAGTCCCCTCTTTGCGATGACAGCGTGCTCATCCTGTTGTGTTGATGAGATATTTGAACGATTAGCGTTATGCACGCTGAGCAGATTATGATAGCCTTTAGGGAGGAGCAGTTTCAGCGTGATGGCAAGTTTCCCGCATGATACAGAACTCTGCTGATAAGAGGGCTTTGCAGACAAGGGAAGGAGGGCTGGACTCACCGATTCTTCACCACAGTAGCATTCCACATTCTTCATTCTGTGTGAGACATGGACGAAACAATTTGGTTGGCTTAAAAATTGTCAAAAGTACTTGTGTGCAGAGGATACAAATCTGGCTGTTTTATAAAAGATTAGCAATTACAGTAAGTTTGAGCAACAAAGTGCTAACACCCATTTTTCACATAAAATATGCACATAAGTCTTACATTAAAGCTACCGCTGCATAAAGGGATTTTTCAAATTTGTATCTTTGAGTTTGGATGGGAACATTTCTCACTGAGACAGCTCACACGGCGAATGTGATATCGCGTCAACAGCAGCCTGACAACTGCAAACTTATGCAAATGTGTCTAAAATACCAAACCTCCTCCAACCCAAAGCATATCTTTTTTTGGGCTGCATGACGCCAATTCTGAACAGACATATGATGCACCATATAACTAATTCCATCTACGTCTGACAGTGACGCTACCCTGTTTCCACGGAGGCAGCTGTTGGTACAGAGAGAGAAAGAGAGCGAGCGAGAGAGAGAGAGAGAGAGAGAGAGAGAGAGAGAGAGAGAGAGAGAGAGAGAGAGAGAGAGAGAGAGAGAGAGAGAGAGAGAGAGAGCAAGAGGGAAACGAAAGGCAGATCACTTCCCAAGTGCTCATTTTTAGCTGGCTTGTTTCGGCACAGCGCACCAGAGCTGACGAGCTGAGCACAGAGTTTTTGACACAATGGTGTCAAATGCGGGACTGTGATGTTCAGCTCACACAAGCGAATAGCATCGCACCTGCTGGCAACAGTCAGACGCAGACACAAACTGGCTTGTTATTAAGTCTGTGTGGCAATTAGTATGTTTGGGAGTGCCGTGAACCCTAATGACACATTTGCCTTACATTGATTCATTACAGAGGCTTCCAGGGAGATGGAAATCGATTGGAACTGCTGAAACAATTTGCAAAAGGCATCGGTTTTGGAATCATACAGTAGTGTTGTTTAAGTCTGATAATTCATATTCCTTCAGTAACTTAATAACTCAGTAGGTTGGAACACTTGAAACAAAGCCAGGCTAGCAGCCGATCTGTACTTTGCTACTGCATGATGTAAGAGTTGCTGTCTTAAGAGTTTTGTTCCACCTCTTCCCTCATGTTCCTGGAAATTATTTAACAGATGGGATCCTCGCTGTTATTAAAATGCCATGCTGTGTCACCGCTGAAGTCTTTTCCTCCTTTTTAACTCAAACTTTAATCAAGCAACTGTCTAACAAATGGTGTCAAAGCTGCACGATATATATTTGTATGTGAGCAATCTGTCTAATGACTGCAGATTATTCTGAAAGGTGTCCCTTGTAGGGAGGAACCCACAGCAAATTAGAATCTGACTCTCCAGCTTCCTTCTGCTCGACAATTGGCAGCTGAAGAGTTGGTGAGGTCAAAACTGAAATAAAAGGATTTTGAAGATTAGATTCTCATGCACCGGGAGGCTTAGAAAGACGACTCTGAATCAATGCGGATGTTTCCTTCTGTCTGCAGTGTGTGTAAATAGTTGAATGTTTGCCAACCAGTTAGCCATAACACTCAGACTTAATGAAATATTGTCATAATGAATATTGTATGATGTGTGTGATCAGGCTGCAATTGCGTGGTTGACGGTTCTATTTTGTCACATTGTTGCTTCAGAAGTATGCAATGGACCACTTCAGTTCTGTCCCAACTTGTATAAGTATTCAATACCAGGCTCTATTTGTGACTGGGCAGGGTTTTAGTTGACATTTCTACAGTATCAAACTGCCAATTTTAGTCACAGGCCTGAGGCTGGCTTTATAGTGGTCGGGCAATAAATATTAAAATAGCACTCCACAGGCCATTTCCTATGCTGTCTATACAAGCACGATGGCGCCATGACTCCCATGCTTTGTCAGCAGCAAAGTGTGTTGTAAATTACTACTCATTAATGACTGGGTGTGATCTTCCAAGGATTCAATCAGAGCACAAAGAAATAAACTTTATTGTATTTTTTGTAACAGCTCCCACTTGACTGGCTATTTAGAAGTTGTCCATGGATAGGTAATATCTTCACCTCCACATCAACATTCTTGTGGTTTTATGAGTGGAGCTGGTGTCTCTGTTGGTTACTGTTCATGGGAAGGTCATAAACAGGCGATTTATGTCTGAAATGCAGCCAGGAATGCTGATGCTACTGTCAGGGAGCGGAGATACTGCCTGGTTTGACTCACATTTTAATGGAATCTGTAAAGTCCACAAGTGAATGTCCTAACGTATGCGCTTTCCGGCATGTGCTCACACAGAGGTGGAGTTAACGGAACTGGCGGTCAGAAGATATAGGATGGCATAACACATGGATGGAATATAACGTTGCTCCTTGTGACACTGAAAGCAGATTTCACATGTTTCAGCATCTTACATCACATTTTAAGTGTTAGTGCAGTAAATGTGTCTCTGGCATCAAAGTTAATCGTCAAAGTAAAAAAAACACTCCATTAGCCCTCAGTCTTGCAGTGGTGTCGGCCACAATCTCAAGAACAACAGTGTTCATTAACAAAACACCAGCTAATATGATATTACATTGATTACTGCAACACTTTTTTCACAACGGTTATCTGGACATTCAATCCACTATTGTTAAGTTATGGGCATTTTAATTGCTATAGACAGGGACCATTAGCATAGCTTCTTGGGTGGCCATGGCCGTGTTTCTCTAAATCATTGAGCTAATTATACAAGCTAATTAATCAGTATGCTTGGAATGGGCTGCGTGAGCAGACGCTGCTCTTTGTTGGCTTGCATAATGAAAGAAGTCCATTTTTAGAAAATGAAGAAGGGGAGGGAGAAAGAAACTTTGATCTCGAAAGTAAACATATGTTTTTTGCATATCAAGTGTGTAGGCGAAGTAGAAAAAAAGATAAAGAGGGATTACAGATGCAAAAAGCCAAGCTAGATTTACATTGGTAGTGCTTTGAAGATGCAGAATACTGCATGGAGGCAGCAGATAGGAGTGTGTGCAATGGTGTCCAACATCCAATTATCAGTGTCATTGTCATGCAAGACAAACACAGGCGGCGACCCGGCGATCACTGGCGCCGCTGTGATGTTTGAGGCTATAGTCCAAAAAGAATTCAAGCATGTGCTCCTCTTCCGTTAAGGAGCCTAGCTCTGTTCTTGGAAATCCATGAGGCAAACATGGGAGAGCGTTAATATTGATGTGTGTGTGTTTGTCAAAGCTTGTCTGTGTGTTTTGAAGAATGAGGAGGACCTCGATGTTCCTTGGACATCATTTAGGGTCCCTTGCCACCCTATTATATTACAGTCATCAATCTGAACCCAGTTGTGACTAAATCAATTTAAGTTCCATGTATGAGCACTGTATGGTTCACACTCGGCGTGTATGTGTGTGAGCCTGTATGTCAAGCGCATATTCATGCTTTCTTGCACATAACTAAGGGTGCATGAGAGAAAGTCACTGTCAGAAATTATTACTTAGAAGCAGACATATCCAAACATCCTGTCTTCAGTGTGTGGTGGAGACACTGTCAGCGCTCATGCAGGAGTCTATTTTTAGCAGCTCTCATTATGCACAATGGAGAATCACCTCCTTTAAAGCACATGAGGCATGTTTTCAGAACCTAATGGGACGATGCCGATAACAGCAATGCATAGTGGTCACAGGGTTTGTTCGTCTCCATGTCTCAACTTGTGATTAAGTACGCAACTCTACAGTACAATGATCCGAGTGTTTGGTTGTGAATGGACAATAATACAATACACTCCAGCATGACGCACCCTGACCTCTCTTTCTCTTTCCCTCCAGGGAGATTCTGAGGAGTTCTCTTCTTTCATCACTCTGGTCCGAGGCAGCAATCGCAAATCATTATTCCAAACGGGTAAGATTAAAATAAAAAATAACCTTCCTTGAAATTGTATTATTCAATAAAGTACTCCATCTATGACAATCACTGTTGGAAATCCAGTTTTCAATGTTCAAATGTCAATGCAGCCACACAAAAAAACAACAAGATAATATTGTCAACCCATATAAATCAAATTAAGGGTCAAACAACTAAATGTTGTTAGTATAGACGATTGTATGGAAAGAACACATGATCTGTTTATAAAATAAGTCCAGTCACTGTAAATTAGTTTGGTTTGACTTTTATTTTTTGATAGGAAATAAATCTTAAGCTTGGCAAACAAGTTAGATTTGATTTCCTTTTTTTTGAACCAGACTCGATGTTTCTACAAATTGTAGAACAGCAAATGCCCTTTTCTCTACCTATGTTAAAAGTATTATGCAGTCAATTGCCATTTTATAATCGCATTTTCTTAAAACTGACCATCAATCTCCTCACAGACATTTACATACCCACAGTATGCCTCCTGCTAGAGTTGCTGTTTGACCACTGTACTGCACTAAATTGCTTGACATATCACCGGCATTGCTCTGTACAGCATGGTGACACACATAAAGCATGCTAATGGTGCCCTCTGGAGTACAGGAATCTCTACTGCTGCTGCTCTTCTGTTTTTACAAGAGATCTGTTTCCACATTAGGACTGCGTAGATGAGCCACCCATTCCAATTTCTCACAGCATTTAGATGACTGTCAAGTGCTTTAAGCCCTTTGAGGAGGCCAAAACACACATGCAAACACAAAGCGGCTATAACCGCAATAAGAGAGTTACAGCATGTGACGTAAACGCACCGACTCTTAAACATCATCGAGTCACTAGAACGCCTTTTGCTGTATCGTCACAAATAAAGTGTGAATAAATCACTTTGCACTGCACTTACAACTACACTGCAACAAATGAGTATGTCTTCGACTCATCGTTATCCTCATCATAATGGTGTTCAAGTTGGGATCATGGGAAGTACAGTTGATGTCCTCTGGAACCAGAGTGGCCCCACCCTTTATCACAGTGCTGGTGTTCAGATCAATGAGCAGTGCTGTGGTTTCCCCCAAAGGACCTTCGAGTGCAGCTGATAATTGGAGTGTTTGTGTTGCTGTAAGTTGCTGTTCCCTGGCCTGCATAAGTCAACACATTACATTCTACATGTCCATAGGATTCCCAATGTACTTATCAGATGCACCTGCTATTTTGAGATCAAATTATGGCAGGGCTGTTCTAGCCCAGTGTCTCCTTATTGGGACACTGCTGTCCCTTTGTGTCTTATTTTTACCGGCAGCCTTAAAATATATTCCCGAGTGTGTTAAACAGGTGAGTGTAAACGCTAGGAGGCAATGACGCTTTTCATTCAGAGCATTTCACCCATATGATGCCTTCTGTCCCTTGTGGCAATTGCTGAGAACATTTGCAAAAATGTGTTGGAGGCTCAGGTGGCAAAGTGATTTAGATTAAAGATGACAGCGACAAATGTAGCTTCAGTGGAAAGGAAAGACGAAAACAGTTAAGTACAGACAAGTGAGTTAGAATATCTTTGTGCCTGAAGTATTGTTAATGACAGCGGCACAATTGTCACTATCACATAGTCTGTTGGAGGCCATTTGAATGTCCTGTTTAACAACCATTAGGGCGTTAAATTTAAATTTAATCTGGTGTTTCTTCTCAGAGGAGAAGTTGTAAAGACACTTGTTAAATGACATTGTCGAGCGTTTTACAGAGAACGGTAGGTACGCAGGTGCCCTACACCTCTCAGACGGAGTTGTGTTTTATCAAGCAGAATTCACAGCAGCAGCAGGTGACCCCGTTTAGAATAGCAACGAGTCCAGCAGCCAAAAACTTTCCAAAGTCTACTTCCCAAAACTGCTTACAATAAATGAGAAGTGACCTGTTAACAGTGAAAAATGCTGTCTCTTTACAGCAAAGGCCATTTATAATTGGGAACAAGATTAAGTGCCACAAACCGTAGTGCATTTCTGCTGTGTTGAATCATGGCTCTCAGAGTTAGGTTAGCTTTATATTGTATGAAGAGTATTCTTAATCAACCCTCAGGGATAGATTTCCGTTCCATCTGTCTTCTGTTTTGAGGCATAGATGTTGCCAGGTGTGCGGTCTGTTGCGAGTAGAACCATTTATTTCAGAGGAACGGGTTTTTTAAGCGTTTCTTTGTAAGACCAAACAGTTCCATGTGCTAAATGACACTTCAGTGGTTACACACATCCATGGGGTTCAGAGAGAAGCTTTCCATTGTGGTATGACCTCACTGACTACTGGTCCATGCTGCTACCTCGCAGGGTCACGGGACCCGAAATTGTGTCTCCATACTGTACTTCTTTATTTTGATATATGGTGTTATGGTTATCAAAAAGTGGGTGTCCGTGTATGAGTGCATCTAAGCAGGTGTTGTGGGCCAGCCCCGGCTGGGATGATTTATTACACCGCTTGAAGGGACTTGTACTTTCATGAGGTCACATGAGTAACATGGCAGTCAGGCATAGCACACTGTTCTCTTTGGCCCTGCTGGCTATATGAGAGGCATGCCAAAACAGCTAAAACAGATTACGGTTTGCACATATTCAGGTACACAGTATAAAGTATATATTCATTGTACACACACACACACCTACTCACATACAGAAGCGCGCACACTCACTAAATCAAATACAGTAATCCAGGCTTAATGCTGCTTTATCACCTGCGCAGGAGGCAAACGTTATGCAAATGCACATAAGCTATTCCAAAGGCACGTCGGATTTAAGGCCTGTCTTTAATATGTCTTTTGAGAGGTTAATTCTATGCAAATACGGCCTCATGAGTCGGAGACGTTGAGGATATTTTTCTAATGACTCGAAGGGGATGCCACCAAGATACAAAGTGCAGTCTGTTAGACTGACCTTGGATGATTATTTTGAGCTTGAACCTCACCTCAGGGTAGTAAAAAGAGATAGTTATGATGTCTGCATGTTCAGACTTTATTAAGTGAATTCATATGGCGAACATGCTTGCCGGTCATTGAAGCATCTTTGGAACTACTGACATATTTTCCAAATGACAGTAGTAAGAAAATGGGTGAAGCTGAAGTGTGCTAGTGATGAGTTACTTTACATTTTAGAGCGTTGGTCTTTTGTCATATTGTGTGTGATATTAAAAGAGAGGGTAAAGCAAACATGTAAACTGGTTGCTTGAGAGACACAATGCACCACCGAAAAAAAGAAAGGAAAAAAAAGACAAATGAACACATCAAATCTGACATATTTGTTTGTGCTTTCTCCCATAGGTATTATTTTGAGTGCTCTCTGCAACAGTAAATAAATAAGGGCATTGTTGGAAATAGGCCAGGGAAAACATGCTAATATTAGAAATGAATTTCATCCACTGATTTACTTTGCTTTCAAATGACGGACTAAGCCTCTGAGGCAAGCAGTGTGTTGATGCTAGTTGATTTTGATGCGGTTGTCTACAGCATAGTAGAAACTCATTTGGCTATCTTTCAGTCTCCTCAGTTTGTTTTCCTAACGAATGTATTTTTCAAGGAAGCTTTGTGTCATATTTTCATATCCAATTGTTTGAGATAAAAAAAAGCTCATCCCACTGGTTCTTTCTCATCTCCTAGGTGGGGGCAAAGGGGGCATTCTTTTCAGTGGTGAGTCGGCGAGGAAAGACTGCAGCATCGGGCAGCATGTTGGCACCTGCATGAACACAACAGGGGAGCCTCGTTTCTTGGTGAGTTGTATTCTTTCACATTCACACAGTCCAAAGGGATGCCGTTTTCCTCAGAAAAAGGTTTTTAGCGTTGAGCTTAACATCTGTGGTAGCTTATTTAGTTATGACTTAATCTCATTAATTCCTGGGGAAAAAAAGAGCTTAATTGCAAAATAAGCAGAAGCATTTTCTCTTCACTTTAAGCTTTTAATATGAGAAAAGCGGCTTTTAGAATAAATTGGAACAGCATTTTCATTGAAAAACCACAGGACGGTGTGGCAGAGTCTTTTTAAGAGCAAAGGCTGGAGTTGGAGCTTTTGACTTTGTGAATGGGTAAAAAAGAACAATGCTTTCATTTTGTGATTGACATCAGGATGCATTTTACTTTAGATTTCTTATAATTAACTCCTACTGGAAGTTTTACTTTAAATGAGTTAACGGTCTAGAGTTCAAACCACTTTTGTCTATGTGGGTGGGGACACAAAAAAAAATTAATAAAACATGTTTTATCTTAATATACAGTATGCCACTATTTGAATCTGATGACAAGAAAGCACATCGTTGTTTGTGATCAGCATAGTTTGTTAATGTCAGACAGTTTTAAGAATCACAGACATTTTAGAGGAGGCCCAAAAGCAAAAGCCCTGTTGGCTACCACCTCCCTAATACATATAGATATGAATATGAATACAATTTCACAAACTCAACTTTGACCCCTTTTGTAAGGTTTTAAAAACATAATAATATATTCAATCTTTTAACTTTCATTTCTGCTATTACTGAAGGATGCTCTTGTTTTTCACAGACAAAACATATCTAACATTGACAAGGACAATTTATATTTAAGGTTAAACTGATATTAATCAAGATGTTTTGTGCTTTATGATTACCGAACATACGCAGTTCATGGCGTTGTTCAATTTTAGGTTTGCGCTTCACTGAATGGCTTGCATGTTTAAGAGAGCACCACCATTAGCAAGAAGAAAAAAAAACATCTATTTTTCTTTGTCCTGCCATTAACACTCCCCCGCTTTGGAAAACATTTTGAAACCACGCTTTGAAGCATTTACATTTCATGGCTTCTTCTCTGAGGAAGAAGAAAATACATTCGTAATGAAACAAAGAAAACAAAGAAAAATGGGAAATGAAAACAAAAAGGAGGACAGGGCTAATCAAGAACAAACCAGACAAACAACATACAAACACTCTGCTGAGAGCTCAGATTGGACGGTGTACTGCAGATAGAGTAAGAGGGAATATCAGGACAAGCTAAAACAGGGGCAGACATAAAACACGCTCATTGACAGTGTGACTTCATGTTCATCTTTGAGCAAATAATTGCTGAAAAGAAGTCCCCAAATTATTGTTGTCGGCATCATTAAAATCATATACTCATCATCTCTGCAAATTAGTTTTAGTGCCAGATGAATACACAAGATGGTGCAAAATCTAGACATTTAAAACATTGCGAAATATAGGAAGTTTTATAAGTGGAGCATTGACTCGGGAGCCACATACATCATTCTAAACGGACAAAATGTGATTTTGGGAGAAATTCAGAGGATTGTTTCCCAGATTTAACTGGGGCCTGAAACACTAAAATCTGTTCTCGGAGGAGAAAATCCCTGCCCAGGGCTTGTGCGATGATGTAGCTGAGGAAAACACATTCAGCGGGGTATAAATATTGCACGGTGAGTACATGCAGGGCTTTTTAGCCAATGAATTATTACAAAGTCCAGTGGCTTTATGCCAGCCTCAGAATATATCTCGCTCAGCTTCACCCTGCAATAAGCTGTGGCTGGGGAATAGTGGTTATAGGCACGCCACAAATAACTACCAACGATACTAGGAATCCATCACGCTCATCCCACATGTTGTGTGCTTACACTTGAGCGCTCTCAACATCAGCCGGTTATCAAACACACACACAAACACACACACACTGCATAGAAGTAAGAATTGCCTGTGAGGCCTGAGTCAGGGCATAAAAGCCCTCTTAAAATGCATTTACGGCATATAGAATCAAGTACAGTATTCTAAAGTATATTATACATTCTTTTTTTAACACAAGCAGTGCAGTGTGTGTCCTGTGTGTGGAAGTGCTGTCGGGAGTCGGGACTGAGAGGGGAACTGTTTACCGAATATTCACCTTTAGGATGCTTTGATAGACGGTTTATCCCCCAACAGAGTAAACAGTGCCAACTCCTCGTGCTCGCTCTTCGGAGAGAACCTCTAGATGAATGGTGATGAGTCTGTTCGCTCAACACCCGTAGAACACGGGTTGTGAAATTAGTCCATCTTCGGCTTTATTTTTTTCTGCTAAATCACTTTTCATTTGCACGAGATAATCATGTAACTCGGCGGAGTGTGAAGTTAATGGTTAATACATCTGATTGTGCCGACACGACGAGAATAAAGGAAGATCAAAAATAAGCATCTAAATGGGAAAGGACTTCTGCTCTGTGCACTGCATTGTTGAACCAAAGAAATGTCAGGCAGGTTGGGTCCTTTGGTGATTAGCAAAAAAAAAAGCATAATCCCCAGACTGCTGACATATTTCTTTTGAAAACCGCCTGTCTGAAAAAGACAGATATGCGCTAGAAAACGGATCAAATCTGTTTCATGTCAGATAGCAGCTAGCGCTTTCCCAGGGAGAATCTTTACTAAGCCACAAACAGACAGGATTAGAGTTTGAAGTACTGACCATAGTAGACCAGGAATATACAAAAAAAAAAGACAATATTAAATGATTAGTGACAACTTATGATAACCTCCAAATGACTTCCTTAAATACAGTCCGTACTTCTGCAACGTTTTGCTCTGTGAATCAGCAGGTTCAGTTCAGAGGATAAGCTGCGGGACCGAATCCATAACCTTCCCTAATTTGTGGTAACAAACGTGCTAATTCTCCAACATTACAGTGCTAAAGTGATTATTAGGACACGAGCAGAGACGAGTCATTGTATTTCCTCTGCAAAGCAGCAGAGCCGAGCCACCGTGTGTGTTTAATGAAATGCATGGATTTAACTCAAGGCACTATGGATGAGGCATTTAAGTGCGGTGCATATTTCATGGCCGTTAACTGCTCACGGGCTGCTCATTAGTCGCGTGACAGTTAATGGTTCTGGTGCCTTTTGAAATGCATTACAAGATCTCACTGTCAAGCACACAAATACTGGCACATGTGCATACGAATAGCATTAACAATAGCTTATGGATGTGATTAATTACACTGTTCCTCATGGTGTAGCAAATATATGTGGTAAACATCCACACGGGAAAAATCAAGTGTTATAATCCACTCAAGTAAAACCTCTGCAAATGAGTACAATCCTCAATAGGAATGAAAGAGAAATGTTACATTTCCTTCAGACACAAACTTTGAGTTGTTTCAACTGTTGATTGATATCCTGGATATATTTAATAATCAGATTCATACATTTGGCTATTTTTCAGTCAAATGAGGGCGTTATGTCAACCTTTATTCGGTGTATTACGACCACAAGATGGTGCTGTGCATCACCGTTTGCCCGTTAAAGGGACTCCGTCTGAGGCAGTGCAGTTTACCTCCCATCATGAAAGTGATTGGCTTCCATTTGCTTTTATTTGCTATAGCATTATAGATTTACATGGGGTATTAAATGGAAATGTGTCTTTATCACTGGCCTCTGGTTAATTTTTACCACAAACTAAATTCACTTTTTTAGGATTATTCTTTAAAATAAATACAGGTTGCAGTGCTGTTAGCTTATCTCAGAGTACATCTCCTCAGTTGCAAATTCAACTTGCTGAATATTGAAGTAAACAATGCTGTGGATTTTAATCACTTTCTTATGTGCAGACACATTTCTAGAACAAGCCTACTAAAAAAAGATACTCATTTTACCTTTGAAGGTCTCCATCAGACCAAACGTGAATGAACTAAGAAACGAGAATGTATTTCTGTCTGTGAAGCTTTAGATATGTGCATAAAAATACATGTATGCATGTACTGTATTCAAGAAGAGTCATGGTGATAAAATAGTATATATTGAAATTATAATAAAATCCAGTAGATGGCAGTCTGTCAATACGGAATGCTCCTCCTCACAGCTCTTAGTAGGTGTGCCTCCAGTCATCAGGAGAGGTCCCTTACATGTCTACCCTGCACAGTATGACAGGCGAGAGCAAAGTGACAGCACAACGGCACGTTTATTGCTGCTGTAATGAAGTACACAAGCTATTTGGACGTGGAATTAAAAAAAAAAAAAATGCATGTGGATTAATGGCTGCATGAGATAGTCACCGCTCACACACACACACACACACACACACACACACACACACACACACACACACACACACACACACACACACACACACACACACACACACACACACACACCTCTGCAGTGCTTTTCCCTCCTTCATTTTCTCCCCTTATATCTCTCGCACTCCATCGCTCACTCTTGCACAAAGCCGAATGGCGTCACCACCCACCACTTGCGTGTGCACACACACACACGCCCCGCACCACACACACACACACACCTCCACGCCATCTGTCTGTGCAGCGGCCCATGGCTCTGGCACTGGGAGCAAGAGAGTGAAAGAGAAAGTGTCTCTTGGCTCTGTAGTCTTGAATGCCACTTCCTCTCTTCTTCCTCCTGCTGTGCTGTTGCCTATCAAATGCTCTCACGACATCACACTGTCCGCCGATGGGCTCCTTCTACTATCGTTACACCCATGCTTGATGCCATTTGGAGAAAAAATCG
The DNA here is from genome assembly GCF_023349555.1 of Cebidichthys violaceus. NCBI lineage: Eukaryota > Metazoa > Chordata > Actinopteri > Perciformes > Stichaeidae > Cebidichthys > Cebidichthys violaceus. The sequence continues at coordinate 6,735,633 of NW_027176361.1, forward strand.
AATCCTCCCTTTGCTGGAACCTTATGAGCGAAATAGATGGAGGACATGGGCTCGGTGTTTCCAGTGATTTCACCTCACAGTTATGAGAGCTCATTTCAGCTTAGTTCATTAACTACGGGATCCTCGCAAATGTTCGGGCTGAGCCCACAACTCAACAAGAGCAAAAACATACATGGCTGATTAGCATATGCATTAGGTGTTTCAAATTAACACCACAGATGGCAGATTTTCTCTCACCATGTTGGTAAAAGCTGGGAGGGACAGAGTCTATTCACGGAACCTATTACTGAGTGATTGCAGGAAGAATCTGGATGTTGCTTGACTGATATTAGTACCTCTCCTGAAAGACAGCTGCATGTTTGTTTTTTCGGGGCTTCCTGGTTATATTTACCAGCATGAGTTCATTGTAAGTACAAAATAAAACACAGTACATGAGCCAGGGAATCACAGTGTCTGCGCACAGCATAATGAGAAAAATCCACAGGCATATAGGTGATTCTCTGTCATCAAGATTCCCTTCTCTTTTCAGTGAATTTTCATAACCATGCAGCTTTACAGAGAGCTTTGTAGGAAGCTTAAGTAATTTGAACAAAAATGCATTCCCTCTCTCTCAGTCTCTTCCATTTAGACAGCAAGCGAAAGTGCCTTCATAACGGCGCTATATTCAGCTGGAGTGATAAGAAATGGCAGCTATCAGCAGGCGCTTTGGAAGCCGCATATAACAGTTATTGTGTGTGTATATATAAAAATTGATTTATGTGGCCTATCACTTAGCAGGCACAATATGTGGATGAATATGGACTAATATAATATTATGGAATGAGTGAGAGGGTTAGGGGAAGCACCAGCTGCTGCCTCAAGGTGAAAAAAGTATGATCAAAGTCCAAATACATTTATTAAGACGCCATATTTCAATATCAAAAAGCAATGTGAGACGGTCTATAGATACCGCATATTATGCAGATTAAATATATATAGACACACACACATACATACAATGTGATCATGTTTCATTGACATTGCATACATTACTTTTTTCAATTTTCAACTACATATATAGATACATATATAGTACTTATTATATTTGAGATATATTACAAAATTAAGGGACTGTGTTAAAAAAAAATATATATATATTTTCTTTGACCATCCTCTTGTAACTCCCTCCCCCCAGTGTGTCAAAATATGATCATATTGAATTGGTTCAACTTATTTTAGAATTAATTAAAAGAGACAAAATACAAGCAATGTATGATGATGGTGTTCATTGTTCAAACTCCAATTCCGTAATGGAACAATCATTTTCACATAGCCTCCATTGTACTTATTAATCAAAACATATATAAACAAGGGTGAATATTTCAGTCACTATTTTATTTTGTAAAATGTAGTAAATACTGCCATGATTGAGAAACCTGGGTGCAACATGTCCTGCATATTAATTATGTATTAATTATGTTATTGGCTAACTAATGGTACATTAAAAAAAAATGTCTTTGGTGAAGGTGGGACATTTAATTAATGTTTATGTTATCCATCCTATGTTTCTCAAAACTAATATATTGGCCCTTCGGGTTACACGTTAATTATGAAGGGCACACACTACAGCTTCCACAATTCATATCAATTTTATCCTCTTTTTGAACGGTGTTTACTTAATTATAAAATAATTAAAATGTATACATTTATATGAATAATTCTGAAAAGAATCAGCTTATATTTGAGATTTTCTAACAAAATCAAAGACATGTTTGTCTTGTAAACAAATCATAGTTCATAAAAGCTACTTTTCTGTTGTCCTCTCCTCCCCATTAAATGCAGCAAGGAGAAATAGGTTTGGCGGGAGCAAACAGCTTCATGTTTACCGCTTTGCGCAGAGCTGGTGCCATGTCCAGACTTGTAAATCAGGCCCATTGAGGTAGCATAATGCTGATGATTATGACAGCCAGTCGCATGGGAGTGATAGAGGGACGTTGAGTTATGGGCTTGGGGAGGATGCCCAGAACTGGAGAGTCTCACAAATGGAGAAGCACTTTCACCAAAACACAAGTCCCCAGATGGGGACTAATGCTGCAGTTGGCGGCTGTGGCACCCAAATGAGGGCACATTAGCTGCTCAAAACCCACAGAATAGTGAAGTATGTTTGTTTTTTTTATTTCACAGTTCTGCCGCTTCACTCTATTACTGCTAGATTATATTTCAAAAAACACGCAGACTGAACAAAAGAGCAAGAAACAGCCAAAGTATTTTGAAAGTGTCATTTAGTTGCAATGGCATGCAATGCAGCACTTAACCAGATCACTCACAAGTTGTGAGATGCAATCCCGTTCACTAGATTCCTGTTTGCATTCTGCTTTATTCATTCGACTCCCCTTTGCGGATGAGCGATCATTCATTCGCATTGATTGTCAGCCATGATAATATAATCAGGCGTAAAGCCTGACAAGGCTGGCCGGTCCGATAGATCAGAGCCGCTGACAGCAGAGCTATGCACAGGTCATAAACCCTCACCTTCCCTGTTTGACCCCACATCAATTTGGCTCTTTCCAATATGAATGCAAATAACAATGCATTTTTGGTGACATGTTTATGGTTATCTCTGTATCTCCACTCGCTCCGCCTGCTGCCCCTAAATGTGCTGATGTCACCGAGCTAATGGGAATGAGAAAGGTAACCTATTGCTCACTAGTGGTCAGCTCATGACGGCCCTCCCCTCCAACACCTCCCCAAAACATAAACAAAGCGTCCAAGCATGCCCTTGCTCTCTCACACACACACACACACACACACACACACACACACACACACACACACACACACACACACACACACACACACACACACACACACACACATGCATATGTCCTCCACCCCAGTCACTTGTGTATGCATTGAGCTGATAAGTACTGCGGTTCATTTTCCCCATGGCAAAGCACAGTAAAAAACTGGGGAGTAATAATTGCTTTGGGGGGGGGGGGCGAGGATGGCTAAATATGCTTGATTGCCTCCTAAGCTTTGGTGCTGTGTAATGAAATATGGCTTCTGCAGACAGGAGCTCCCGTGCGATAGCTTTCTTGTCACTTTCTCACTCGCTTTTTTTTTTTTTTTTTTGCTTTTCCCCTTTGCTCTTCTGTTCTGGCATTTTGTCTTTGCTCACCCGTTGCCTTTGTTACAGAATGGAGTCCATCAAAGCTTGTGTTGCCATTGAACACTTATCTTAGCTATAATGTAATAATTACGGGGGCCAAAACCAGCCTAATTGAGTATTCCTCGCCACATCATAACGGCAGGCGCCCTAATATTCCTCTGTTCTACAATTTAATTTGTGGATTCATTAGCATGAACAGGGTGTATAGAGAGAAAGCCGATAACAAGGAACTTAGCAAAAACACCACTGATGAAGTCAGATTGAAGATTGCTCACCTGGATAATTATGTTTCCCTGTCACTTACACGTTAGGAGTCTAAAACTCTAAATAAAAAGAACGTGTTTCCACCAAGGCCCATCAAGACCTTTTAATGCAACTAAATATCCAGTTGGCTAGTTTGCTTTCTGCTTTTACATAAAAAGCAGCCACACACAGAAAATTGACAATGATTTAGCACAAATGAGAAGTGTTTGGCAGACAGACTACTGTATTCATGACGTTCATAATCATAACTGCTAATATTCATTTGACTGCCATAAAGCCCTACAATAATATTTTAAAGATAATGAGTCAAATTAAAGCTCACGCACTGAAGCTAAAAAAAAAAAAAAAAATGTGTATCCCCAATTCATTTTTGTTGTAACCACCCAAAGCACATTTCACTCTGTTGGTTAAATAAGTAGCTAATCATTTACACGAATATTAGACCACAGGCTTGTATGGGCACAGCAGCATCTGCTAATGCATTTAGCAAGAAAATAGCCTGAGAAAATCCCAACACATTAAATGGAAGACTCTTTTCCCCCTCTTTCGCTTCCAGAATAACTCACAAGCCTAATTTGTTGTGCTACTTAAAGGAAAATGTAATTACACTTGTTTTCATTATAATTCACAAAGCCAATCGATAACTGTTGTGAAGTCATTCTCTACTGCACATGCAATTTTCTGTTCCTTCAACTGAAATTTGGTTGGGAAACAAGTATCCTGTATGTCTTTACTCTATATTATGTATGTCCAATAATGGTGCTGAGAAATTAACTAATTAAAATGAACAGAAAAATAAGAGTTTTACACCAAATACTGTACAGTAAACTTAATTGGTGCTTTTTTCTTATCAAGCGTTCCTTGCTGTTTGTAATACATGTACAGAAATGTCTGCTGCGTACTTCATAGACAGGCTGATGAAGCTATTCATCCCTATCCTCTTCCTCTCTGTCTTTCTCATTTATGCAGTTCTCTTTCCTGAGACGTCAACCACAGGATGAGGCCTGCGGCAGGTAAGACACTGAAAAGAATAGCTGATGAGTGTAGTACAAGAATGTTCTGACCTCGGTTTTGCTTCATTTCCCATGCGCTTAAATTCCATGCGACGAATCAAGGGCGCACACATGCTGCGTTATTTTTTTTTAATGCCTATAAATTCTTAAGCCAAGGGTTACAGCTGATCGTGGGTCCAAATAATCCTTCTTTGTTTAAAAGAAGGAGTTTATATTTTGAGTTTCCAGACAGGACAGAGTCATAGTCCCAGATATCAAGTGATATCAAATCAAGTGCTAAACTGAATCTTGACTCCAGCTCAATCCCTCCCATCTCCTGCGATGGGGCAGGGGAAACAGACTATATCTGGCAACCTAAACCTTTTTAAAGTGACTGAGAGAGTGAGGGAGACTGACTGGCACTGATGGGACCAGACTAGGACTGTGCGATGCTGTGCTGCACTGCGCCCAGGCCTCACAAGCCTGATTGATAGAGTGTGATGAGACTGTCACTGAGCAAGGAGAGCAGCAGAGAGATAGGCTAGATGGAGGGAGGGAGTGAAGTGGGCTGGTCAGGGTAGAGAGATAGGGAGAAATAAATTTGAGAACATGTGAAGGATGAAGTAGGGGAATGGAGTGGCTGGATGGAATGTGTTTCGGACACTTGAATGATGGGGAGGTGGAGGGGTAGGGGGTCACTGGCGGAGAGGTGAGCCAGATACCGGAGGGCTGAAGGCTCCACCTATATGCAGGTTAAGTTTGGCAGAGACAGATTTAGTTGACATATGTTGACAAAACAGCATAAATCTCAAAAAAGGCCAAACATGTGTTGAGAATAAAAAGTCTGAAGCAATTATGACAAATGATGGTTGGTTCATCCAAGTTACAACAAGATAACTCCCGCATAGTTCCCCTTAATTCTGCTATCAGGCCAAGGGGATTTTATATGATGAGGTTTTGCGATATCCGTCTTTTCCATCTCTGCCCCAGCTGAATAGAGACACTGCCATTTTGTCAATTCTGTGAGTAACCACAAACACAAATATATTCAATGCCATTAATGAATATGAAGAGCATTTAACGTATATGCAACCTGCAAAATGCAACCAATATTCATGTTGACGAATGTTAGCTAAGAAATATATTTCATAAAAAAAAAAAAAAGATGAAATTGTTGTTGTTACCAAGCATAAAAGAAATGAAAAATGTGTAAACGTTTTGAATGCAAGTAAAACATTGCATGCAGTGCACAAATGCAGCACTTATTGGGAAAAAGAAAACAAACTACATGTGAACAGAAACCAAGCAAATATTGTGTTGCCTTCAGAGCAAATTAGTAATATATGTTTATAAAGTTAATTGCAAAACGACAAGGCTGGTATGTGAAATATCTCATGTTGGAAATAAAGCATACAATTGGCAACGTCACATTATTTCGGAACATGTTGAACATTTAAATTTGTCACCGGATCGATTCATGTAAAAACACACAGTCCATATTAAAATGCAAATGGTCGAAGTTATTCACCTACGACTCTTTTGATCCTCAGAACTACATATTTCCTATGCTGTATGTTGTCCATGTAAATGTCATAAATAGTTACTGGCTTGTTTATCAGTCCATCAGCAACTGCTTGGGACACAATATTAGATCTTGTGGACACATGGCGTCTTGGCAGTGAATGGAATACAGGCTGAGCTAAAACCCTGTTCTGGGAATTCCACAGTTAGTGATTTCAGACTCAATAAAGGCGCCATGTTTTACTTTTATCCTTGCCTGAGGAAAGAAGGCTGACTCACCAGAACGGCAAAGTTATTATTAGTTCCACACATGTGTGAAGAAAAGCTATGCGTATGTGTGTGTGTGTGTGTGTGTGTGTGTGTGTGTGTGTGAGAGACAGACAGAGAGAGAGAGAGGCTGAGCTCCAGCAGCAGTGGTAAGTGCATGCAGGAGCAGCATGAGGAGCTCTTATCTGCCGCCTGCCAAGCCCTGACCGGGGCGCCCCGACTCACGCGCTCCCTCCCCCCCCCCCCCCCCGTCCCTCTGTCCCTCTCTGGCGCGACTCCCCACTAGTCTGCTAAAGGCAAGGCGACCAGGTGAAATGAGCAATTCCCATTCAGGGACAGGAGCGCCGCGCTGACTCGCCCTGTGAAATGGCTGCTCACTTTGGCAGATCAATGCACTCCCTTTCCCCCGCGCACTGCCACTGAGTGATAGCCAGGAAGAAAAAGAAGGGGGGGGGGGGGGGGGGTTATGGGTAGAGAGAGGGGAGAGGTGGTTTTGTGCATCTGTTTGTTTGTGTAGATGTGTGAGCGTGTGGAAGGGGTAGGGTGTTAGCAGGGCATTTAATGATATTTGCCATGGCTGCTCTGAGTGAGCGCTGTTGAAGGAAAATGGGATATGCTTTGCATATACTCAAAAGACACGCAATATTGCTGTTGCCTCTTTGGGAAGAAAAAGTGGCGTTCACAGTCCCACCGGATATGAGAATATTCAGCCAGTGAACTGGAAATTTTGCAGATATGAATGATATTAGTGGCTGTCATTAAAATGCTTAGTTCTGGCAAAAATGATTTCCATATCTCCACAGTGATGAAACTCATGTGTCAAACATTATAGCATATGCACTGGTTGGGCATATATTTTCAAGGGTAAAACTGTGAGATGATATGATATGTGCATAATCTTGGGTAATTTTGGACCAGATAATCATACAGACACAATAACCTGTGGATGTATCTTACTTACACTGTGTACGTTCATTGCATACCATGTCTTTGTTCTTTAAAAAGACGAATGTAATAAATCAGGAATGTGAAAAAGTCTATTTAGTGATGTCAAAGGTGAAACGACAGCATATATAATAATTTATAACTTGAAATTTATAGCTCCCGAGTCATTGGTAGAAATGAATGCCAAGTTGATTCACAATATGAAAATTCATATATCTTATGTTGTTGAAGACCTATAATTATGCTCAATTCACTTCTTTCGAATGAATGAATGCAACAAAGATGCAAGCTGTCCAATTGTCTACTCTCATATATCAAAATCATCACCATGGAATATTCTCTGACCACATCCTGCACTTGCAGGGGCCCTGAATCATGTTTGGCTGTGGATGACTCCAACAATGCACTTTGTTGATTGGTTACATCATTGGCTCATGAGTGTCAAGTGATTCATGGTCAAATCTATTATTTAAATCTCAAAACTCATCCATAAATGTATCATTTCCTGATTAACGCTCATATTTTGCTCATCTGAACATGTTGTGTACGTGATTTATACACATTACAGAGTAAGCAACATAGACACACAAAGTGTAATTGTGATTTTTGTGTTGTATATATGATTTTAATTTTAATACAGTGTTTATAATGCTCAAGCCTTTCAGCAGGGTAGCCTTGGGTACTACATCTGTCAGGACCGTCAATACTATTGACCAAGTCTAATAAACTATGCTGAATAATCTGTTCCAGAAGAAAATAAATCTATATTGGATTATCCAGATATCAATGTGTCCTCTTAATGGGGGGACATGTAATTAAGATGAAAAGCAATACGGCCACTCCAAATGAAGATTATGTTATTTTTGTTTTTGTACAACAACTGTACAAGTCTCAGTTCTACAGCTTTTGGAGTCGTGGCTTGTTAGAAATCCAATTTGCTAATTTTTACTTTTTGCTGAAAATTCCCTCATATTTCTTCATTTCAAATTCAGATGCCTCACTCAAATCAAGGTTCTGAACAGATCATCTCACAATGAAATGTTTGACAACTCATTTTATCCCCTCAATTGGTTAAACATAACCAAACTCAACATAACATTTATATTCTAGGGGAACCATAAGGCTTCACTTTTTCTTTTGCAGGAACATTGTTTTTCTGTATTTGCATTATGCTGATGATACAGTATTTATCCTGACTCAAATATTGTTGTTTTCTCTTTTCTCTATCGATGTCTCCAACTGGATTACCAAACAATGAACACAAAATCTATCTCATTGTAAACTGTAAAAAGCTGGATCCGTCCACCACAAGACAAGGTCTTATCTTTACAATATGAAAAGTCGGGATTCAGTGTTTTTTTACAATCTCTCAATATACCCATAAATCAATCTCACTAAAACTTCCATAAAACATAATTTACCTTGGAATCCTTTAGTCATGTTTTGAATCCGACAGTGTTCCTTAATGCATAGCAAACAGCTGTGTACCTCTGTGGAGGGGCAGATTGAAATGTAGGGGGAAATGAAATCACCTTACTCCCTCTTGTAAATAATGGAGTGATAGTCTCTTAGCAATTCAGACCACTTCAGATTCATTAAAAAGTGCTTGCCGAATCAATGCTGACTTAAAACGGCATACTGAACAAACTGAAGAAAAGCTCTGCCGTAATGAATGAGCATTGAATTAAAGATTCAGTTTGAATAAGGAAGTACGGAAGCACCTGACCTGGAGCTAAATTCTATGAAAATGATCAAAATGAGCCTTTTACAGCGATGTCATGATTGCAGATGGTGTCTTTATCATTTAGTAGAACACATACTCCAAAGACATGAATTTTTTTTTTCCAGTTTTACAATTCTATTTCACAAGCTCATTCAATATTTGACTGACTCATCCTGAAAGCTCCTCCGCTTTTGACTGGATATTTAGACTTGATGCGAACCTTAAGGATATATATTTTAGTGATAGATGTCGCAGACAAATTGATTTCACCTTTTTTGTTCGGTGAGGTCCCTCATTATAAAACTATGGCTACAAGTCAGATTCTTGTCAGTGTTCTAAGAGATCTAATCTCTTTTCCAAACTTCTGAAGTCTCTCAACATCAGAAAATATAGTCAGCCCTATGCAGACATGACAGCAATAAAGTGCACTTGATTACATGGTTGAAAGTAAGGACGAGGAGACCGGAGAGCACAGGATAAGAAAATAGAAAAGAGCACCGCCTCTCAGCTCTGATCGCTCTGAACATCTTTAAGTTAGAAAGTCCTGTTTGTGTGCAGTCTTGACAGAGGCAGGTGCAGGAGGGTTGCATCTTGGTCATCAGCTGTCAAGGCAGTAATGAACAGTGTTTACTAGTAATACCATGCGCTGCCACATTTCAGGGTGGGAAATGTCAAAGTGTCCATTTTCCCCAAGCTAGTCTGAAGCAACACTGTCAAGGCTTCGGCTGTAAACAATAAGAAACGAGAGGCAAGACAGCAACAAGGAGCTTTCTCCGTTTCACCCATTACAGTCAGAGTGAGTGGGGAAGAGTGGTAGAATGTCAAACCTATAAAAATAGAGACGCTTGCAAAGGGGAGAAATAGTGGATTCCAAGTGGATTGTATTTGGCAGACACATAATGATAGCTGTTAAACAAAACTGAGGGAAGGAGAGCAGAAGAGGCTGAGAGAGAGAGAGAGAGAGAGGCACAAAGACAAGAAGACAGACAGAGGATACGAGACAGACAGGCAGAGAGACACCTGCTGTTGCATCACCTGCTGTAATAATAGTGTTGACATTCAAATAGAAAGCTCTGACAATAGGAGCTGGCTGATGCAGCACCCGGTATGCAAATAAAAAGAACACATCAGGGAATATTAGCTAGCGTCAGGAATTTCCATCATACACATTGAATACCACTTGACCCTTTTACATCCTACAAGTGCTTATGTATTATGTGTGTGTGTGTGTGTGTGTGTGAGAGAGTATGTGTGTGCAGGCAAGCACAGTTAGCACATTAAATGAGCTGATTTGCCACTTAAGTCTTCATTTCTTACTAACCCCACATGTAAGGCTTTGAATAGAACCATGTTGTTCATGCATCTTTGTTCATAATGTATATTCACGCGTTGCAATAAGCACAGCCACTTCAAACATGCTCTGTGTTAAGTGTGACATTGAAGAGCGGGGAGATTCTACGCCTGATGCCAAAATTTTGAGAATTTTTTATCTTTTCTGCACATCTTTTTACCGCAAAAAAAACAAGACGTGTGGCACAAGAGAGCAGTGCTCGGCAGGCGCGCCGAAACGTTGGAAAACAATGGATTTGCTGACACACACATTGCTGGTGACGCGTCTCTAGCAACACGTCTCGTTGTGATCAGCCCCTTCGAATGTACCGAAGCCTTCTGAAGCAATTAGGTAAACCTGTGCTGTAGTGTGTAGGGTTTGTTTTCTTTGATTGGCATTCCAATTCCACTCACACCGCCACCCCTTCCTTCTCGCTGTCATGCTATCTCGAATACCCAGGTTAAACATAATTCAAAAACAGAAAGGATCATTAGTTGGCAAATTCATTCTCGACACTCCCTTTCATGCACCCCACATGGTCCCTCTGGGCCTATCAATCAAAATCTGATTCAGCTGATATCACATTCACCATTGCACAAATTTAATTTCCTTTTAAATGCTCAGCAGTCTTTTGTATCAATGTAGACCTATGGTGACTGGAGTAGAAACTTTTCATGTTTGAACTGGAATTTGAAGGACTGCAGACATCAGCAGATCCTCACTGATGCACAGGTCAATACCTATTATAGTAAAAGCAATATGGTCAATATGGTGCTCTCACATTATCAGCTTTGTATGTGGATGCTTTCAAAAGCTGTGGCCCTTTCTACAGCACTTTGATGATGAAGTTGATGATTTAACAGCACTGTGATTGTTTGTCTTGTTGGCAAAATAAAAAAATTGAACACTGAGAGAAGAGCTTCAATTATCCACTATACAGAGAATACACTATTATGGCCTGCTGTTCCATACTCTAGATTTATTGGGTGTTTTCCATCAATGCTCTTTGGAAAGGCCTGTGCACTTTGGAGCGGCTTGCCAAATTACCACCACCATTTTATACAACTCCCAAAAACACACCTTTATTGACTTGCCATTATGTAATCATCTTTAACTAATTGGTCTCGACTTACTTCCTAATGAAGTGCACTCACAATTCCGATCATTAATATAGGCTGTGTATGCATTTTAGCAAATGCGAGTCTCTGTGGCCGTGGAAACACTTGGCTTTTCACTGTGAGTTTTGTGATGATCGAACGCGCCAGATTGGAACTCACCTCTGTCCGCATGTGTGTGTCCACACTTCAAAGCAACCTGCTCCATCCTGGATTGGATAGTGATCAGAATTTGTTTGTGGTTAGAACCTTTTTAAAAGCTTTATGTTGCAGCAGGATCTGGGAAATGTTGGGTTGACTCAGACTGAAGTCTCAGCGGATTTCCCCCTCTCTTCCCTTTGCTCTCCTCGGGAGAGGAACTCCCATGTGTGGGGAAGATGATACCAGACCCATGTTTGATATGTCGTCCGGATTGTGCCCACATGCTGTCCACACCTCTCACTGAGATCTGAAGTCAATGCGAGTCAAGCCACCTTGGCATTTAGTCAGGCTTATCAGAACCCAATGCAAGTAAGATCCCATCTCAGAGCAGACAGACTTGACAGTTAGTGCGTCCTGGCATGATCGGATGAGAAAAGTTGCAGTGAGAAGACAAGTGAAACCACAGCCTCTGTTTTTCCCTAATGGCTGGCTAATGCTCACCGCTGTGCACTGTGCTCTGCGCTCATACTGCGGTTACACTTAGATCCACCTAGTCGTCACAGACGTGTAGTGCCCACCTTTCAGTTCATCCTCAGGTGAACACTGTTAGCTTCAGCCTCTTGTGACCGCAAAGAGTATTATAACAACAAACACCTAGAAAAATGATCCTGATTAAAAAAACATTTTTCACCTGCAAAATGTTCTTTTCCCCATGTTTTTACAGCTGTATTTCTTTTTAGGGACCTCAGAAGGATTATCCTGGCAAAAACTTTTTTTCACCTGTTCTGAAGTCATAAACACAGGAGAGAAACAATTTAGATCTGAATTTGTCTCACTTGTCGCTCGGGGCTTTCAAAGTATCTCTCATAAGAAAATCACAAAAGCCTTTTGAAAGAATTTGACAAAAAGGCCGTCAGTTGAACTGCTGTATAGTCGTGCAATCAGCTAACAACAACCCTGCACGTTTCTGTAACCCTAGCAGAATCAACATATGTAATTAATGAGGCCCTAACTTGGAGCCTTCTGGCAACATGATATCTTAAATCTTTAAAATGCTCTGCGCTCTCTCTCTCTCTCTCTCCCACGACTACAGTGTGAACACTTTACAAATTATCAGATGCTGTCTTAAGTTGTTTTTACAAACAACTTAATTAATATGAAAATAGGTTGTGTTTTAATTCACTTACCATGTCGGTTTACATCTGTATGACTAAAAGCAGCTCATATTCAGCCGATATGTTACAGCCCAGTCTCCCTAGCAACAGTCTCCATATTGATACATTTTCCAGCATATGATGAATGCCATTTTGCAGTGCCATTGGAGGAAATGCTGTGATTATATAGTGAGGGAACAAGTATGGTTAAGCTGGTGTCTGATTTATATGCCAGAGTTCACGTTCAATCCACAACCAACAATTGTGATTGGCCTTCAAGCGATCAATAACACAATCTTTAGTTTTACTTTCCTAATTATAATTATACCAATTACAGGCATACAACATTTAAAAAAAAAAAAAGTTGTGTATAAGGCAAAGAACACTATTATCAAAATCCCAGGTTGAGCAAAAGTGGCCAATATCAGAGTTCTGTCTGGCATAGGGTTAGCAAATGAATACCGTCATAAGAAAGGAACTGCAATTATTGTCATTGTGCTCGTTTTAGTCGTCCATGGAGGGGAAATTATTGAAAAATAAGACTGTAGCATTGACTATATCAATGCATTCAAAAGAGGAAAAAGAAAGAAAGGAACTGCTCCGATTTATACAAGGGAGCAGAAGAGTGCTGGCAAGCTTGAGCGACTTTAAAGTTTTCTATGGGAAATGAGATTTGGTATATGACAGAGCTCGTAATATCCATTCGCACAGCATCCCAGCATGTATGCTAATGCCCTGTCTTGACCACTAATACACAGCAGGAAATGTGGGCTAAATAAAATGAAGGAAAAGGCTGTGAAATATAATTGTGAATGCCTATAACGACTACAGTATCAGCACTCTTGGATCTGTACTTCTTCATTCGGATGTTCTCATTTGTATCCACACCTGTGTCATTCACAGCCTTACGTCTTAACCTAATTTCATGGTCTGAAGGTTTGGATGGATGGCTCTGCTGCAACTTGTACACTGAAGGAAGGGGAAGGAGAGAGAGAGAGTACCATGAGTGTGTGTGTGTGTGTGTGTGTGTGTGTGTGTGTGTGTGTGTGTGTGCACTCACACAAAAACACAATTGTGTAAGAGCGAATGGAGGAGAGAGAGGGGGGGGGGGGGGGGGGGGGGGGGGGTCTGCACCGCTACAATAGCACAGAGAATTCTAGTCACTGCTAGAAATTAACCTTTTAACTTTGTACTTTTGTGTTAACACATTTACATTAAGCTCCTCTTGATAGCTGACAGGGAATTGGGGGTTTTAAAGACTTTCAATGAGTGTTAGTGAATGATCACAGTTTAACAAAATTTTGGTAATGTGCTTCAATTACAGTAAAACTCTGTCAAAACCACACAACTTAAACCTATATGATATATTGCAGAATTCGGTAACAGCTAATGTTATTGCCATTAATGATGCGAATGTTACCTGAGCCATGGTCGACTGGAAAAGCTAGAGCAGGGAAAAGAAGACAACTGAAAGCAAATACCATGGTGGACATTGTACATAATGCACCCAATAACCTTAAACAATAAAGACATGTGATTAAATAACTGACACAGCTTGACTAAGTGTGAGTTATTCCTATTAATACTTCCACAAATTGTTCTGAGAGCTTCGTACAGCATTATGCCCTAAAACCTTTTTTTGTCCGTGTAAAGTATATTCTTAAGCAAAGTGTCAGCACTGCCCTTTTAGTTTGCCAGAGTATCTTCGGGTGTAATGGCTTATTTAGCCAAACCAGGCATGACAGCAATTATACTGGAGGGAAATCGATTCCAACAAAGCACTCTGCTTGGACAAACAATAAAATGATCAAAGTGACTGAATGTTTTTCTTGCGACAAGCTGCAAAATGAATGTTTACTTTAACCCAGTCAAAATCTGCAATCCTTGAAGCTATTAAGAGTATGATACTAGCGTGACATAAATACACGAATACAAAGACAGACAGAAAAATAAGCATGACAAACAAAACAAAAATAAACTACAACGGCTTCAGCAATTTTGTTGCAACAACACAAGGACGATTAAGGCCTTTCGCAATCCTTCATTGGAAATTTCCTTTTCCATTGATGTCCACAGACTGCTGCCAAAGACACAATTCAAGATAATTGCTTTTCCACACATTAATTGATAAAGTTGGTGACATTATATTTCAAGAAACTGTGGCTCTAAATGCAGATTTGATGTCCATTGTCCGAGCTCTGTGTTATGTTAATGAAGTGTTTATTCTTCAATTGAAATGCTCTTGCAAGAAAATGAAAATGCCATGATAGAATAAAACAACACTGTGTCCCCTCATCTTACCGGAAACTTTTATTTCCCTCCTTTTCAGTAAAGACTCTTTAAATCCTTCATGAATACGGTGTTTCAATATTGGCCTTTGTATGCTAGGTTGAGCAGCAATAAAGTCACTTTGTCTTTTTGAATTCATACACATTCTGTATGTGTATAGAGAGAATACACAACAAAAAGGTCTGGGGCGGAAAAAGCTCCACCGGTGTATTGTATTATCGCTAACCTTGCCTCTGAGGCATTTGATTTTCTATGTTTCTCTGGATTTTAAAGTTCAGATGAACTTCAGGGAGGCAACACAGTTTGCTTCGCTTATTTTAATTACTATAGTATCTCACTTGTTCTCTGATGGTACCGTCCTCACTGAACTCTACAGTACTGTGAACAATATTAAATCATAATGGGTATGTCAATTATCCATTTTTTCATTCAGAATCAAACAGTGATTTTATATTCTTCGGATAATAGCACCATATTAAGTGCATGCAATTACTGACACAATAATAATGTGTCATAATACTGTAGTCCATTGTGCTGAACTAAGCTGCAGATCTGCAGTATTATTGTAATCAGTAAACCATTACTTGAACTCATGTAAACAACCATGTATGAAGTGTTAGTGACTGTTCTTGTCCAGGTCATTTTTAAGCTGTCGGCTAGCCGGTGCCACTCGTTGTCAATCTTCATTCCTGTTTCCAGACGCTAGTCTGTGGAAGATAGATCCCTCATATGTCAGAACCACACAGCCCATTTCCTGGAGTCCGCTGTGACAGTCAAGCTCCACGAACCATGAAAGCCGTAAATGTGATGCCCAAAATTACCTCAATGCAGAATGCCTTGGACTACCACATTGGTGTGGTAAAAACTCCCTATCCCTTCAAGAGACACTAAAGGAGCTCACTGACACTTTTTAGGCAGTTCTTTGCCAACAAATATAGTGGGAACTATTATACATTCTCAGGCAGAAACATAAAATAAATCCATTTTACAGTATGTGGGTAGAAATCGAGTTGAACATGAATCATCAGGTTAATGGTGTTCATGACATTCGGTAGGTTAAATCATAGATTTTGCAATGAATAATGTTTTTTTGGGGGGGGATTTTAATAAGGCACTATGGCACCCACAACACACAGAATATATAAAAAAAAAACATTGTAAATCTTTGTTGAATTCTTGAGTGTGGTAATGTCAACATTTAGTCTTATAATTTGTCTCCTGTCTTAACAAGGTATGTCTGAGGCAAGAAGAAACCCAACTCTCCCCGGAACAATTATAGAAGTGCACTGCAGTCACTTTGCCTGCTAATACACGGTGTGATATTAATTACTGTTTGTAAACAATGCACTTTGCAGAGATTATTGCATGCACTCGGCGTCCTCCATTTGTGTTTGGTAATTCTCACAAGTGATTAAGTGGTGAAGCTAGGACAGCTGTTCAAGATGAGTTCATTGGCATGTTTAATTAATTGCACTTGAGATAATTATTCAATCATTACTTTGATTAATTTTCTGCATCCCAGATAATGTATCAAACGTCTGCTTGATGTCAATACCTCTGAAAGCTGGAGAAGAACAAGGCCAACCGTTTTTGGGAGCTTGATTCAGGACTATATTCTGCTTTGTGGAGAAAATGATGTCAGCTGGTCATGATAGGAATTCATTATTATGGATGCATGGTTGATTTAAACAAAGCTGATGCTCACTTAACAGGCATACCCCGAAGGTTGTCCTAACACCCCAGACCTGCAAGGGCTGCATGTTTTCCTTAGGTTTCCAACACAGCAACAACACCCTGTCACTGCTCACTTCAACGTTCTCAATCGATTCAGTCCGCATTATGTTTGAAACATGCTTATTCTTCACCCCCTCCGATATGCAGGGTAGTGGCAACATCCAACTGAGGGAAAGCCAGGCAAATCGTTTGTGAGAGATCTTGTCAAACAGATTAATTCCCACCCTGGGCCTCGGGGTTCTGGGCCGTTTTTCTGTCATGCTGCTTTGCCAGGCTCCCTCTTGATAATACCCCAAAGATAAAATTAATTGTGCAGGGAGATGTGGGATGGGGAGTATCTAAAAGGACCTTGAGCAACACATGAAGCTTTCTTTTTCTCTCCGCTCCTCTGCATGTGAAAACACAGAAACAATCAAACCGTCAGAAGCATGACACACTGCACCAACGATCACTAACTTTGTTAGGAAGTTTCTGGAAGTGGGAAGTCTTGAGAGAGATGAGAAGGGACAGTATCAACCCTCATGAAACATCCTTGTCGAAGAATGTCCATGCTCAAATTACCATCAAAGTGAAATCCCTTCCTTCATCAGCAGTTTACAGAGAGGGTTGGCACACCAATATTTATCTACAACTGTCGACTTCTGCAAGTTCAGGAAAGTGTGAACTAAAGATGTGACAGCTGGATCAAATTCTGCTCTGAAATCAGTCCACTAACAAGAGGAAGGATCTACAGCCATGCTAGCAGCTCTGTGAGGCTGCACTAAGCATGGTGGAGCTAACGCTAGGTCCATGAGCATTATCACAATGATGATGAAGATGATGATGTTGATAATGATAGGAACATCATTAGATTTGCAGTTATTTGGTCATAAAGTTAAGTACTGGAAATTACAATTTTGATCTGATGGTGGCCCTAACGTACATGAACATTCAGGAGATCTGAATGTCAATGACAATATACCTAGCAGTTGTGAGCATTTTACTAAAATCCTAAAATGTCAACCTGATGGTGGTGCTATAGAGGAAAAGTTAGGGGATCACATTTTCTATACTCACTGGGGCGACAGGACACTGTCTTTTCTGAATGTTGGCATCTAATTCTCGTGACAACGCTATACTGAAGTCAGTAAGATTCATCATCTGGGAACCTTGGATTTCATAGCAATCTATCTGAGAGCTGGAGATGCATTTCACAATAAACTAAGAATGTCAACCTCATGGTGGTGCTGAAGGGAAAGTTACATCACCAAAGAAAAAGTCAGGATTTCATGGCAACCATCCAATAGTTGTTGAGATATTTCATCCATAACTCTAGCGTGGCTAAAAACAATTCCTCCTTGAAAAACTGCCCATTTAGCTTAACTATACAGTATAGCAGTCAACTGCTGTCACATTCCAAGTAAAGCAGACCTTTCCCACAACCTCCTGTCACAGCAAACAGCTCAGAACATTAGCTAACGAGTGCTAATCCCTGCTGTGACTGTGTGCAAGCACACAATGTCTCAGTCTTTCATCAGCGCCGGCCCTCAAAAGCCACCTAAAGACCAATTTAACCAAGGCATATTCCATAGAGAGCAAAGCAGAAGAGCAGGTAGATTGTGGCAGCTGCACGTTAGTTTTTCAATAGCCCCTTGGCACTAGAGTTGCCCCCATCACCTCCACTGGCAGATGGTGCAAATGAGCCTTTATGTGCTGCTGCTAGACACTGTGGACAGGGA
This sequence comes from Cebidichthys violaceus, assembly GCF_023349555.1. Lineage (NCBI taxonomy): Eukaryota > Metazoa > Chordata > Actinopteri > Perciformes > Stichaeidae > Cebidichthys > Cebidichthys violaceus. The sequence goes on from NW_027176361.1 coordinate 6,753,974, forward strand.
CCCAACGTGCAGTCGCCAGAGATCCATGCTCGCATGGGTAGAAGACTGAAACAAAAAGTGTTCCTTTTTTGTGCTGTCACGGTCAAAAGACATCAGCGACTGCTTCAGAGGAAGGCAACGTTTGTATTACTACTAGAGCTTAAATCAGGGTTTTGTTGGCTGTCTTTTTTGCTGTGACAAACGCAGACTAGAGTGACTTGGCTGTTGTAATATTTTGTTGTTGTTAGCACAGACGTTGAAGCTGTCAAGAATCATAGTGGTATATGAATAAGAGATGAGATCATTGAGTTGTTTGTTGGTACAGAAGGCACATCCGATTCTTTGTGTGAGGATTCCAAGAATGCTCTGTGCTTACAGCAAAACTATCATTGTAAAAAAAATATTATGTTTGGCAGTTTCCCTGGATATGAATTTGGATCTCATTTTAGTGAGCGTTTCACACACACATACGCGTGCAAATACGCGATGGTCCACAACCCCACATAAACCCTCACAGTCCCTGGGCAGGCCACATCCAATAGTTTTGAGCTGAAGTAGTCGCCGCTGTCACAGTGTGACATCATCAACCACGCTGGCCGTGTCCCAGTGGTGTCCTCCTTTGGAGCCAGAGTTATCCTTCAACAGCGCTCATCCAGTGTTGCTGCTGTGTCACTCAGAGGCCCAGACAGGCAGTGAGCAAGGATGACAGCCTGGGAATGAGAGCTCAAGAGCAGGTAGAAACTATTGACGGGGCCTGGGGAGCAATTATGAGTGAAACCCAAGGGCTTGCTAAAAGGAACCTTGTTGAAGTCTTTTGGAAACACAGCTCCGACCCCTGTTACGGGGTGACAGTTCTTGCTAGTTAGCTAGTCACAAAAGTACATTTGAAGCTCAACTGGTGACAGATTAATCATATAAAAACCATGGGGGTTGTCAAATTTAGGAGTTCAGCTTAAAAGTAAATGAAAGCATTTGGCTTTTCTGTCAGTGAAATCATGGCAGTCGGCCGTCATCTGTGAAAATCTGTGAAACAGTAAATGTAGTGATGTGATTAACAAGCTGACCTTTTGCAGGCTTTTTCACTCCTCAGCATTTGTATTTCTAAGCCTATAAAAATCCAACAGGAATAAATTCAATAGCTACCGTTGACACTCAGCACATCACTCTCCATAAAATACCTGCAAAAGATCAAGGCAGACAGATAATGGCTTGGAAGAGGACTCGGCTTGCTGCCCTGTGACAGACATTTCCAATTAAAAAGGGTAAATAACTTGAGATTCATCTATTTCACCCTGTCCTGAAATTTATCAGTCCATCGTGCTTTAAATCCGTTCACCCCTGAAATGGTAATATTGCAGATTTGGATTTACTTGCCAAAGAAAATGTCATATAGTTCCAATATCCTCACACTCCTACTTAAATCTCCCTGCGCTGTCTGTATCAGAGCTCTTATAGGGAAACCCAGGTGGGGGAGGAAGCTTGTGATAATAGTTGACAAACGTGATATGAACAGTAGCTGGTGGTTGCAGAACTGTTTTAACCAGAACCAGTATACCAAGGCTGTTTGACTGGATGTTCACAGGCAGGAATATAATGTAACATCATAACCTTTTATGAACTGCTACTAAGTGCTACTGTCTGTTATGAAAGAGCAGAGCCTTTCCCATGAAATCTAAAAATATGATTTTATAAAAAAAACTACAACTGAAACAACCAAAGACTTTTACATTCCCAAGTTAGCCAAAATTGTCTCGCCCAACAAAACATGACCCAAATCTGGCCCAGCTGGCTGCACAAACTGCTGCCACCGGTTTGATTAATGGGCCGCCACTGGCCCAAAGCTTGCCCAAGTGCTAATAACTGGAGCTGATTCCGAGCCCGAATCGCACCGTGTCTGCATCCCAAAAACCCAGCCAAATTTGGACCTCTGGTGTCAGAATACAACCGAGTGATATTCAGCTGCAATCAGCCCGACTGGACCGGCTACCTGGGCTACTGTAGATTAATTCTTACATTGCCTTTTTCGATTAACTTCAGCCAACATTAACAGAATGCTGCATCATGATAGTGGGGGCCATCTATGGGGGGTGGGGGTGGGGGGTGGGGGGGGTGGGGGGGGGAGTCTTCCTTTTTGTAAATAAAGTGACATGACTCATTAATGTGATGAATGACCATGCAATTCCCCAGGACCTCAACATCAAGCCTCCCCACAACCCCCTTCAGGCGTCCCTCTTGTGGGCCATTCCGGGTGAAAGCCGAACATTTAAACGTGTGCCGAGAAGTGCTGAGGCAAGCAGGTCCGCCGGCCAAATGGTTGCTCTTTTCAGCTGTTGAAGCTCCCAAGGACCCATTTCGCTGCTAACATCAAATCATTAAATTCACCCCATACTCAGTCAGTTAGAGTTATAGGGACATAGATAAGCAAGACAAAGAGAGAGGGTAAAGTTAAAGAAGAAAGAAAAACATAATAGTCATTGTCAGCTGTAATGGCTTTATAAGCGACAATATTAGTTTGGAAATACACAGAATCAAAAGTAACACCTCTCTCTTTTTGGATGAGTCCAACAAGTTTGCTTATTGTACACAAGCTTTTGTGACTGCGCAAAGTAGAAATGGTGAAACACGTGTGTACGTTTATATATATATATATATATATATATATATATATATATATATTTATATATATATGGATGAAATGCATTTTAAGAAGACAAACTATCCACAGCAGATGGTGCAGTCCTCTCAATGTTCAGTCTCTTTGGTTAAAGGTAACCTTGATGTCCATAAGTGTTTTTAGACTTTTCATGCCACCTCAGAGTACAACAAGAACTAACTTTAGTAAACCGCAAGGCCCAGACAAATCATGTGTTTAGAGTTACACAATTTAAATATATGCTTTCAGTGCCTTTATGCACTCTTAGGGCTTATTTTCCCCCAAAATGTCCCAGGTCCACACAAACAACTTGATACAAACATCTAAATATGGTAGCCCTATTATATCACTGAATGAACTGCGAAACAAACTGCCCATTGATTACTTGCAATTCTCTTTATTACGACTTTATTCGACAATAAACAGACCGGGCTGCTCACACAGTATCTATTCTAACCACACCACTTTCAAGACACTCAAAGAGGTGTTCTACCCGAAGCACCCTTGAGTGACTGGACTTAGTTTCTATGGGAACCAAAGCGCAACACAAGCCAGTAAAATGGGGACAAAGCTGTTGTGCTTTGAGAGGAAGCAGTATTAAATGAATGGGGACCTATTGAAACGAATAAAGGTGTACAGAGGGACAGACTGAACGAAAGAGGGGCACACTTTGCCTAAAAGAAAGATAGTTGGGGAAAATAGCACAGCACGGCACAGTGCACTCTGGGGGTGTTTGACTTTCCCACTTTCATTACTTTGAGCTCCGTAATCTTGATGTTCACGGCAAGTAGAGAGATAGCAGGTGAAGGCCATCATGTTTGAACTAGTCTCAGTTGGGTACAGTGTGAACTCACAGCTGCACCGCGCGCTTGGAATCACTCAGATGCAGTACGCTTCTTGAAAGATGAAATAAATGACTTTATATCAGGTTGCCTCCTTTGTATTCAGACCTTGCGTCCACTGGAAATCAATTTCTAAATCAATCACCTAAATACACAAAGAGAAATGTCTTCTTTTACAGGAGTATTTGCAGAGTCAGTGTTTGTGCCTTTGTATTGGGGTGGTCACTTTAGATGACTGATTTGATAAACTATCCGCTCTTGAACAGCGTAGCATAGCCTACAAACACTCAAGATTGTGTGAAATGCACCTGCACTTATTAATACGCAGCATGTGGTCCAGTGTGCTGCTTATTCATTCGTAACTCTGTGAAACATGTGCCAGACTTCCAGTCCGCACAACATTCAGTTCCCCACTGATATGAGTCATGAAGTCAACCTTCTGTAAAGACTTCTCTTCTAATTATCTCTCAACAAAAAATCGTGTTTTTCATGAAACCTGTGACTGTCTATGTTCAGCTATGTGAGCTCAGTGTGTGTGTGTGTGTGTGTGTGTGTGTGTGTGTGTGTGTGTGTGTGCAATATAAAGTTTTGAGGGGAAAAAAGTTGAAGCGCCCGTCAGATGCCTCCCTCGAAGGGCCGGATGTTTTCGGCAAACGCCCCCCTCACCCTCGTACATGGCATGAATAGAACAGAACGCAAATGTGTCCCTCCTTATGGTGGGTCAGACTTCAAGGCAGTCCGGATTTTTCGGGCAGTTTATTTCAGGGCTATATCAAAAGCTGAATTTCAACGCAGTGCCATATGAAGCTTTTGCCTCAAGGGCCTGATTTCCTGGTTCTCTGGTGTTTTAACAATGAGGCTGTACTTGACAGACCAACTGGGGCAGTCATGTTTAAGTGGCTCTTGAGTTCAGCCTGTGTTGTGTATCAAATTTAAAAGCGCCACAGAAGTTCAGTTTGCAACTCATGGGAGTGTGGCGAGTAAAATCATATCAGGCCAATTTAATCAGACGCAAAAATCAGAAACAAACTAAAACCTGTCACTCAACTGTGGAATCACTGAAATACTGTGAAACCATTGATGGGACTGCATCAGTGCATGCACGGGATACAGAATGGGGATCCAATAACAGAAAGATTGCGCTATAGTGCTACTAGTGGTCAACATTCTACAGGATACTTTTAATATTGGGACACAGGACCAATCTATTAGGATTACATTTGGGAAATGTTCAATGTTCTCCCACATATACGGCTCCACCTTTGTCATTGTGGTTGACTTTTGTAACATCACATCTACAATATTTTTTTAAAACATGTTGGCAAAGGGACGAGTGTCCAGTGTCCCAACAATAAATGGTAGACAAGGTTTTAGTCAGAATCATTGCGTAAGCTGGAATATTATAGGAATACGTGAACAAAAACATCCTGTAACTTTTGATTGTCTAGGCATTACCTCAGTTTGACTTCTATTCCGACTGTATGAAATCAGACACAGCACCTGTACAAGCTGCTGCCCCAGACGGGATGATCCTCTTAGTGCTCTAGCAATCTGGGACACTATTCCCACTACTTACTTTAGCCAATTTGCTCCTGGGAGCCCCTGAGTCCTTGTCTTCATTAAGGGAGTTCCTCATTGATCAATCACTGTCAGAGGAGCTGCGCTGTAATTGCACTGTGGCCTAATCATGATTGACGTCCCCCCCCCCACTCTGTCACAGGTCTCAGGAGAGAGAATGTTCCATGACTTTCACACCTCCGACCTCAAGGTAGGCCTCTCTAGGGTTTTTACTCTTCTCTCTGTGGTTTATCTTTAGAGCTATATGGTTTCATAATGGACATTTGAACTCACATTTGAATATCGATGAAGGTGGTGAGGACAGGTAAGTTAAGATGGGTGATGTGAGATTTTATTTCTGTTTTTTTTAAATACACAGCAAACTGTTGTTAGAAATTGTGAAAATCAACTTTAGCTTATCACATGCAACTAGTTATGCAAAATCACGGATTGGCTATTATAGATCTACAAACAACAATTCATAAATTCATCAAAAAGTGGCACGAAACAATTAAACTACAGCACAATAAGGTGCCAGTTGCAGTGCCGCAGTTCCTGGCTTGAGTTCCTAAAATTCATCAATCACGCCACATTTTCACTGTGAACTGATTTATATGTGCTGTAGGACTTGCACTCTGTTTGTCACATTCAGTGAATAGACCCTTACATCTGTCAAAATGTATTACAGTGAATGTAAGACAAAACGCAAGTCGTAACTGCAACAAATTACCAGCCTTTGACGTCTTTACTGAGGCACGTACGGTGTTCTCCGAGCAAACCACTTCAGAAATATGCAGAGTTGCCTGTATAAAAATTAAATGTTTTGTTATATTATCCTTGTTAAAGCCAATGACTGATGTGGTTATATGCATACAGTATATTTGCCTAGTATCTAATTTACTAACATCACACACTGTGGACCACTAATACTGAGCACCAATATACAGTATGTGGGCTTTCATTGAACAACTTTATCTCACATAAAAACATGGACTTGTACAAATATAGATTGCCTAAAATTAAATTGAAATGTTAGTGTTCCTTGCTCAGCACTGCTGTAGAAACATTTTCATTCCGATTAGAATAGAATTATAAGGTAACTAGATCATTTTCACCTTACAGAATTCTCCTCATGGGATCATGTGGAACAACACATGACACATTATAGGAGTAATATACGACATAGAGGGCATTAATATTGCAGCAAACAACAATTTGCTATATAAAAATATAGTGGAGTAATGTCTACCTTGGCCTTACAGATCTATATTTTTGCAATGTGTCATCTATAGACTCCCACAAGTGAACATTACCAAAACGGTTTTAGTAACTATTCTTGTTTGGGTTTTTGTCAAAGTGAGAAAAAACATCTAAAGATTTCTGAAAATCAAACAATGTAAAAAACTCCAGCTCTGTGGTGATAAACTCAAGTAAAAAGTGTCAAATATAAAACTAAAGTTACAGTAATACAAGATTCTTCAGGGTATATTCTGTATGTACAATTTACAGGGTAAAGTCAATGAGTGAAGAGTGTGTAGACCGGTTCAGGTGACGTATACAATCACAGTATCACCTATAAGGTATTACATTTGTTTGTCTAAGTTTGCCAACAAATGTGAACAAGCAGTTTCTCTTGACTTGTGAAACATTAAGCCTGGTTGCTATGAAGGGACATGTCTCTGTCAGACAGTAAGTCTCTAAGAACAGCTTAGAACAGGAGTAGTAGCAATACATTAATAAAGCCAGATAGCTAGAGTTTGGATTCATAGGATGCCTTTACGACCATTTACTTTAAATATCATCCATGTGAAACAGACAATCTGCAGTGCTGCACAAAAACAAAAAAGGATGCTTTTCTTTTCATAAAACTGCAGTTTATTGATTTTCTTTTTTAACAATATGGCTAAAATGATGAGCAGCTGGTCATGGGACGTAAGTGAATACACTCAGGAAGTGGTAGTGTTTCTTTTCCCAAATAATGTATAATAGAATGACATCACAATATTCCTGCCCACAGATAATTTCTAAAAAAGGAAGGTGTTTGCCATCAGCTCCTTAATCCGTGGTGCTCCACCAACACATGCATCTTTGGAGAACAGATTGGAAAAGATGCAAAATGATGTAAAAGAGATCAAGAGCGATTTTACGGATTGAAATCGAGATCTCTGCCATGATATTAAAACCACTGGGACACAAAAGTTCTGAAAGATAATTTTTGAGTCTCCCATTTTTGTTCCAGAGAAGGTGTTTCACGTGGGTTTGATAGCACAGATGCTCGGTCCTCTTGTGATCTTGCATTAGCACGAGGTTACTGAAGCTTACAAACAGCGATTGGACTGAATGCCTACCAAACCTGCATTACGGTCTGTGTCTGTAAACACGGTAAAATTCTGCTCACAACACAATTCCCTGTATTTTGTTTTTCATTTGGATTTTCAAATCGCAGTTCGCAGCTCATGTAGGGCGTTACACATGGATGTACATGACATGATCTGTCATTTCTGAGAGAGGGCACGGACACAATAGCAAATGCCCCCCTCCAAATATGCTAATGATTTATCCCGTGCCGTATTTCATGCAAATGCCTTTCATCGTATATTTTCAAATGTCATTTATATGACAGCTGTAGCACAAGCATCCATAATGTTTTGACTAGCGGGGGGAGAAATTGCAACACGGGTCTCGGTCATTGTGAATTCTGCCCACAGTCAGAAAAAGAGAAAGTCAGGACCGCTGAACATGATTGTTTTGTTAAACGTTGAACACATGTTGATGATTAATGCCGCTGGGGCACATCATACAAGGGTTGTATGAAAATTGCATTTTTAGCTCTTTGATCTGTTGGGGATAATTCAGTTTTATTTTATATATTTCACCAATGAAAGGTGGAAAGGATTGGTCAAGTAGACATGCAGAGTTAGACAACACACAACTAAAGTAAAGAGTAAAGTGTGGTATTTCCCTCCCAGTCTATGAGATTGCAGGCACCTTGGAATGTACGAAGCCTGCTATGTCATTGTCTGCAATACTGTTCAGGACCATGTAGGAGGAGGAAAGTTTTAAATTTAAAATGTAATCAGCACAATCACCACAAGCAATCAGTTCCTCTTCATTTCACCTGATCGAGCCCCCCGCTAAAAGGAGCCTGTTAAATAGAGCATCTTATCAGGCCTGGATTAAGTTTTGACTTTCATTAACATCTGTATTCGGAGTTTAGAATGTCAAAGTTCAAATTTTGGGAAAATATAGTTTTTTTAAAAGTCAAAAGCACCAGGTGTCATTATCAAGCAGGATTTCTTTTTGAAATAAGGATAATTCCAAAATCACTGTGGCACACGAAAAAGCATAACAACAGCTTAACACTTGATCTGTTACAGAAATGGTTTGACATTTTGTGAAATACATTAATGCAATGTCTTGCTGTGAGTTCACGGAGAAGATAGATACCAGTCTCATACAGTAAATATGAACTTGGATCCAGCAGACATTTAGCTTAGCTTAGCACAAAGACGAGAAACAGGAGGAGCCTGACCTACCTGCACTTCTAAATCACCACCTTCCGACATAGCCAGGCCAGCTGTGTCTCCCTTTATGCTTTATGCTAAGATAACAGGCTGCTTACTCAAACTGCATATTTACCATACAGACACTAGTGGTTTCAATGTTCAAATATTAAACTCTCAGAGAGAGAGAGAGAGAGAGAGAGAGAGAGAGAGAGCGCATATTAACATAACTGGGAACAAATGGCTTCAAGAGACCGACACACTGACACAAACTACACAGGTGCAGTTGCAGGTGCTAGTGCCACCTGCACATCTGCCCACTACAGAGAGAAGAATGAGTGATAGAAAATCACACAGAACACCACGTAGCATTTGAATAAGGGGTTTTGCAGCTTCAGTAACAAACGTGCCATGAAATTAATTCTCCGTTTAGCAGAAACTTAAATTTGTAAGCAATTTGTAATTTGAGACCATAAACTCATTCACATTGTTTGTCCACGCTGCCTCAATGGGACATGAACTTAATTGTCTATTTTCTATCGGCTGCAAGATTTTTGCCATTTTTTTGATAGCACTGTTCAATGAATAAATCATAAACTGCAAAATATTGTTTTCCTATTTTTGTGGGTAATTATTTTGTGATAAATAGTGCTGATACAGCACGGCGAGGCAATCAAAAACTTTAAGAAAAGACTTGTTTCGAGTGATTTGTAAAAATTTGAACGTGTCAAAGTACGGTATTTGCAGTTGTTCATTAGGAAATCCACTACATGCGGTGCTGACTGGCCAACTATGAACACATTATGAATACCAGTGTCACTACAGCTGAGCTCATTTGGGGAAAGGCAAACCAAGCACACAGAGGCCACATCCAGTTATAATAAACTGTCGCCCTGGTCACTGAAGCGTGGAGAGGTGGGAACACCTCCGCAGTACATCCTCAGACACATCTGTGCCCATGGCCCTCGGATGTGGTTTCTTTTGTGGAGGAAATAGGTCAGCCGTGAATACCTGGCTCCTTCCATCTTAAAAAATCCTTTAACACACTTAATTAAGAGTGTAACTATGTGGAATGACTGAGTGTGAATTTAGAAATGTTGACTTGTTTGTTGTTGAGGAGCTGTACAACTCATATGTCAATCGAGGGCATGTCAATCGAGGGCATGTCATTCTCACGAATGCCATTTTTTCAGAAATCCTAAATTTTAGGAGACGCTTCATTAGGAGCTGCAAAGGCACAGCAATGCAAACTTGGCCCACATTTAGACACTGCCAACTTGGCCCTCATTTAGCCACTGAATCATTCAGATTGCACCGCTGTGATTGCTTAATTAAATGCCCGGCTGTGTAATGACTTTGCTTGAAAGGGAATTAAATGTCTAAATGCTGCAGAATCCGCGTTGAGCTGAACAGAAATCAATGGGACATAGTGCTGGAACCCAAGGTGTTTTCCGACTTGTTTAGGGTGAGCGCTTTGTATTGATGCCGTCCCTCAGTCAGTGAGTCAAAAGCTCATTCCTCTTGGTCCAAAGCATTGATTGGTGGAATACGAACAGTGTGCTTACTTTGTGCTTTCTGGAGAGGTCTAGGAAAGGTAGTTTACAATGCCGTACAAGTCAGCATTGTGTGTTAAACTGCATGTATATTTAAAGAGGTTGAACTCCTAACAACATCGTCTGTAAAATCAACAACTACACGGTCAAAACAAATTCACATCCAAAACAAAGTCCTGCTCGAATAATAGAAACTTCAGAACCATGCTGGTGACACGGCTCCTGTTGGTCCACCACTTAATTAGCAATTGTTAGCATGCTAACATGCTAAACTAAGATGGTGAACATTGTAACATCAAACCTCCTGAACATCAACATGTTAGCATTATTCTTGCTAGCGTGTTAGCATTATCCTTGCTAGCGTGATAGCATTCTGGCATTGGCATTTGGCTCAAAGCAGTGCTGTGCCCGTGTCATTCCTTGCTTACCATTTAATGGCAGCAAAGCATTGCTACATTTTTTCTCTAAATAACTTTCAGAGTCCAGAATTATCAGTCTTCCAGCATATTTTCAGAGTGTTTTACCATGAAAGCCGAAAGGCAAACATTAAAACCCAACCCACATAGAAATAGTTCTTGAAAGGAGTGCAGCCAACTAATCTCACAAACATTTGATTGAACCAAAGACCTTTAGAAATCGCAAAAGCTGGGAAGGGCACACAACTCCTAAAATGACAACCGATTATCAAACTGCCTCTGGCTCGAGACACTGTAATCCCCCAGATGTTGCAGTCTATGAAATATAGGAGTCTGAATTAGATCTCTCAAACAATGTCAGCTTGTCTGCATTCGTAAACCCTCAGCATTTAAGTCACAAAATTAAGTTGACCCCGTCAGAAAGCTTAAGGACATGTAACAAAGCCCCCGGCAGTCTTATTACTTCATCTGCTTTCGTCTCATCTCCTCTGTGTAATAAGTTCCCACTCTAGTAAGAAGACCACTGGGGCTAATAAGGGTTTTATCTGCTTTTGATATTAGATATTAACACCTCATCAAAGTTAAGCCAGCGGTAGGCTCGCGTCCTCCCTCCAAATTTACATTAGCCTAACAATGTCTCAAAAAGAAATCTTATCAAATTCAAATTAAGGACGAGTTGAATAGCCAGAAGGACACCGCTACCCATCACTCAAGGAACATGTAATTTGGTTCTGCGGCAAAGAATACAAGCCAGCTTTGCAAATCACTGCAATCATAGTTTTCATGCAATAGCGTTTATACCTTGCATTCCCTCCGAATACTCCCGAGTCAAAACATAGCACATTTTGTAGAATATGAATGATGAATGTTTAGCTGCTGGTTATTAAATTAGGTCTGAGTGACACAATCAGGATTTGCTGTTTTGAAAACTCTATAAATAGCGACTGTAGTCAGACTGTCTTTGTGAGCTTTTCCTGAGGGGAAACACATCTGTAGCATGTGTCGTTTTGTTGTTTTCATCACTCAACGCAGGTTGTAACCCTGTGGTTAGTTGAAGTCATCTATGAACTGGAATTAAATGCACATCCAAATTCAACATGAATCATTAATGTTTCAGAATCTGCTATGAGAAAAACGATGATGTATAGCTCCGAATGAACATGTAGATGTCGTTTTAAGTGTCTCCCTTATTTTAGAAGTCTTATTTTTCCGGGAGAATTCTCAAGGTAAATCCTGTATCTAGAGCGAGAGTGCAAAGGTTTCAGACTTCTTATCATCCCTTGTGGCATCCTTTGTCAGGTTGTATGAAAAAAAAAAGAAATATTAACTGGAAAATATAGCTCGGAGAGATAGAAAATAAATTACTTCAGTGTGGCAGGGAAAAGAAGATTGTGATATTTATCAAGTCAAGATGGAAATGCCTGCTAAGTCTGTGCCCCTACCTTGAAAATTAAAGAGAAATCAAATGCCTTGGAGTACACAGCGATTGTGGTGGTAAAGGTGTGTGTTTATGTGTGTGCGCCTGTTTACCTGTTTTCTCAGTAATTTATAGTTAAATATTTTTGCTCAATACCGGCTATTTCTGGAGTGATAGGTGCAAAAAGCTACAAGTCTGCATATCACTGTAATGCGTTTGCATGGATGCAACTTTAAGTTGAACTCTGGAGTAGAGTAAATGCATATAATGGGACTTGTATGTAGAAAGCGCAGTCCACATTTAGCTTAGCTGCACTCTCCAGTCTTTTAACACTCAACAGATTTTCTGTGAAACAGCTTGACTGGCAAAATCTATAATTGTACAGATAAGTGAACATGTTAGCTAGATAAAGGTTAAACTATCAGGGATATGTTCTCCATCCATCTAAAGCCAATTTTACACATTCAGCTGAAGCAATAGTGGGTGGGGAAGGGGGGGAAAAAAAACTGGCAAGTCAATATTGATTGATCTGGAGCCTTAGCAATTACCTCCATGTGCAGAAGACCATGTTAAGGTCAGTATTATCTTAGCTCATTTTATGGGTCAGCGCTCTGGCTTTAGCTGAAATAAATTAATGGGGTAAACACTTTAGTTCACCTTGATGAAATTTACAGCAAGTGTAAAAGCTTTGCATAGGTGGAAGGTACAGTGCCAGAGAGTGACCCTAAATATTTTACTGAACCTTCATGAACTTGGGTAGTAAAATGCAGTCTATGAATGCATTGAATCCCCTGTAATGAAACTGTAAGAGTACAATAATATACTGTATAAATGTAATGGGCCTATTAGATTGTACGCATTTCTTTAACTAAACCCATTTTCTTTTTAAATGTTAAATGATGACAACTCGGGTTTCAAAAATAGAAAACAGCCACAGTTATAAGGATATTTAATTAAAAAATGATGATGTGGGTGTGACCACAATGTTTAAGAATCTTCTATATAACTATGCAAACGAGGCAAACAGCACCAAGCAGCCTGCTGAAAAGAACAGCTACAGCACACTAACCAATACTAATGGAGTCCTCAGCTTCGCATGTTATTTCTTGACACCTGTATGTTTTTCACTTGAGGCAACAGGGGGAGTGTTATTAGTCAACCAAAACATTCCATCAGCTTTCGGTGCATCGGCATTCTTCTGTGGCCTTCGGCTGACTCGCAAACAGCTCTGTTATGTTCTTAAGCCCAAAATAAATTCAATTTCCAACGCAGTGATCTCCTTAATGAAAAGTCAATGTCCCTCACTCATTGGCATGCTCCCAGGGGGACAGTAAGAAAGATGAATTTATCAGCAGGCCGGAGACTGTGCCCTAGGGGACGCCACCCCATATGATCAAACAGAATGCTACAGAGTGTGTCCAACCAGTCGTCCATTATTACCCAGCTTGTGCTCTTAATGTGAGCCGACGGAGGAGGGTTGACAGTATTGATCTAATGAAAGTGCTATTTATATTCTCACAAATCCTCTCACCAGTGATTACAAAAGAACTCCACCATTGCGGCCAGCCTGTTCTCAATTTGTACAAGTGGACAGGGGGACAGCCTGATATGCATGCGGCAATATCTTACCATGCTTATTCCTGCATCCTCTATCGGACTGCATGTAACCGTGTCAAAACCATATCGCCATATCTCAAGTCTCACATCGTCGCCTTTTTCTGAACTGAAATTTAAACAAACACAATTTTACTCAACATTAATACAAATGTTTGCATTTTCCATGTAGCTCAGGGTTTGTTGTATAATTGCAGCAGAATTTCTGCATTGTTGGGCTGCATCCAGTTCAGAGGTTTTTGATTATTAATAACACCATGTCTTGTCAGAAGCTAACCCTGTGATAAGGGGGACATGAGGTTGTTGTCACGGCATATGGTTAACAGTACCATAGATAAGCTTTAATCCCCACTAGGCTCGATGTAATGCATTGCAAAAGTGATGGGAGCAGAGAACACATCACATGTGTAAACATTGACTACGGGGGGAGAAATAGAAGTGTGCCGATATTACACACGGCAGGGAGAACAATATGAAATAGGTTGCTACAACACAGATGCAATTCATGCTCATCGCATTCATTATTCCATAAGTGCAGTTCTTGTGTAGTTTAACATGCATGAACATACTCTACCCCTGGCTATGCACTCACGAATAAAGCACTGAAATATAGAAAATGATCAACCCCGTAAGTTTAACTGTTGACCCGTCACCCAACATACTGTGCATTCTCCTAATAAAGAAATTGCACAGTGTGTTGGATGGAGGTCCACATAATGTATATTCTCATTAGAATTATGAATTATGCTTTAAAAAAAAAAAAAATTGAAAAGAACAAATGTTTAAATGTGGCCGAAATGTACATGTATATATCTGATCTGATAGAAACTTCATTTAGTTTTAATCGGTAAGAAATATATTTGTGTACTTTGCATAGCTGATTAGCTGTGTTGTTAAGTGCTAAATGTTATTTAAATGATCCAATTATAGTCAGAGCACATCGATTTACATTAATTTGTGTGGTAATATGTTGCAGAACATTTGTGTGCATTGATATGATATACAAACATCAATATCAAGCTTTTCTCATGGACTTTTGGATAGTATGGTATGAGGCATGGAAGGCTGAAAAGAAAGTGGGTTTTTTTGGGGTATATATATATATATATATATATATATATATATATATATATTATTTGAACATATACTGTATAGTCAAAAGATGTATTTCTGGAGAGGAAGATATGATCATGATAAACTTTATTTGTTATATTTATTCTGCTTTTCAGCTATTTATTTGACATCTTTCACATGGATACAATAAAAACAAAATACATATTTAACTATGGTTGCTATATATTGTTGTGAGGGTAACAGGTAGTTATTATAGGTATGGTATCCTGAATCTATACAATGGAAAACTATAATTTGTGCCTATAAGATAGGGTGTGACACTTTTAAAATAGATCGTACATTTTAATTTGAGTCCACAAAAGGTGCATGCTGGCCATACACACTTTTAAAGATCGCTCTAAATATAGCTGGAGCATGTCTGCTAACATCTGAACTCATAAACTTTATAAAACTTGAATAATATTATGTGGTGAGACCATCTTTACGTCCCTTGATAAAATGCATACTATCCATGGAGAAAGGGGTCTAATTTATTGGATCCTTCAATGATAGAGGATCTCTGTTCATCTCAGTCTCCACTGTGTGAGCCTCTCTCTAATGTGGCTGTACTGCCCGTAAACAGACATTGAGTGATTAGCGCTGCTCTGCCATTGACATCATTTGCATTTTAATAGACCATAATTACAACTCGGGGAAAATAAATTGCAGTTTGAAGAATGTTTGAATTACTCCAACTCTCCGGCTCTCCTTGCGAGATAGCAGTGAGCATATGCAGGAGCTGCCTGGATGGTTAATATCAGGTTCGGAAACGTACAGAGAAACGGGATTGCAAACTGAAAGGAGCAGAAGAGGACAATGTGGGCTGCGTTAATGTCGTTCACGGTATCAATCAGCGTTTTTGATACTGAACATTTTCTATAATTTAGGTTTGAAAAACACTGCAAATTGGGTTCTTCTCCAAAAACAAATTAAAACTAAACCGATACAGAAAGAGAACCTGCTGACGCTTGCTTGAGGATACTTTACAGTACAAAGACGTGGCGATTGACACACACTGACTATTTCTGGGATCAAATCTGTGGCCTTTCAGCTACAGAACATGTCTCTAATCACGAGGCCACCCTGCTGCCCTCCTGTAGATTCTTGCTTTCTCATTAAAGCCTGTGATAATTGCCGTTTGTCCATTTAATATCCCCCAGCCTGTCTTATCGTCGCACCTCACCTGCCGAGATGTGACACCTTCCTAGGATTTGCCGAGGGATGTCTAACCCTGGCAGCTAAAGCCCATGTGACCCTGTAAGCAAGAGTGACAACACAATAATACTCCCTGCGCTTAATCTTTCATTGGTGGATTATCAGATTAGAGGCCCCAGTTGTTTATGGGCTCGGTGACTATCAAAAAAGTTGATCTGTCAAGTTTATCTTACACTTGTCGTATCAAGGCAGTGTTGGACCATACAGTTGGCTGTGGATAAAAGATAAGGCCGACATAGCTGAATGAAACCGCTGGAAAATGAGAAACACGGCTTTTCTTTTTACTCTTAACGATACACTTTATCTAGTTGAAGAAATGGACCCAACAAAAAGCATAACCACTCTTTTGGATTCACTTGATTTCTTTGACCTCTTTGGTGTGACAGAGCTGCCCTTTTTTGTATTTGGAAAGGAGATATCAGAAATCATCCACTAGTTTAAGACAGGTTCGTGTTGAGGAATCACAAGTTTCAAAAGGGGACATAATCCATCCTCTTTCAAACTGCCCTATTGTGGTACTTCAAAGACTGGAACCGATATAGGTTTCCTATCAATCTGTTGTTTTGACAAAGTAAAAGGATAGATGGAGTTATTATTGAACCTTTGGATGCGGTTCACTAATTCCTGCTAACTGGTTTCTTACCATTACAAAGCAGTGACTCTGAAGGTCACGGCCTCTTCAAACGGGACTGTCAGAAGATATCTGTGAATAACCGTCAGAGATGAGATCGCTATCTTTATGAATCTGCTCTTATCGGATTTGCAAGCCAAGGTGTAAATGTTTTGACATCGACCCTGGTAGGACGGGAAGTTGAATTTCCAATTACTGGAGAGCCATCCTTTATATGAGCAGAATGATAAACAAGCGTAACAACCTTAATGATAGAACATTATTCGCACTGTTCCCGAGAAAACCTATAAAGAGCTATTTGTCTCTTGAAACACCGACCCCGTCTAGTTTACCATGCTTTGTGAGTGTGACTTTTATCCCTGTGTCATCACCATTCATATTTTTACAACCAGTGTGTTTATGATTAAATTATTGAATAGAGCACAGTATTAAAATACTCTGTTACAAGTAAAACCTCTGCATTCAAATTCTTACTTACAAAATGTAACTACAAAAGTATTAGCATCTAATTGTACAAAAGTACCAAAAGTAAAAGTATACTCATGATGCAGAATGGCCAATTTCAAAGAATATATTCACGGTAGGCCTATATCATTGGAATAGAATTATTGATGCATTTATGTGTAAATCACTTTAATGTTGCAGCTGGTAGAGGTGGAGCTGATTTACTGTTTTATATTCTTACTAATCAATAACATTATACAATAAATGTAGAAAGGTTAAAATACAATATGTTTCTCTCAGATAGTGGTGTAGTGGACTAGAAGTGCAGTACAGGACTTGAGTAGCCTGCATTAAACTCTAGGAAGTACAACATTTTCATCTGAGGGAGCATGCCACCATGGTCTCACAAAATACGGTGCAAAATAATGCATAATGTGCACCTATTTAATATAATAAGCAATATACACAAGAACAATTCATTCAGTTGCAAATGTTAGTTTGATAACTCACAAAACTAAAAAGGTTAATATACTAAACATTACACCAACTGTTAGCATTGTAATTGTGAATATGCTGACGTCAGCATTTATCTCAAAACACAGGCCATTAGAACGGCTGTAAACTGCTACTAGCATGCGTGTATGAATCCCATTGACGATGTTGGCAGCAGAAGCAGTGACACATGTTTCCTTGCTTTTAGTAAAAACAAAACAGTTGAATTTACGGGACATTTTGTGGCTTAGTCCAGCAGAGTTCTCAGTCTGCTAACCTGGCTAAGCCAACTATATTCCACATTCACTGTATTTAGTGGATCACATTCATCACACAGTGGCTTAACTGTTTGGGGATGCATGTCATCACATTGTGATTCATCTAAAGCCCCTTTGAGTATTGGGCCACTGGATAGTGCCAAACAACCTTAGTGTGAATTATATGTAGAAGTACCAGCCTTATATTTTAGAATAGTAGCAGCATAACAACCTCCTAAAGGGATACTAATAATTTCCTTTTACCCCATTCCCATCTTATTTATGACACAGCACAATGGTTTGTCACTTCCAGACAGTGTGATTATTCACCTGGCGAGCATATTATTCTAGCAAATACCACAGCTATATAGAAAAAAAAAATCATATTTCATTCCAGGGGTTTGATGAGAATGCGCTGAATGCCATTTTCCACAATATTGGGTACTCTGTGCGACAAGTCTATGACTTCCCTGATTACATTATGCCTCGTAGCTGTGTTCAGCCAAATGTGCATGGCTTGCAAGTGTAATGTACAATAGGCTGCTGCAAGTGTGTCACATTAAGAAGAAGAAAAAGAAAAAAGAGATGGAGCGAAGGCAGATCATAGAAGTCCCTTTTCATCAGACTATTTACATGCAGATGAAATCCACCAAGATGAATTTGTCGGTCACTGGAAATTTAACTAAGTTAGGGTCATGCATTTCTGGTAACAGCAGAGGAACTGCAGATTTCTTGAAATACTGAAATGTCTTAAATTATAATATTTTAACTTGGCATTGAAAGATTGCAGTGTTTCAGATATTTCTTAGTGCAACCTATAGCCATTGTTATATCATATTCTTATCTATTTATTCTAATAGATCTCTGTTAATAATATGGACAGCAGCTGCAATTTAATTTCATTATGATTTAATACGCACATAAACAGACACACACTGAGGAAACTCATCAAAAATAAAATAATACATTTTCATCTCACCGAGTAAACATGTTCTTATTTCAAAAGCAGCCAAAATTCCACATTGAACAAAATCCTTCCTTGATACTAAAACAAAGGCACCAGACCTAAACCTGAGGCACAACCAGGCCGTCTGCAGCACAGATGTCCACCACATGGAGTGGACGCAACTCATTTGTTGCACTTTGCAATCATTTATTTATTTCCTAGGTCTGGCAGAGGGAAACATCTGTCACCTTTGCCTAAGTGCCTGCTTGCATGATCCATGGTCTATGTTTCAGAATAAAACACCCCCATACTGTTTGGCTCTCCAGTCCCGAGCTCAGGTGCAGAGTCCTGTTTGGCATTTGGAACGCCCTGCTGTTGCAATCGAGGCAGTCAAGACCCAAACACCTGGAGACCTCGTGTGCCACCAGAGTTAGCGGTTGTTGCCAAACTATCACATGGCTTTGCTTTGTTTTTCAGTGGCATCTTCCTCTGATTATTATCGGTGTGCTGAAATTAAAAGGCATCAGTCCTAAGAGTAGGTTTGCTAAGTTATATATATATATATATATATATATATATATATATATATATATATATATATATATATATATATATATATATATATATATATATATATATATATATATATATATATATACAGTTGTGGTCAAAAGTTTACATACACTTGTAAAGAACATAATGTCATGGCTCTCTTGAGTTTCCCCGTTATTTCTACAACTCTGATTTTTCTCTGATAGAGTGATTGGAACAGATACTTCTTTGTCACAAAAAACATTCATGAAGTTTGGTTCTTTCATGACTTTATTATGGGTTAACAGAAAAAGTGATCAAATCTGCTGGGTCAAAAATATACGTACAGCAGTGCTAATATTTGGTTACATGTCCCTTGGCCATTTTCACTTCAATTAGGCGCTTTTGGTAGCCATCCACAAGCTTCTGGCAAGCTTCTGGCAAGCTTCTCGTTGAATCTTTGACCACTCCTCTTGACAAAATTGGTGCAGTTCAGTTAAATTTGATGGCTTTCTGACATGGACTTGTTTCTTCAGCATTGTCCACATGTTCTCAATGGGATTTTAAGTCAGGACTTTGGGAAGGCCATTCTAAAACCCTAATTCTAGCCTGATTTAGCCATTCCATTACCACTTTTGATGTGTGTTTGGGGTCATTGTCCTGTTGGAACACCCAACTGCGCCCAAGACCCAACCTTCGGGCTGATGATTTTAGGTTATCTTGAAGAATTTGAAGGTAATCCTCCTTCTTCATGATCCCATTTACTCTCTGTAAAGCACCGGTTCCATTGGCAGCAAAACAGCCCCACAGCATAATACTACCACCACCGTGCTTGACGGTAGGCATGGTGTTCTTGGGGTTAAAGGCCTCACCTTTTCTCCTCCAAACATATTGCTGGGCATTGTGGCCAAACAGCTCGATTTTTGTTTCGTCTGACCACAGAACTTTCCTCCAGAAGGTCTTATCTTTGTCCACGTGATCAGCAGCAAACTTCAGTCGAGCCTTAAGGTGCCGCTTTTGGAGCAAGGGCTTCCTTCTTGCACGGCAGCCTCTCAGTCCATGGAGATGCAAAACACGCTTGACTGTGGACACTGAAACCTGTGTTCCAGCAGCTTCTAATTCTTGGCAGATCTGCTTTTTGGTGGTTCTCGGTTGACTCTTCACCCTCCTGACCAATTTTCTCTCAGCAGCAGGTGATAGCTTGCGTTTTCTTCCTGATCGTGGCAGTGACAAAACAGTGCCATGCACTTTATACTTGCAAACAATTGTTTGCACTGTTGCTCTTGGGACCTGCAGCTGCTTTGAAATGGCTCCAAGTGACTTTCCTGACTTGTTCAAGTCAATGATTTGCTTTTTCAGATCCATGCTGAGCTCCTTTGACTTTCCCATTGTAGCGTTTGTGGGCGTTTGTATCCAATGAGTCCTATTTAAATGGCCTCAGAGAAGTCACCGGCTGTAGTCACTCATAATCACTCACAAGAAGTTAAGAGGCCATGCTATGAAGCTCATTTCATTGACACAACTTTCTAAGTCACCAAAATTGCTAATTCATGTTGCTGTATGTATATTTTTGACCCAGCAGATTTTGTCACTTTTTCTGTTAACCCATAATAAAGTCATGAAAGAACCAAACTTCATGAATGTTTTTTGTGACAAAGAAGTATCTGTTCCAATCACTCTATCAGAGAAAAATCAGAGTTGTAGAAATAACTGGAAACTCAAGAGAGCCATGACATTATGTTCTTTACAAGTGTATGTAAACTTTTGACCACAACTGTATACACACTCACAAACCTTCCCTCAAATGTACATTTAAAGATATATCCTTTGAGTTATATATCTATTAGACTGAACATTTTACCCAATGAATAAATACAATTCATTGGGTAAATAGACATCAATGCTTTTTAGCTGGAGCGGTCAGTGTCATATATGGTCTGAGATGATCATGTGCCCCTATCCTAATGGCAGTCAGCACACCCCCAATGTAAATTAATTAAATGGGCAAAGTCCCACACTCGTGGTATGAAATCTGACACTCGTGTCTGAAGTATTTGAAGTGTCATCGAAGATAAAGGATGTCGGAGAGGTTCTAAGTCTCAGAGCCCAGCCCCAAATAGTCATCTGTGTTCTCGTTTCTGCAGCACTCACTAAATCAACACACTCGACACAAGCCTGAGGATGCCTCCGCACAATCATGCATGACAACATCAAAGCTTTTCTTTATTGCCTCTGCTCTTCATTTTTCCCCTCCTCAGTCCCTCTTAACCACTATCTGTAGCTAAAAGCAGTGGTAACCACGGCAAGCATTATCTTTGGGGTGAGTGCAAACACTGAAATTCCCAGCTGTCTCTTGTCAATGGCTTCAGTCAGAGCTGATAGCCGTGTTCAAGGAGGATTTGGTCCTTGCAGAGGTGAGAATTGAATATGTGAATCTGCATGCACAAGGATACCGGGGAAAGGTTTGTAGCCTGATCTGTGAATCGGTGGCCTTAGAAGAGACCTGATCAGCATTCTTTAGGACCTCCCCTTAATTGCCTTTGTTCCCACCTCAACATATTGACAACCATAAATCTCTAAAATGTCAAATGAGCCAAATCCCCAGATTTTCATGAGCGGGATGTTTCAAAGATAAGCTGGATCTGTCATTGGGGAGCCACTCAGCACCCACAAACAGATTGAGCGGGCACCCAAGATGGATTTGTCGACACTTCATTCTGCATATCTCTATTTAATGATATTATATTTCATTTCCCGCGCAAAGAAAACACCATTACCCAAAGCAGTGAGTCGTAACGAGCCATTCTGCAACAGATTCCAGGCCTCCTTGGTGGTACAGTAATTGAATTACAATTGTGTGACACAAAGTTTGAAAATGATTGTATTTGTTTCCATTTGTTCCTTCTATGTTACACACTAAGCTCAGCTTTGCACACAGTCAGAAACATTGACGGGTACAGCGCCTTAATGCTGTCCATATGACCAAAGATGTTCTGGGATCTTTAGTGGACGCCTCATTCTAATAATGCTACATGCCCATATATGGGTAAAATAACGGACATCCGTCTGTAGCATGCTACACAATTCCATCAACTCTTTAAATCAGCCGACAGGATGACCAACCAGTGGAGGTCACAAGCAATGGTCCTCAGGCAGCATTTAGGTTGATTTCCGACAATCATTGGACCTATATTGATAACTGCATAGAAATCATTTCCCTGGTAACTGTGGTTAAGTGCTCTTAAAGCCATTGGGGTTTTCAAAAGTGTGCCCAGTTGTTTTGACCACAGATTGAAAAGCAGTTATCATTTCAATGGGAGCGATATGCTCATAGGGGAAAGGACAAAGAGGTCAGCAGAAGTGGAGTAAGTGCTCCCTCAGGCAAAAACACGAGGCCATTCAAAAGGCCCCACAGAGAGACCAGAGGAAATTGATTTCAGCTTTATTCCTGTTCAAATGCATAACTCTGCTGACGGGTGACCTGTCCACTCAAATGAGGAAACCATTTGGAGGATATGGCCTCATGTGAATGGCCTATCTCTCACTCTGTGAATATTGCGCCACAATAACATTATTTCACACATCAAAACATCTAGAGGTCATCCAGTGCTCCTGTTTTGTGAGTGATGATCTTTTTGTCGGGGCAGGCCCCCATCAGTGGTGTCCACTGGCAAAGCTGAACAGTGACACTGTAAAAGGTTTCTGGGGCACTGTCATTGGCACAAATTACATAAAGACATAAAAGCTTTCGCTACCGGCTGCATGCATTTTGACAAAGGAGGGATTGGCACATATTTTTTATTCCATTGATAATGGAGAGAGAGTGCTTTCGGTTCCACTGAGCCCCCCCCCCCCCCCCCAGCACCGATCACCCATCATGGTCCCCTTGAGAAAGGCAAGAGGGGTGAACATAGGGAGACACACGGTACACCAGCTATTTGATAGTTTTAACACTAGCCGAGTTGACATGTTTCGAATGGATACGTAACTATTTGGTCAACTACTTGGTTAGTGACAAGCAAAGAGGAAGCCATTCACACCGCCTTGGATGTGATGGTAATGGCTTAATTAGAGGCGGATTGTCACACAATCTTTCCTCTGGTGCATTAGTGCGCCTTAAGTGAGTTAGGAGATTGTTTGAATTCCATGTGGTACAGAAACTGTATTAACATGGCCCGCATACAATTTGTCATGCAATCCTTCTCTTAGTGGTGGAAGTGGCAGCAGTAAAAGCAGCAGCTGTGACTTCGTTCATGGCTTGTACAATGTGTCATTTCCAAAAACATACCTGATCACATTAAGAGCATTCAATGAACACAAGTCCGCTGTATATTTTGAGTCATAGTTTTAGTCGTCATCAGTTGGTTGGTTCACCCACATGTTCAGTTTTCTATTGGGCTATTTATTTGGTAGAGAGTTGTTCCAATACAAACTGTTAACATCAAGGTCAGTGCTTTATCCAGAGTGACCCAGACAGTTTTACTGGAAACAAACATTACTGTTGAACTTTGAATGTTTTTAATCTCTGCAAACATCTGAGCACAACCTTCGAATTTCCATTCACCACCATCATATCGAGAGATAAAAGCATGACGTACTTTTTGGAGGCCAACCTAGAAGTTAGCTCTGGTTTCCTCGACAAAAAGCCAGTGGGATAGTTCCATTGGATTTTGGATTATAGCAGAAAATATACTCTGTGGCAAACCCAAATGTATGAGTTTAATACAAGTTTTGTACAGCAAGATAATCTCCAAGAATGAACGGCACTAATATCATGTTTTAAATGTGAATGCAATAAGCAGAAGTAAAAAGCTAATGTTAGGCTATTAAACTACACCACGGTCACATTAGTGCGAGTATAAACACAATGAGGCTTATACATCCATGGGCTGTAAAAGATGGACCTGTTGGTGTGACAATTTTAAATGTCCCCGACAACCTGTGTAGTCTTATTCAGTCAGCAACCTTATGAATGTTTGTCAAGTTGTAGAAAAGAAAAGAAAAGAAAAGTGGACATATCTCAATCTTCAATCTGTGCTAACCGCAGACCTTAGACCAGGCTTCTACCCAAAAATCCATACGATGATTTTTACTACCATATGACCCATTGACTTTTAAAGGCCATTTGTAAGACGTTAATGTGGTGCACTGTGTGAGCTCTGTGCTTATAGCCACACACTGTGTGTGTATAGATGATTTATGTATGTTTTGCCGCTTCAACAATGGAGCAAATCTGGTTCATTTTAGAGCTGTTTTTCAGACCAAAAAAGGAAAAAAAGACCCATGTTTTTTTTTCCGTTTTTTACCCACAACCACAATGTTTGTACACTACACTACAGTATATGAAGCAGGACAGGAGCATTGGTACGGAAAAGAGGGTTGTACCAACCATTGCTATGTTGCTTCAACACCACGGACCTCGGGGCTGTGCATGCTTGCCAAGCTGCAGTCACCCACAGAGCCGTGTGCTTATTTTCTCTGCCCTTTTCTTGACCATATGGAGCATAAGGGTCATAGGGACACGGTGTATCACAGATTTGTCCGTGTGTGAGTGTGTGCGTCAACATGGGTGTGTGTGTATGTATTGCTTGTTTGCGAAATGAGCCAAATCTGCTCGCTAGTGTCTGTGGGTTTGGCAGCGGGGTGCATTGATTTTGTCAGCATTTGCATTTTCCTGCCAGCCAAGAATACTTTTATTAGCTCTACCAATATGCAGAAAACAGTTTATAGTCTGGATGGACTTAACAACACGAATGTGTTCTTTTCTCAGTTTATGAAGGGATTCCTTTTTCCCCATTAAATTCAAAACCAGAAATTGCAGAGCCGGTGCAAGCTGTTCCTATTAATATAAACAATGGACTATTCCAAGGTGCAAGTGGAAGGAAAACCCAGGATGATGAATGTAAATGCCAAAGGTCAAAGACACTATATAGGTGGAAGATGATGAAGTGTCTTTTACTCCATTGCCAGCTGATCCGGGGTCAGCTTGTCAGAGCTGACATGGTGACATAGAAGCAACCTCTCACTTAATCACCGTATTAATTCACCCATCACAGAGCCCTAATGACACCGCCGCTGGCCGATTAATCTCCAAATTTGATTTAGCGAGTGTCCATTCATCATAACCGACTGTTTCAGTATGCAATCAATACAGCCCTTTTAGCACTTCGGACACCAAGACCTCAAGAGGTACACATTCATGGTGTGAAGAGGTGTTGTGATAAAGTAAATGCTTGCCCAGGCCAAAGGAGGGAAGCATCAATCAAGTACCAGCGCATACATCGGCAGCACTTTGCCCTCAGCTTCTCTTGAAAGCCTCTTTGGAGAAGAAGCAACGGGTGCAGCGCAGTGCTCATCAACAATGAACATTGTGTCCATCACTTCAGAGCTTCAGAAAACATGTCCTCCCTAACCACAATGAGAAACTAATTCATGTTGTCGTTGGGAAACATGTACTGACACAGCCCCCTTGCTAGCGGCTCCCAATTTGCTTGGGCAGAGCCGTTTGTATTCCTGTGTCTTGGAAGAAGCTGTGTTGCTAGTGCACCTTGTCAGTATCCCTGCATGCTTGCGCTTGGACACACTCTCGCCCATACGTACACACGCCATCAAGCCGCGGGGCGAAGGCAGCTCTGCTCACTCAAGGGGAAAGTGAACAGCTGTGCCTGTGACAGCTGGAGCAGCCATGACATCCCCTCACCAAATATCAGGGATGGCTTAGGACGCAACGGCGAATCAGCCGAGAGGGGTCCATTTACAACCTGGACGAGAGGCCGAGGCTTTAGCCTGCGACCAGACTGAAGCGACAGAGCTCGGGTTTTTTTTTCCTCCTCACATTTGCGGTGATAATGTGAGAAGTAATGAGTTTCTCCTTGGTCTACAGCCCATATAATAGTCCCCCATTTGCTTCAAAACAAGCCCAATGGAGCAAATTAGATAATGTTGTGCCTGTGAAAAATGAGCGGAATACTAATGTTTATTTTCAGAGGTCCAGTTTCAATGATTCCTCATCAGATTCTCACCAGAATCTTGTTTCATTGCTTACATTTTCTAATCTCATCTAGACCAACGTGGTAGTAATTCACTCAGGAGAAAAACATCTGCTAGATGCTTAAATTACAAAAAAACAGAGCTGTACATTGAGAATTCAGTCCGTTTCACTAACATCGGTGGCATGTCAATCATTTCGCCTTCCCTGAAGATACATTAAGAATGCAATATGCTTTTGCACGTAAACACTTTTACTAATCATCCCAAAAGTTTTGGTTGTGTTTGAAATATTAAAAATGATGGATGTCTAAAATGTGTTAGAACCGCTTGTGATTGTGAAGGCAGCATTAAAAAAAGAAATCAGTGTACTATGCAAATGAGCATAATCACCTTCAGCCCCTTTAGCACCAGACCGATTTTAATTACACCTTAATTTCATGTATAAATACCCCCAATTCAGACGAGCTGCTGCAGTAAGCCCCAGCAGAATAGACTGAGTGGGAGGACTGTATAGGTACAGATAATTACAACTCGCTGTTATGGACTCCTGATTATATGAGGTGGTGGCCAACATACTGTCTCCAAATACCACTGAATGAACCGCATCGGGGTGATAGATGAAAGTATGTCACGGCTGTGACAGTGTTGTCCTGTAAACTGAGCAGTACTTAACGCAGGGCCAAGACAGTCATTTCATCTTAAAGATTAAGCATGACCGGTCCAATTTTGTGATTTAATTTTCTTGCCACTTCATATAGTCGAGAGCATATAACTCCAGGTTATATAAAATCAGAGTCTTACTCGTGGAGCTGGATTTTCCCCTTGTTACATGTTCTGAAAACTGTTCAGTAAGTGGAATTTTGGGACTGGCTTATGTGTAAAACAGACCTCTTAAAATTGCTATCTGAGGTTATTTCTAAGACTTGTGGTCCCGTTTGCGGCACGTTCGTGTTTCCAATGAAGTGCAATTTGTCTCCAGAAAGTTTCCAGCTTTTAATTAACTTGATAACATGAACTGATTTTACAGACGCAACCACGTTAGACTTTTTTCCTTTTGATGTAATATATGAAAAAAAAAAAAAAAAAAAAGATGTGTTTGGCAAAATTAATGTACTACGCTTGAGAACTTAAAAACATAGACAGCACTACCTGGGAAATTAGCCCAGACAGTAAAAAGCAAAGCCCCAGTCCATCTTGAGAAAACATTCAAGTTGAACTATAAATAGAAGCTTTTTCTCCTGCAGGGACCGAAGACGGAGCATTGTTGCAAACACCGGAGGAGCATATGCTGAGGCACAGCTTGTTGCGGCCTCAGATGTTCCTTAACAGTTGATTTCCTCAAGTTGCGTTTCCTTTTTCACCACGTTATTGTGCTAATTATCTTTCGGCACGTTCCACATGGGTGGCTGGCAGCGCAGACGGCACAAACTCAGCTCAGTTTGTTTTTCTTACCCTAGAAGC
Source organism: Cebidichthys violaceus (assembly GCF_023349555.1). NCBI lineage: Eukaryota > Metazoa > Chordata > Actinopteri > Perciformes > Stichaeidae > Cebidichthys > Cebidichthys violaceus. The sequence continues at coordinate 6,781,588 of NW_027176361.1, forward strand.
ACCCGACACGAGGGCCGCTGTATATCAGCCCAGCTGTGTGACTCATTGGCTCCTCAACACTATTGACTGTTTTCAAAAGCGTCTGAGAGCTGATGGAGCATTTTGGAGCTCCGCGCTTTTGCAGTCAAATAAGATTTGTGCAGAGCAAATTTCCCGCGGCGCTGCTCACACACTGTTGATATGCAGGTAACTTCATATAGAGAAGAAACACAAAGCATTGTTTATATTGCCTGATTAGGTTGATTTGTGTTCTACTGTATGTACTTCACCTCCTACCATGCCGGAGGGCTCAGAAAATATGAACCACATACTTCCATTATTCACAAAGTGCACAGCGATGCCGCTGGTAATTGCCATAGACAACAGCACACACTCACATGGAGGCAGAAAACAGAGACGCAGTCAAAAAGAAGTGTGTCATTTTATTGCTCGTCACGCAGAATTTTACGGCTATACATTTTTCACATTTCCCTCAAACTCTCACACGGCACGCCTGGAACCTCTGTGCTCACCTGTATACCGATGTTACAGTGAGAATCTGAACTGTTATCCATTTTTTTCTGCTTGGAGGAACGACTGCGGTTTGACCTGACTTTAAAATCTCCTGACTTCAGCGTACCAGATATGATCTTGACTGAAATGCCGGCATGGAAATTCAGACTAAATCTGTCACTCTGTGATGTTTCTAGTCATTTCTTTTTGGGTCTTACAAGCAAGATGATAACAAAAAGAAAACAGCCCTGTGGGTGTTTTTTTTTCCTGTAAGAAAATAAGTCTAAAAATAAAAAATAAAAGAGCCGATGCATATTTCCTTTTCTTTTAAGAGAAAGTAAAGTGCTGGCTGTTCTGTAATTTCAGAATTGCCTACTGAGGTCAGAGGTTCCATGCTTGAATGCCCACATTTGCATCTTTGACTCGCTGTGGCCCAGGAAGGAAGAATGAGCTGTTGCATCTCCTCTGATGTGCAAAAGTGAGAATGTACAACAGCATTCACTGAACTACATGCGCTCCACTGATCTCAGCGTGAAACTATTTCTCCGCAGCAGGGTATTCCTTCTCTCACAAAATCTATACAAATGCAAAACCACATGAAAATGGGGCCAAGCTTTCACGGGAGCACATGAAAAAACTGCATCGAGACACAATAAGTAAAATAGTCATTAAAAAAAAATAAATAAAAATGTGCCGGCTACATGTATTTTGAGTAAACAGCACATTGTCGTCATTGTATACCTTGTTTCTTTAAATGTCTTTGTGTGGCAGGTATCTGCACTGGTCTCCTTAGCGCCTCTGTTTTCCATTCCCCAATTATCATGCAGGATCATAACAACAGCAGCAACCAAAGGCATTTGCGGTGGCAGGGCTATATGACCCTTGTTTGTCATTCCCGAGCTACAATGCAGGCACCCGATCCATGCAGGCAAGGTGAAATCTGCATCCATTTCTCATATTTACATATGAACTAATGATTCCCCTGTGGGCTTACTGTGGCCTTCCAAATACTCTACGTGGTGCAACGGAGGTGATGTATGGCACTAGTGGGCAACTGAAGCTGGTGACTAACCCAATATGATACATGGTTTCACAGCCTAATTGCAGCTCCCAGCTGAATAGGCCATAAGCCAACAGAGACCTAGTGACCTTGGTGAAAATAAAAAAAGAATATATTTTAAAATGGGCCCCATGCCTCTACATGACCCACTGAAAGAAATGGACTGTGAATGGCCGTATTTGACAACAGTTACCTCATTGGCCGAGATGTCAGGAAAGCTGCTTGTGTATTACGTATAGAAAGAAGGCAACATCTGCCACATACCCTATAGAGAGTATAGGGTGACTTTATAGGGTGGTGCTTTACCGATAGGGTAATCTGTCTAAGGATGGGGAATTCAAACAGCACCAAAGTGCCTTTTATTTATGTGCCATAAAGGCCTTTGTACCAACTGTTCAGGTGCAGGATGCCACATTAAACAAACCACGTCTGTTTGCATAACTTAACCAAGAATGGTACATACTGCCGTGTCCCACTATATTAGACACACCTGGAGGAACGCTGCTCTCGTGGTGGTATGCCACACAAAGATATTGATGAAAAAAAAAAACACACGCCATCTCTCAAAGAGGCAGATGCTGCCCTCTTTGTTCTCCATCACCCGTCTTCCTACCCCGTCGACGCCAACAGCTGTTCTTTTGCTGCGCAAGTTAAGGCAGGAAACAGATAATTGAAAATGTCGATCTCATTAATTATCACAGTGAGGCAACTTGCATTGGGAAATAAATGGCTCGTTCTGATAGTTTCAGACCTGGGTGCTTACAAAGCAAAATCATATTCCATGGCAAAACCTTTCACCAATAGTTAGTGATCTCAAAAGCTTAAAGCGCCATTCAATATGTTGATGTTGACAATGGATTAAAATGACTGTGTAATGTCAAAGGGGTTCCTTGTAGTGACACAACAATAATGTTCTCAGCTCTACAAAGCTTTATAGCTCTTTCAGCTAATAGTTTGGATTTCACAGCCTCACAGCTTCACTCTTTTGGTTCAATCTCACTGCTCTTACAGTGTTATCTTCTGCTTAAAAGGGAATATAAATCCACAGTACGCTACCTGGCCAGCACCAAATGGCTGACATAATTAGGATAGCAACTAGCTAGTGAACAAGTTTAACATTGAGAGATATAGCAAATATTATATATTATATAGACAAATGTTTCCCAAAGCTAAGAGAAAGAGTGCATATTTGGACTGCTCATCAGGTGGCCATAAATGAATACTAATGTTTCTGTTGGATGCATCAATAGGCAACTGGTTGCCAATGTGCCAACTTAAAATGTGATAGTATGTCAGTATTGCACAGATCGCTACCATCATACAGACAAAACTCACATGTCCACACAATCCCGCGGAAAACATGCAAACTCCGAAGAAAGGCAATGCGATGGTGCTGTCCACTCAGCAACTATGACATTCTCATCCTGTATTATGTTGCACTGCATTGATAATGTGACATAAAAGAACACAAATCAACACGAGCCAGTCTCCCTGTTGTAGTTTAGGTGCAATATGAGAGCTTATTTCATCACTGAAGAACTTAACTCAAAGACAAAAATGAAGTCGGTCAGCTCAAACTTGCAACGTTGCAGACAGAATATACTTTCTTTGCATTGCAACTCCCTGCTGTCAAAACTTTTTTTAAGCTTTTCAGTAACTCTAAAGCTACAGTACAAAGCCTCTCCTCACAGGAGAGGATGATTTTATAGACATTTTGTGACCAAGTGCTGCAGATTATATCCTCTTGCACGGCAGATTTACACCAGTCTTCCTGGTCCATTTAGAGCGGTGCCAGCCAGTGGTGCACCTGTAACACATACTACAACTCCTAATTGATTTTACAAGGCAGCTTAGACTCTAATTGCGGATTTGCCTGGGGAGATTCTTGATCCAAATGGCTTAGCAACTTCTTTTGTGGTGTGCTGTTAGGAGATTTTCATTCATGGGAGAGAAGATAGGATGGGGATTGAATGAATGCATCAGGAAACAAGTTGTGTGCTGCATTTAGAGGAACGGCAGATATGAGCACACTGACATGAGCAAACAGATGCATTCCATGAACCTCACAGTCAGTCCATATCCAATTTGAAAGTTATCTTTTTTTTTTTTTGTGGGGTGGCACAGCAAATAGTGTTCACATTTGGAGTATGATGATGATGATAACATTTTTGACATTACATTTTTTTTTCAGGGCAGGAAATCATGACTGTGGTAAATAAATTCAAAAAATGCTTTCAATTTGTTCAAACCATTCAAGACAAATCTTTTACTTCAAGTGAGGACTAAATAATTGGATGTGTTTTAGAGGAAGCTACAGATTTCTTAACAAGTCTGACACCAATCCGGGGCAGATGAATAATTGGATAACAATATCAAAAAGATCTAAGTGATAGAACACAGCGCACTTTGAATTCCAATGTAACCGATTTAGTTTCTCCTCACTTAATAAGTTGTGCTGTACAAAAGAAAACAAACTGCATCCCCTGTGTGCTCAAATCTTGTCATCTCTACTGCTTTTGATGTTGAATGAAGCTCCTATCAAAACACATCCATAAATTGCCCTAATGGTCATCAGCACAGAGCGAGGAAATGCATCAATCAGCATTAACCAGTGCAGCGGTAAATCTCATTCATATTCACATTATTGAATGACCATTAGGCTAATGCAGTTCTTTTTCAAAACATTGTGTTGAAGGAATCACATGTTACTGCAGTGACCAAGGACAGTCAAGTCATCTGGCTGCAAACACTGTACCTGCTCCATAGACGATGAGTATAATACTGACTTTGTGAAGCGCTGCATTTGCCATTTTCCCTTTTATGCTCCAGAGGGCTTCGTCTAAAGGTCCAGAATTGTCAGCACTACTGGAATGCAAAGCTTATTCCAGAGTAAGATTAAATATATGTAATGGTGCAAAAGGCAATGTCTTATTCACTCTGTAGTGCAGCTGCAGCCTGTCCAGTAATGTGGCATTACAGCAATTCACTTAAAGTTGAATCTATGAGCGGGATGCAATAGGAAATATTAAGATTTTGGGGAACGAGTGTTTGGAGGGTGACTAATATTGCTTACCATGAATACAGCTTAAAGCTGTGCCTTATCAATACATTTCTATTAGAAATGGATCAATGACATGCGATCTTGTGAAAGGTAGTTTTTGGCAAGAAACTTGATTAAATGTAGATGTTTTCACAGCAATATAAGAGATATTAGAATAAATTATGATGTTTAACTTCCGAACACTAGCTCAAAGCTAGTGCCAAGATTTGTTTTATTAATAAAAATAAATATTTTCTTTCCTAATCATATTAATTCTGTGTTTTTATGCAAATCACCACTATAGATGACTATAACAAAGTAAAAGCATAAGGTTTATACTCTTTGACTGTTTACAGGCAGTTGAAATGTTGGCTGTTGGTTGTAGCCCAAACACTGTGGATTTTAGTTAATACAAAATATGAATATAATATAAATATTTTATCTCAGCAAGATCATATTAATGGCATATAACCTATTGGCCAATTCAAGCAAAAATATTTTAATTTGAGTTTGCCTTTCAAAACCATGCAAGAGTACAAGTACGAATAGTGAGCCTGAGTATATGTCTACTTGAAATGCATCTATTTCTCTTCAACCCGGGTTGTACATTCCTACTATATAACCATGAAGACACCTAGTGTAATTTGAAAAAGTGAACATTATCATAATAATAACATACTGATGTAATAATGTGCCACTGGGACCTTAAACATAAAGCCACACTTGCCACATCACAGCATCAGAAACCCATGAATTTAATGTTTTAAGGTCCAACGTTAAATCTCCACCGTGCAGCCCGTCTCTGAGGAGATCACACATTCCGTGTTGTTTTGGCCCTCATTTCAAAATCTGCTCCTCAAACACCCGAGAACTAAACAGTATGGGAATATGATGGGATTAATCTGACAGAATATATGCAGTTTCATAAGACCAGCCAGGCAGAAAATAGATTGGAGGTTGTGATTTGGGGGAGTTAGGATGGGAGTGGCGGGGGTTCCAGAGAAATAATGTGTCACTCACAGCGCCGACTGCTGCCTCTGCAACCGAGGCTGAGGCATGACCCGCAGCCTGTTTCATGTGATAAAAACTGAACATTCTTAGCTTTCACCTTCAGCTGCTTTCAATGTTCTCACAGAAAAGCAACAAGAAACGGAGTCTCGAGGGGGAAAATAGATACATTTAGACAGCCTCTTTCTCATCATTTATTTTGTCTGTAGCGCTTTGGCGTAAGCTCAGTCCCTCTGTATGCGCTTTGACAGAAGTGCAAGGTAATTATTGAAACATATGGATGGCTGAGCCCTCTCTTAACCCTCTCACTAATGATGCTTGGCTATTACAGAAGGGCACAGGAAGGACACTTCTACCATTAACTGATATATCCCACTAGAGATCCATGCCTTATCTTACACTTGTTGGCTAAAGGGAAGCCGTTGGAGCTTTAGAGGGAAGTGGGGAAAGGAAATCTGAAACATATGACCTTGTTCATGCTCAAAAGTGTTCCTCAAAACACAAAAGAGACCATGGTCCACATGCTGCAAAGAGGGGCTTTTCCGAACCTTGAAGTCAATTCCATGCGAAAATCTTGTTGTTTCATTTTAATTGTCTGCTTCATTCTCATGTGGACCAAACAAAAGTCTTTTTTTCACCATTATCAAATGAGACGGCGTAGACTCTTTTCACATCATATTGACATCCTTAGATTGCAAGATGCATGTTTAAAAAGGGCACTCATATTTTCCCTACATTCAATAAATGCTGGAAATGTTTTACTGCTTTTCACTGCATGTTTTTACCAACAGAGCAAAGCAGCCACTGATGGACTAAGACCATTTTAAAAGGGTTGCTTTCTGAGGCTGATGGTACTCCGGGTTAGCACATAAAATTACAACAATTGCTTAATCTTCGCTACATCAAAGCCTTTCCATTGGCAGCAGATTCACTTAGACTACCCACTTCAACTCCATTAACTTTCCTTGCTGAATGGAATCAGGGAAGATGCCTCACTATAATGCCGGCTCGCTTAGGGCAATTTTTCAGCTTGGAAGCTGCAGCTCTCTCTCATGTTAATGGACCCAACAGTTACCCTCCCCAGACCATGCAAAAACATGCGTACATCCCCCAGGTACATCGCAGTGTGACCCAGCCAACTGGAGCTTTTGTTCATGTGGTCTTGTGGCTGTGGGCAAAAGTGATGCTGCTACACAATGCACTAAAAGCTTTGGCGGACAGCAAGAGTCCCCAACACAATGGCTGTAGCCGATCCAGAAGCAGCGGTAGAAAATAGCTTCACTCCTTCAGCTATACGCACAATTCAGCTGAAATGGCCTCATGCGAAATTAACCTCAGCAGCAGCTATTTGGAGGGCATATTTGCATGAGATTATTAAAATGTAAAAAGGATATTACAGACATATATAGCATATTGAAAAGCTCAACTCTAAATACAACTCCGACAAAGTTTATTATTACACCATGGTTTGAGTTATCGAGTGCCTAGACACGACCTCACTGTGCTGTTGATTTTATCTTCAGGCAGTGTAGATAGAGTGTGTGCCACAGGTCCAGCTGAGTGGGTGGAACTACGAAAAAAATAAAGGCCAGCAAGTACATCTGTTCAGTCATTCTAAGTGGAATTTGCTTGTCACCTAGTGACATTTTCCAACTGGCACATAGCACACATCTTTGATTGGTCCATAACACCAGAGCAGCTCTTACATCCATCTCTCCCAGTAGCTAATTGAGACAGGAGGAAGGCTTCAGCCATTCCATTCTCTCCCTAAACGACTATGGGACGCTGGAGACCAGATGGTCTGTCTGCGAATGTCACTGGTGGCCAGTTGTTACATTTGACAATGTGGGCTGATCTGGCAACTATCAGTACAATTTTGCTGCCTTCAAGAAGGAGAAACTGGGAAAATAGCACTTGGATTGATTTCATCCCTCACTCGGCGCACAGCAAATATTTTTGACAAAGACATATGGTGCAGAGAAGTGCAGAGCAGCATGCTGCCCAGTCTCAAGCCTGACCCGTTTTCACTTGATTGTTTCAGGCAACATGTGCATTTAGACAAGCAATATATGCAGTGTTTCGCATGCAGGCATGCTGGCAGGCACTGAGATGCTTCATCTCAGTGATGGATCTCTGCAGAACCACAAATACCCCTCCCTCACTGTATTATACACAAAATACTTCCCTTTTTTTACCCCCAAAGTATCATTCTGTTTCAAAATATAATTCAACACATTGCTTCATGCTGGTGTTATTAAAACATGTTCATCAGCCTACATGAAATCACACACATTCGTCTCCGGACTGCAACGCCGCATGCCAGATGTTGGCTGTAACATGTCAGGAAGGAAGTAGCAATGCTGCCTCGAAGCTCCACCTCAGTCACCCTGTCTCCAGCTGAACCAATCTCTGAGAAATAGAGTCTTTCACCTTCAGTCTATTTGGAATTTGGGGGGAAACCAACCTGACGTTCAAAGTTGCTTGCTGAAGCAGAGTCCCTGTCTGGGCTTTGGCAGCTGGACTGATAGCCAGCCCTGTGGAATGGCAGCTGTTGAAGGGCTTTTTAAATTGCACCCAGGTTGATGGGTGGCTGTCAGGAGGGCAATGGACAGAGAATTTAGAAAGGGGAAAAAAAAAAAAAGATCATGGATGGAAGGGCAGGAGGGAGGGGAGTGGAGCTGGGATGACAGTGACCCCAAGGTGTACAGAAAAAGAACTGTCTCAAATCCTGAAATAATATATGAAGTGAAGGCATTGAAAAAAAAAAATGGTGAACAGGGAGTGGGATGGGGGGAGGGGCATCGCTAAGGTGAAGGGGGAGGGGGGCAATATTAGTGTTCGAATAAATGGAGCGCCAAGGCCTGTCATCGCCAGGGTTATTTAGGCCGGCAGCACATAATCACCGTTCATCATGTTTGATATTCCCAGACTATGTTTACATACAGCAGGATAATATCGCTCTCTTTGCAAGCTTGATCGCTTGTCACAGATACAAATGGAAATGTCAACCGTCTAAGGCGCTCTCTTTCTTTGTTTGATGGTATTTTACAGTAGCCTTTGTGCTCACTAAATCTTACCATTTCAATAATTACAACAGCGAAGACATGTTTCCGCTGGCTTTCGAATCAAAACGTTGTGAACGCACGACACCATTTTGAATTAAGCAAAGTGGCGATACTGTGTTTTGCCATTTACGGCGCGGTGGGACATATAATGTGACTCTTTCAGCCTCGCTGGCTAATCTTGCCTTGCTGTGGTTGTGCTGTGCAACAGATGGTGTTTTAAGAAGGTCATCATGTCTATTTCCCCAGTTGTTACACATGCTAGTTTCATTATTCGGGGATATTTAAGGCATAATGTAGAACTTGTCAATGTGTCAAGCTGCAGCTGAAAATACACAGTGCTAGTTTAATCTATTACACCCTGTGGAGTGTTTAAGATGGAAATGTACTGAGTGGACCCTGAGCAGCAAATTATTTTTAATAAACTATCCAATTAGTAATGTTAAGCGTACTCTCATAGCACTGCAGAGTGACTAGCAGGAAGGTCTGCCATTTAAAGTGAATACAGTCTTGGGCACCATAATGTGTGACTGTCTATTTTGGGGAAGGAACGTCATTGTCTGGAGCTATTCTCAGTTTCTTACAGGCACAAGCATTTTCAGTTGGAATATATTTTCTGCATCTCTGCATACTCTCACAGTATTCAGCATAAAACACACAGATTGAATTCATTCTGTTTGTATCTCGAACCAACTGGCCCTGTGAGCCTGTGATAGCACCAGGCTGGCTACATTCATGTCCAATTATTAGCCATAAATCTATGAAGGGCGGGAGGACCTCTGACGGGAAGCTCCCTTACTGCCTGCTGGAGTGTACCTATTAATCATGTTCTGTATTCCCCACCGGTCAAGACACCTTTCTTACTGGAGGGATAGATCAGACACAATGGGGCTACCAATTTCCTCCTTCCTAACTCTTTCTTGTGTTTTGCTTTCTCTCATTGGCTCCTTCCCAAAAGACGCTCACATTATATTCCTATCATATCATTGATGCTGAGCGTCACTCAAAATGGATTTTTTTTTCAACTCAAATGTATCAGATTTACAAAATTTCCACACATAAGCTGATATTGACCAATAGTAAGGTTGTGGTAATTACAACAACGGTTCAAAGACTATTTTATATTTTGAAATGTCGAGGATTTGTTATATCCGAGCAAATTATTGTCTGCTTCCATTGCATTCTGTAAATCCAGGCACAGCACCCGTAAGCCTGCGTCTAGAACAGCTCCGCGATTATACGCCAGTGAAATGACAGCATACTGTATATCAAACTGTAGCCGTTTAGTCTCAGTAACTCCATGATATAGCTTGCATATAAACTAGGAATAAATTCCTCTTCAGCATTTTGACAGCAGCTATTCAGATACTTAGCCCTCATACTCTGCAGTCATATTCCTCTGCCAGAATCAATTGCGATGGCAACCATTGCCAAGCCTGAATTTTATCTCCCAGCTGGATAAAAAGGGGAAGAAAACAGAGCATGGTGATATGCTGTTTATCGGTCACACGACTAATTCTCTCTTGATTCCCCTTTTGAAAGTGAACTTGCATTAATCTACAAGACCTTGAGCGCCTTATGCATACAATCAGCAGTGACGTGCCCCTTTTTTCCCTTTCTTTTGGTCAATCTCTGACCTTTTGAGTGCCGCCCACATTTTAATTAATACTAAACTAAAAAGCTGCTCAGTGCCCCCCCCCCCCCCCCAACTCCCATTTCTTCTTTGTTCTCACGACTCCTTTTTTGGTGCTCCAGTGAAATCCCTGTTAGACATACCACATTCAAGCAGTGACTGAATATCAGCGGTGAAGAAGGGGCTTTTGTAACGGCTTGGAAAATTACAAGGGCTTAAGTGTCAGACACATATGGCTGCCAAATGTAATCAGCGGGTAATAAATGTTTGCCCTTTACACTATAAAAAGCAATGGCAGTACTGAATGTGTGCTCAAGCTCAGGGCAGCAGATCACTGCGCTGTTGTGGCAGTGATTAACATTATTATCTCCCAACAATCACAATCTTCATGCCTCTTGAACTCTTTTCCACAAATTAAATATGTTTTTCTTTCATAACAGCTTTTATGACGGTGACTAAAGCGCATTCTCACGTGTTGTTTGTTTGTCGTCCTGCAGCTCTTGAACTGTTGGGAGGGTCGCTTGAGTGCTGAAAGGTAAGCTTTTATAATCACATCTGAGGCAAGAATCATTGTATGGTCAACAACAAAGATGGGTCATGACATTTTAAGCTGGGTTTCCATTTCTGCTCCGTCTCAGAAGAACTGTGTGCGGTAATGCTGGTTGCAGTAGAACGGAGCCTTAGAGGATAGAGTGTGAAGGCCTCTTGCTCTTTCCTCCCCACTGTTTAATTAGCATGGTCTCAGAGACTGGGGTGCCGCTTTAGCAATCACGAATCCTGCCCAGCCAATAAGAACTGGTGCTCAACCACATCTGACAGAGATAAATGGCATGCCGCAACATCTCAGCCTCACCCATCATCTCTGCTGCCCATGCAACAGTGAAGTCTATTGGTGGAGTGCCACAAATCTAAGTGAGCATAAATCTACGTGGGTGTTTTCAGTGTGTTTGTTTGGGCAGTTTGTTTGCAAAAAACTAAGCCGATCTTCTTGAGTTTGTATGGTTAGGTTTGCTGAGCATACATTCAACATCTTGACTCAAGACTCCATAGATGCATTGTGGAAAAGTTTGAGCTAACAAAAGTAAAAATACACCCCAGTCGCTACCACAAAGTGGGGCTGCATTTAAGTGCTCCATATTCACTAATTGAGATGCTGTTCATTGGCTCTGTTTCACCGAGATGGGATTCAAGGGGCTGGGTTTGATCAATAGGTGGGGAATTTAGGTAACAAACGTGAGCTAATCACAAAAGACTGAGGAGACGTTTCACCCATCCTTCGACTTGACCACAGAAAGCATTTCGGAGCTTAAGATTCAATTACAGAGGGGATATTTTGGATAAATGTCTGATGATTGGTCCGTCTTTGAAAGACGGGAACTGTTATTCATCCAGGCAAAAGAATAGATTATCAGAGAGCTTCCACCGAATACATATGCAACATCCTGCATTACCTAGTCTTTTGAGCCAGATGCTTCATCTTGTCCAAGGCTAATCGTTCCAGAATAATTTTTACATAAAGGACACCTACAGCATATAATACAACCACCTAGATAATTATACCCAAGGGACGTTGACGGTACCGTGTGTAAAAGGGTAATAAGTGGGTAAAAGTTTAAGATTACAGCTAAGACAAAACTAAAATAGAAATACATCCGTTTTACAAGCTTAAATCACGCAGTAGAGTAGCGGTTCCTTCTCAGTTAAAGGCAACTTGACAATGAATACCATGCAAGCAAGGGCTAAGTCCAGAGAAAACCTCATCGGGTTGAACAGCCTCCAGTCCAAACAGGGTGAACCTGAGAACCGCTTGAGTTCACACAGTGGAGTGTGACAGAATTGCTTCTATTTTCATAGATATTTACATCAAATCAATTTGCGTTAACTGATTAACTTGTAGGCCGTTCCAGATAAACAGTAAGATGTGATCATTTCCGTCTGTTTTCTGGGTCAACATGTTGACATTTGTGACGCACAGCGCTCTTGCTACATGCACTAACTTGTATTCCTTAAATTCCTGTCCGAGAGTAATGGATTACCAATTCATGTAGATTATTGTGTTGTCATGGAAGCCGGTTGAAGTTGAACTGCACTCTGTAAGTACTGTAATTGCTGCAGCCTTTTCCCCTGCCTCCTGTTCCAGAGGATCATAGTAAGGGAACAGTTTGTAGCAGTGGGGGCATAATTAGTGATAGGCCTTGGACATGTCATACTCTGTTAGTCAGCCTCGCTTTAATTCCTTTGTCTCCTATCTGCTCCTAGCATTCATTCGGGCTGTGTGCATGTGTGCCTTTGCTCAGGCGTTACGATGCGTATGCATACATAATGCATCTAGTGAAATTTGATTTGACCCTATACAATACTATTATGATAATACAGGAGCAATGTTCCATCAGGACGTATGTTTGCACTTATACGCTCATGTTTTTTGTCTTTTTGTGTCCGTCTGCACTGAGGTACCTGTGTGAGAGCCCCTTTGATTTGCTGTCGAGAGCAAAAGAAAAACAAATCATTCTATTTTGACTTTGTCTCTCAAGCTGGAAATGCTTCAATATTCAGCTGCTTCACGAGGCTCCTTTTTTCTATATTTAGAGGAAATATTTGTTGGGCTTTCTGTCTACCTATTTGAGCAATTCCCTGGAGCAACATAATTAATAAAAAAAATATGTGTACGATGCCAAAAGGTAGACTTGTGATTACTGTCAAAGGACACTTTTTGGAATAATTAGTGTGTGTGTGTGTGTGTGTGTGTGTGTGTGTGTGTGTGTGTGTGTGTAGTTTGCAGAGGGGTTTCTCAACGCTGGTGATGTGAGGGCGGATGAAAGCCGCTTTGAGGATACAGTATAGGGCTATAGGAAAAGCTCTTCCTCCACCACCTTTCTTTGCTTTTCTCCAATTTTGCCTCTCTCCTTCATCTCCCTCCTTTTCCACCCTCTCTCATTCTGCTGCCACTCTACCCATGCTATCTCATCTTGACTGCTTCCCCCGACCCTCTGTTGTTTCCCTATCCAATTTTCCCCGTACATCCTCCCCACTCTCTCTCGCTGTAGCCTCTTTCCCCCTCTCCCCTCAGCTGTTTGTATGCCTGCGCTCATATCTGCAACAGCTTTCCCTGTCCTCTCTCTTTTACTTTGTGTCCATTCACTCCTGACCCCTCTCTTTTCCCCAACGTGAGGGCTGGCAGCAGTGAAGGACACTGCCCACAGCATGATTAGTCCAAAGAAACGTGACCAGAAATCAAGGATTACGCTGGCACAAACTAAACTCCAGCATACCATTCATGTGTCTAGTTTGTGTCGTTAGTGCAGCCTTGTTGCTTTACATCAACATTTCAAGATGTAAAATGTGAAATGTGGAGCACAGGGTTCAGGTGTGCGCCCAGAGCCATTTCAGGGAATATTCCTTCAGCCATAGCACATGGCACCTCTGCAGATAGCAACCATTGTGCTTCTGTTCTCTCATCACGCTATATTAGCTTTACAAAGAAAAGAAAAGAAGAAAAAAAAACCTGCAGTGTGTTTGGAAGTGAACCTTGAACTTGAAGTAAAGTCAGCAAATAGCCAGACTTTTACAGCTCTAGTAGATTAGATTATACCTCAGGTAACCTCCTGAGCAGACCCTTCAGTGTGGACCATTACTATCCAAGACGAACTAGCTTAAGTTACTAGTTTAGCGATGCAAACCTACTGAAATACAATTTCACAAGCTAGGTATGGAATTCCTTAAATGGCAGTAATCAAGGCCTTGCACTGCAGCAGGTGTGTACATTACATTATATTTACTTGCATTTTGTGCATATTTATCAGAATGCGTTATTGTTCAGTATAAACGTAAATGGCCTGTAATAAAGATTGCATCAGGGCTCTGCTCTTATTACGCTAGACCCTTGTCCTTTCCATTACCTCTCATCAGGAGACAGACTTTGACTATGGCTTCAGATACACATCAAAGTCCGCTGGTTGCACAAAGCTTTCTTGTTCTTGACTGTCTTAAGTAGGACTAATTTTCGGGGTAAATTAGGACTGCTTTCAAACGAACAAATATGGCTGATTGAGATAGAGCTCCACAGTGCCTAGCTGTGTTCATGCCAGCAGAAAAGAAAATGAAAAGATGTTTCTGGGGGGAGAATTTAACAGTCACAAGGACATTTTGGATTCAATATTTAGCTGTAATATGCATTTTAAGGGGATTTATTCTGGTTTCTAAAAACTGTTTTCATTGCTTCTCCAAACTTTTGTGAAAAACAACAAATTGTGGTTTATGTTTTCTTCTTTTGTGTTAGTCGCCAACAGGCACAAAGCACTTTGTCTGTGGATGTATTGGCTAACTTGGTGCAGTGTATATTTTTAGACAAGTCTACGTATATAATGAGGACTGACCTGACCTTTGTGCAACCAGTGCCTTGGCTTTCCTTAGTTCCTTTCAAACATCTCACTGGTCCATCAAAATCAATCAATACTCATCCAATAAGAGATTTTGCCTGATACAGATATTTTAGATGTACTGTATCTTACCCTGCATTCACTGTAAAGCTTGCATTTCTCCCATGTGCCCATGCTCACTCATGCCTCCAGCATCATTTGCCCGATTGTAATTCACTGTCTACTATTTGAGGAGCCCGGGCAGCTTGTTTGCTATTGATTTTATTTACAAGACTTCTATATTTTACTCCGAGCAAATCAGAGCAATTGTTTCCAAGTGCATGCATGAATCAATGCTTCCCTGGAGCCCGCGCTGGCGACTGCATGCAGCTCAATACCTCCAATTTATGTTTTAATTACGATGATCTACTAAGTGTTGGGAGCTGGGCTCTGCTCTCACAATCAGCATCAACAAGCCTCGTAGCACGCTTTGTATTGTACATTGAATTTTACCATCTACATAGGCAGGGGCTGGTTTTGACTCAACTATGCTGATTTGCAGTGATGAAGATGGAGAATGCAGTTGTGCCTTTTTGCTGACATGGTTAAAGTTGACTGAATACTGAAAGGAGCAAAAAAAAAAAAAAGAAAGAAAAGAAAGAAAAGAGAGCTTGTAAGCATTGCAGGTTTTTTTTACATCTACAGCACGGTTTAGATTTTTTTTTTGGGAGGCCACACTAAATAGCAGGTAGTGGTTTATTTTATGATTTGCTATCAATTGTTCAGACACGGAGTATAAAAACAGAAAATGCTCAGCCCTGACAGCCTTGTTTGGCAATGTATCTCCAGACTGGATTTTATTCCCCTCCTTGTTTGTTCTGTACTGTTGTTGTTTGGCAGAACAGTTTGTCATTTGATCACTCACCATTAGAAATGATTGCTCAACTCAGTATGGTATATTAGTGGCTTCTAGCAAGGCTGAAAAACATAAATTTCATTGACTCCTGTAATTAGGGCAGATCAATAAAAGGCAGTTTATTTCACTGCTTTCCAAGACTATATTGGTTGCTGCACTTCTCTAGGCTTTGGTTCCATTGCAATCACAATATTATGACATAAAGCCACCATCAAATCCAGAAGAAAATCTTTAAGGCGTATTTTACAAACGCACATATAGCAGCACAACAATTTTGTACAATATCAATCCAAAATTGTAAAGAAATACTATGTTTTTGTATGGAGAAAGAGACCACCAGGGGTCCACTCTGCTTTCAGGGATTTTCTTTCATAATTTGTTGCTGTTGTATCCCGTTAAACCATTTGCAGATGCTCCACCAGTAATGCCTAACATAATGCAGTAGGAAAACGGCCCCATAGTGAGCCGCTGTCAAGCCTCTTAAGTTGATAGCTGTGTCTTTGCACACTGCGGGAAGAATCCCTTTCTGTCAAACAACAGCTGGTGAAGACAACATGATGCGGAGGCCACGGACGAGTGAGCCATCAAACTCCGGCTCTGACAGTACTTTGGCAAGCCCCGTTTCATAAGAGTCTGTCTCACTCTGCTTTGCTTTTATGCTGCATGAATCAATGATAATTGTGCTCTGTTCTCACTTGAATGGCAGAAGTATCCCCCATGTGGCAACAGTCAAAAAAAAAGGGGGGAGTTGGAGGGATGGATCAAGGAATACCTAGAAATTAGAATCAATGAAATGAATCCCAGGTCCCCGGGGATTATGATTCATTAGCTGGAAAATGTTCCGTTCAGAAGGCATTGGCAGATCTGTGCCAATACGGCTAATATGATATAAATTATGAGCTGCTACGAAACGCAAAGTGACATGTGCATTACACATGCATGTTGTTGACTTAGGTTCAAATAGGAGTTGTTGTTGTTGTTATTGCCAATGTATTTAGCCCACGCTGTATAGCATGTTGGCAGTATAGATTTGATCAAACACGCTACTCTAAAGCTTTCAAGCAAACTGTGTGATCAAATCAAAGTCCAAACAACCTTATCCCCAGCTCCATCAGGGCCTAATTCCATTCCAAACCAAGCTCCCATTCTCCTTTCCCTTATCCCCTCTGAAAAGCCCAGTGATTAGAAGTAGACTTGAGGTTGACTATAGCAACCCCCCACACACACATCCCCCTACCCAATTCCCGACGGGACCTTCTTGAATCCCCAAAGCCTCGGCCAGTTTATCAGCATCAGGGGATCAGGCAATCCCCACCCCCCCCCACCCCCTTCAAACGGGGAGCCCAATGTGTTCCGCGGCCTTCGGTGTAATCTCTGTGGCTGTTGACAGATCTAGCGACAGGTCAGCTGTGATAACAGGATCACTCAGGTGGAGACAGGGGAGGAGACCACTAAAGAAAGGGACAGAAGCTAAAGGAAAGAGAGAGAGAAATGTGGCCACGTGTGAGGTGAGTTCTGCTGGTGAAGCGGAGCTGGCAACGGAGATGAGGAAGGAGATTTCTGTGGAGCATATGTGGAGCCACAGGACGTAACCAACGTAACCAGGGGTGGAACGGTTAGTTAATCAAAACTATTTTAATAAGTGATTAATTAATGATTCCTTTTTAAGGTCATGAGCAAAAATGCAAAACATGTGCTGGATACAGCTTTTTAAATGTGATGATTTGTCTGCTTTTCTCTCTTTTATCAGTGTAAATTCAATATCTTTGCATCGACTAAACAATTGATCAAATAATCTAAAACATACTTAACAGATTAATCAATAATGTTATGAGTCAATAAGCAGCAAATGGCAGCAGTGTTTATTGCCAAATACAATTATGTCCTAACTTTTCCAGTGGAAATAATAGAAAACCCAATATCTGGTTACAAACGGAGCCCTAGTTGACTCGGCCGGATAGAGCAGAAGGGCAACCTGACAAGGCAACTTTGGCCCGTCTTCCACAGTCTGCCTCTCGCCGTATCCACCAGCACTCTGACCTTGTGTCTTATTAAAATTGCTATCACCCACAGAGAAAGAAAAAAAAAAGTGCAGCAGTGGACATAAATAGTGGACAAAAATGGAGGGGTGAAAGGCCATGCAAAATCGAGGAGCTACAGTGTCAATTATACGCTTGGGCATCCAGTTGACATGGAGCAACACACACACAAGCCATTACTCACACCCCATACACAAAGTTTTACAAACATATTGCGTTTGCATGCGGACACACTAGCATTCATAGACTCTCTCTCTTTTTCTAACTCTCTCGCGCTCTAACACACACACACACGCTGAGAAGCAGCATGGCAGGCAGTGACACAAAGCTAATGCCTTGTCACACAGGCTGTCAGCAGATTAGCCAGTGGATTACACCCCAGCCATTAGATGTGCACAGAGCGAAAGGCCACAAAAATGGCAGAGAGAGTGAGGAGAGGCGAGGAGAGGACAGAGTGAGACAGAGTGCGAGACCGGCTGTAATAGAGCACATATTCTGGCATAGGGGCATAGGAAAAACGAGCGGAGGGTAGGCTAAAGGAAAGAGAAGACAAATAAAGGCTGGTTAAGTAGTGCAAAGACAAAAGTCAAAGTGACAAAAAGGAGATGCTGGACGGAAACATGTAAAGATCGGGTCAAGAGAATTTGCTGCTAAAGCAGTGGTAACAAGATAATCAGACAGACAGGAGCGAAAAGGTAATAACAATGGTAAGGGGAGACAAACTGAGAGAAGCAGGAAATGTGAGAGGAAGGCAGGAAGAAGATCCACGAGGGAGCGAAGAAGAGGAGGAGAAGTTGTGTAGTGTGCAGGGAGGGGGGGGGGACAAAACCAAATGGATGGGAGGAGTGGAGGTGATGAGAGGGACATGAGAGGGGAGAGAGAAGGGAATGAGGATGCTAGAAAATACAGAGTGAGAAGGGAAGAGAGGGTAGGGGAGGAGCGGAGAGACGTGGAAATGAAAGGACCAGGAGTGGAGATTAGAGGGGAGAGATGGGATGTGAAGCACCAGAGGAGAGCATGGAGAATACTCTGCAGCGCATTGAAACAACGCAGCCGGCAGATGAGACATTCAAACGGTCAGAGGTAGAATAAGGACCTCAATGTGGAGTTGGGTAGAGAAAACAAAAATATGGATTCAGTGAAGGACATTGGGGGAGAAACATCTGTCCTTACAGCACCCAGAATCGTAAGGCCATCATCATGGTGGGGCCTCAGCGCATTTTGTCTAACCTCAAGATAGACTTAGACAGACATTTAAATAATTGAATTCAGTTCCAGGGTTCTGGTATTATGCATACGGGCTCACTGTCATGGCTTACTGGGACTTTTGAATAGACCGGAGCTGTCATTAATGTTGTTAGTAACACCTGTGCTTTCCCCACTGTAAGTCAAAATGTCTGCTGTGAAAAAGACTTATCTCATGATTATCCTCTATTATATTCAGGCATGTTTTCTCCCTTTGATTAGCTCAGCTGATCTGGTGAAAAACATGCCAGGGTCAGACTCATGCTTTGTGTAACGTAAAGCTGCAGTAATAACCAATCTGTCAGGCCACTTGGGGGCAGCAGAACAAGCTGAAAACACAACATCAGGCACATTAACAGTACGAAGTTGTAATTGTGAACATGTTAGCAAACAAAATAATAATACAAATCCAATATTACTTTCCTGTTAGCTCTGTTTTCGTCTCCACTCATCCTAGGTGAACTGTACCTTTAGCTTGCTAGATATTCAACATTGTTCACAAGCTACTGACAAACGTTATGTAACACTCAGTGCATGGGAGCTAGTGTACAGTGTAACGCTAGGTTGATGCTCGCGGAGTTTGTGGCCACAACTAAAATAAAGAGCAACTAGAAAGCAACAAAAAAGGACAAAAAGATTGGATGAAAACTTATGAATGAAAGCAGAGTTGGGTGATAGTAAAATGAATTATTAAAATAAATAACGTACTGCAGTTTAAGCATCTGCAAATGAATGGAAAGACCCTGGTAGCTAGTTCAGAATACAGCAGTCAGCCCTGCAATAGGACAAGTTTGACCCGGATGTTACCTTTCGTCATTTTTGTGCAAACTTATCTGGTTATATTGACAAAACAATCTCACCTCAACCTCCATCTGGTAACCGTTCTCATGCTTTTCATCTTATGATCTGCATCAGCAGATAGATTTGGTCAGTTGTCAAATAATTACATTTGTTCAAATTTCTATTTTTTCCATCTAAATGTTTCATCGTAATTTTCATCTGATCCACAATATTATGGGGGATACAAGAAAACAATAGTCATTATTATCATTATTTTGAATAATATTATTATTGTTGCAGTCTGTATCTCATTGAGAGACAAAGTCACCAAATAACACTTGTCGACACTGCTGTCCTCTTGATGCTACTAACTGCAGATGGCACTGTTGATGGCAGAAGTGTCAGAAACTTTTCAAGCATTTTTCAGTTTAACTTTTACCGTGGCACTTGGGTATCACCATCTGCTGTGTAGAATGAAAGCCGCTCTGCATTGTGAGGCAATGATGATGCTTCAGCTTTTTTTTTTTTTTTGTTCTTTTCTTTTCTTTTTTTCAATCAGTGTCTGGTTCCAAGTGGAGCGGTGTCAGGCCTTCTCAGTTGGTGTTTCATTTTATGATAATCGACTTCACTGCCCCTACCCGTCACAGCCACCTACAGCCCCCACCACAAAACCACTTTGCAGACGTAATGGCATATAATTGTCTGCTGGATTTGCCTGTTAGGAGCTTCATTTTGAGCTGGTATTTGTGCAAGAATGGAAGAAAAGATGTCAAGTTAACGGGGGCTAATGGGACATTCTGATATCCATTCTGACTGGGAATTGTGCTCAGCTAAGCCATGAGAAGCATGTCATACTTCCATCACAGAATGCACATGTTTAGTGTGTAAATTGCATGTATAGAACGTGCTACGAGTTCATAGCAGTATATCCGCTGATTATTCTCGGTGAGGCTTTGTATGTATACCAACATGGGTGTGTGCATCATGTGTATGCATGCATACATTTGTGCGTGTGTATTTGACAGCAAGGCTGATGTCATTCAGGACCTTTAGCTGCTTGAGTGATTTGACTGTGTGCTGTGGAATGAGCTGAGGTCTCAGAAGTGCCGGAGGGAGATGGCGGGGGGTGGGGCTAAATGTGTGATATCCCTGCAGGATATTAAGACAGTTTATTATGATAAGCCTCTGCACGCACACGTCCTCCACATAAACACATATACGTACACACATAAAGTCATGTGCACACATGTAAAGAAAGAATGACAGAAGGGGGGCAGATGAAGATGTAGAGACAGGGAGAATTATAAGGAGACAAGGAAAAGGAAGAAAAAAAAAGAGAGCTACAAAACACCTGATTCACACCTGATTCACACATGCACAGTAATTGGTTAGTAGTTCACAACCTATAAAGACTAATTCCACAGCAGCCTATCCATTGCCATCTCATGTGGGAGCCATTCCACCTTTTAAGCCGCCTCTCACTTAAAGCGGGCCCAGATGTAAGTCAAGGGGCTGCTTTGGATTAGCCAGAGAGAAAAAAAAACTCATTTCCTTTGCCATTTTACGAGCATTTAATTTGAAACAATTAAGATATTACGGTGCTACGGATTCACTACACAGAGTGACAGCTGGAAGCAATCCCATAAACCCCTGAGCCAGTGAATGAGGCACCTTGCATCTCTCTTTTGCTCCACTCGCTTCTTCCTCCTCTATCCCCTCTCTGTTATTCCATTGAAGCGTTTCGCTTAAGGCTCTGTCGAGGTGAATGCGCTGCCTTTGTCTCAGCCGAGATCTCGCCACTACCGCCAATTACTTTAGCGGCTCATAAATGCACCAGTTGGCTGATGATAGAATGGCCTAATTTCCCAAGACTAAAGGGAGGAAGTGAGCACAGGGGATGTTTACCTTCTGGTTGGCTTTTTCCATCACACCTTTTATTGCGTTATTGGCTTTATAGCATAAGTTGCATGACTCATCTTTGGAGGAATTAATGAGAAAGAGGCGAACTACAGGGGGCAGCAAACAGTAAGCTGAGAGAGGCTCACACTGTACATTGTGGCAGTGTGGTCAACGTCATGAAAAAGGGATTTTCGTAGACTCTAATGGATATGAATTGGAACACTTGTTTTGGCATCATCCAGATGTTTCATTAGTGGACTTTGACAAAACACATATCGATAACCCTCCATCTCCTATCTGTCCTACACTTGAAGAACTTTGTCACTCCCTGACTTCGAATTCAAAGCCAGCTTTGTCAACACTCACCCATCAATTCTCCTCCTCCTCCCTTCCTCACTGGCATAAGAGGGCATCGAAGGTGTGAAATTGATGAAGGTGTGCTTGTGAAAATGTCAGCGGGGGATCACTGGCCAAAAGGAGAAAGGGAGAGAGAGAATATATTTTGGGGTTGGGGGAGTTGACAGATAGCGAGAGTGGAAAAAGCTCCTTTTCATGAACACTGAACTGTAAAATGGAGGACCCAGTGCAAACAATGGCCATGATCAATCGGCTATGGTGAGAGGTTTCTCGTAAATACCCGATGCCAGCCTGCACACGCTGAAAGACAGAGAGAGGGAGAGGGAGAGAGAGAGAGAGATGGAGAAAGAGACACAGAGAGAGAGGGAGGGAGGGAGAGAGGGAGAGAGAGAGAGAGATGGAGAAAGAGACAGAGAGAGAGAGGGAGGGAGGGAGGGAGAGAGAGATGGAGAGAGAGACAGAGAGAGAGAGGGAGAGAGAGAGAGATGGAGATGGAGAAAGAGGGAATGGAGGTAAGAGATATAGACAGAGATGATGTATGTCACTATTAGTTTGGGGAAGAAAAGTTAGAGCGGTGGAGAGCAGAAAGAGCTGATGTGGAGCGGGTAGTGAATGAGCAAATAACAGGGATAAGATGATGGCAGGAAAAGTTAAAAAGGCTTTTAGAGAAGGGAATATTTAAATAAATGAAAGGACAATGAAGGGGAGCGGAGGGAGATGGGAAAAGATCAACACGCAGGAAAAGAGTGCATGAGTTTTGATCGGACACAGCCATGAGAATTCGAGCAAGATGGAGAATTACAAAGGAAAAAAAGAGAATGAGATCTGTAACAACATGAAAACCGTGTCGCATTATCACATCAGCGCTCTTAACAATATTCATCCTGGTTTACTTCATCCTATCTTCCCTGTGGAGGGTTAGTCTTATCAAAGGCCTTCCTAAACCACTGCTTTAGGAGCACAGGTGGAGTATAAAACCATATGACCACATGACAGTATATGCAACAGTGATTTCTTCCACAACTACTAAATATGGAAAGAAGTTAAAAATGAGAAAACATCACTTTGCCCCTTGACTGGACCCCATTTACGAAATAGGACTGTACTTCTTGTATCCCAAAATGATCTGCTTTTTTCAACGTATCAATTAATCATTTAGACAATATCAAATAATGATTTTCCAAAGCTTATAACGGTAAGGTAAGGCAACTAAGAATTGCTTGTGGAGTCAGAAAGTCCAAAACCCAAATATATCCTATTTACGAAGAAATAGAACAAGGCCATGCAATATGTTCCCACATTTAAATAGCTGCAGTTTGGACCTTTTCTTAATAAGTGACTAATGGTTAGTCAATACTTGAAATTGCCATTGATTCATTTAGCAAATTGATTAATCAACTACACATTTCAGCGGCAGCTTATAATAAATGTGCACAGAGCACACAGACCACATGTTCATTGTTTTGGGATGTTTTGGATTCGCAAGGAAACGGCACACAATATAACTCAAAAGCAGAGCGGCTAATGCGTCTATCAGTGCGTGGTGACGGACGTCCCCCACTTGAAGGAGTGAGCGTGTGCTTCTTACAATTTCACTGCTTATGTATGGCCTCTTTTTCTAATAGGAAGTGCCCTCCACAGCTGTAAAATGTGACTTAGGAATGGTTTGTTATCCACTTCCACAGAATCATCCACTTTCTTGACTTTCTCCATCCCAATTTTATAGTCACAGCCAACTTGTTCGGGGCTCATACATCGAGCACAGAGCCCATTTGCATGCGCATGCTCACACTACACACACACACACACACACACACACACACACACACACACACAGATACAACTTTGCATGGTTTCACCAGGACAGGTGTCCTGAGCCGAGTTCCACAGAGGGACTCCGTCAGGCAGGAGTTGACTCAATCTGTCTAAGCCCATTTCCCTCGCCACCTCAGTCTCTCTTCGATCCTCTGAGCAGGTTGCCGCACACACACACACACACACCACGGCTGCTCATGCCATCCCAGATGATCTCTTAATGGACCTAATTGCTTTTCAGCTCATTGCACCCCGTGCCAACAATAAACTAAATCACACCGTGGTCCCATCCACGGGCCTCGCCGTGAATCTGATTCCGCTCGACATCATAATAAGGTGATATTGACTACTCATGACTCAGCAGTCCCAGTACAGATAAGTAAGCGCATGCCTCTCGTCACGGCGTGCCCAGTAACAGGAGGAGCGGTTCAGGTCACGTAAGAGTTCAAGTTGCCCACTTTAGGAGCACAGCCTATTGCGTTTTCATTGACAATATGCCCGGGACCCACTCTGTGGCAGACACTATATCACGCATTGATGCACACTGAACTATGGATGATAAACCGTAATATACACAAGAAATAGATGCTGCCTCCATACAGCACAGACTGTAGTCATGCCTGCTTCGGTGGTCTCACCACCGTGTCCTTTCCTATACTGGTGTCGTCTGGTACTCAAAAAGCTACTTGAAGGCTAATCAAACATGTAAGATAAGCCTGCAGTCAGCTCCTCCAATCTGAGGCAATGTCACAGTAGACTAAACATGTCGTCAGCTTCACCAAAGTTTAAGACTACGTGCAGTGAGCTCTGAAGGTATTGTGACACCAGGCTGCAGTCAGCTGCTCCAAATATAGTTAATATCTAACGTAAAACTGCTGGCAGCGCCGCCAGTGAGAGCTAATGTATTACCACAATGCTCTTTGCTCACTCACCTCTTGTGAGCGATGGGGCCCTGACATGAACTCAACGTCTTCTGACAAATTTAGAACCGGTTTGTTTTCCATAAAACGTCGATGTCATATATTGCTGTGCACCTTTTTAAAGTTAGCAACATTCAAATAAAAGTGTCATGAGGGTTGTTTGATCATGTTCCCTGACTTGTCAATCAAATATGATCAAACTTCAAGCACATAGTCCTGATGAAGAAGATTAGCTGAGTTTTCAGTGTACAACTTTAAATAAATAATAACTGAATATGTTTTGCCCAAATTTGAACTTTGACTCTTGATAGGGTTACTTTAATAATCGGGCTAAAGAGTGTTTTCGGCCGGGGGACGCGTTACACGGCTGTCTTCACTAAGTGAATTATATAGACACTGTCACTGAATGTGTAAGGCTCCAGATGTAGCTATCTGACATCAGACCAATAAATTAACCACTTCTTCCCTATCATGTACATAATAATGGCTATTAATGCTCATGAAAGCATGGCTGCATGGTTATCCATCCATCATGTCTGACAGGTTCTAAGAAGGAGAGAAGTATAGGATGTCTCGGCCAAGGACTACACTTGAGTGTTGGTTTACATTTTTCCTGCCTTGGAGATGTGTGTAATATCACCTTGGCATTTGTCGCTACACCCCCCCCACACCCCCACCACCTCTCTTGACTGCTTGGGCAGCGGCCATAAACAAGTCAATCTCAACACATTGGATTAGATTTATCCGCTTAAAATAGATTGTTATCCTGAGGAGCGTGAGTCTCGCTTGATGGGGAAATTAATTTTACGATGACTGGTTTACTTGATCAGGGTTGCGGGGGGGGGGGACTATAAATGTATCAACTCCGGGGCGCGAGGGGCTGAACACAACAGTCCTTGTTTTTGATTCAGACAACGTGTCTCTCTTCTCCGCCGTATTATACATGGTGTCGTCTTTGGGTAGCAGAAACTAGAGTAATGACTTGACTGACAGTCATTTGTAATTCGCCAACAACTTGTCAAGGGTGAAAAGGCCTGCACCCCAGGCTATAGGGAGATTGACAGTGAACGATATTGTATTTTCACGTCTGTCCGTCTCACATTAAATGCGACATTGACAGTTTTGTTTGCAGAATTATAAATAGGCTGCATGATCAGAAGTACACGCAACTTATTCAGAAATAAAATCCTTCTAAAATAGCTGTCGGCCCTCCCAAATCTCAAGTGTTAAACTGGTATGGCAGTTATTGGATTGAGTTACAATGGAACTGACCTCAGCCTATTTAGCAACAAAATCCAGTCTGAGCCTTTTCCTGAGTGGAAATGTATCCGACAAGCATCACTTAAAACGTTGTTTTTTTGCAGACTAAAAGCGAACAACTTTCTTTGCAACTTAAAGAACAACTTGATTGGTTTTCTAACCGTGTTGCCTGTTTGTTTCTTAACCTTTATCCCCACTGGGGTAAACACTGCACCCTGGAAAAGAAACCCTACCAAATCTATACATTGATCAGTAACTTCATAGTCCACAATGCCACCTCTAAAAACAGTGCTGAGAGGAAATGTACCATTTAAGTACAAGGTATCCACCAACTCTAGCATACTACCACCAAGTACTTCTCAGGGCTGATGGGCATGGGATTATTTTGCAGGTATTTGGTCGATGTCGACATATTTCACAGGATAAGTTCATACTTTGACCTGCTTGTGGTGCTAGAAGAAAAGTAAGAGCATTTTGAAAGTTGGGATGTATCCTCTGGGGACCATGAATATCTGTACAAACTTTGGTTCTGATACTTTGTGTAATTACAAACGGAACAATATTTCAATATGTATAGTGACAGTGATATTCTACTAATGAATACTAGCCTGTACTAAACAGTTGATAGAATACGACATTCAATTAATCTTTGGCAGCCTGTAAGGTAACCCACCACCATTTTCAAAAAAAAAGAAGAGATAACTGCACATACTTTTTAAATAACTGAGAATATTCAATGCTTATTATTTTTGTGAAATCTGAATAGCCTCCATAGATTTCCTGTGTGGGCAGGAAAAACACACATCAGCAGATTTGCTCACGTTGTCCATTCAAAGCAAATGCATATTGATGCTGTATTTACAGTGTAAATGTCAATCAGTGCCACTCTTTACCTGACCCCACACATGTGTGGATGGACATAAACATGCCTTATGCAGTTTATCAAACACTGTTGGCTCACTTAATAGTAATGTGGTGTCATTGGCCAACAACGAAAACATTTGCCAAGTGAGTTAAATGGCCTTCCCACTGTCAAGAGTATTAATAGGCCAACTTCAGCACGCGATAATGCTGAATCTCAGCCCGGCACTCAGGTTCTCTCTGTCTTGGATCCCTCTTACTGAAGGACACATGGTTTATAGACTACCGTGTCCTGTTGGGCGACAAAGTTCAGCCATGATAGGCCAGGAAGGAAGGCTCTTGATAAATCCTACCCTTGCACCCATTCATCAACAAGTGCTGCAGTATCACTGCTAGAGCAGGTGCCAAGAATATGAAAGCACAAGGTTAGAACCCAGAGCGGAATTATAAATCCACTAACTAGTGTCATCCAATTATATTCAAAGATCACGAATACATTGGAGGGATTTGAAAAAGAGTAAGACCCCCTACAGTCATGCATCGGAGGTGAATGTCGGCAGGCCTCATGCTGAAGGGTTGATACCATTTCATGAAAGAGAGCAAGAGCTTTGTCACTGTTGGATATCTTGTAGCCTTCAGTCTATACTCCTGATAAATACGAATATTTTCCAAACAACTGCTTTGGCGAAAGTTAGATAATCAGACATTTGTGAGCTGTAGTACATTGTGCCTCTAGACACAACAAGCTATCACTCCCACTGTGTTTTCTCAGAGCCAGCAGTCAAGGGCAATAGTTCACATAACAGTAATTTCATCAACTTTCTCTATTGTTCATTGTCACAAAACCAGCACTTTATTTTGGCCTATAAATCTGGTATTCTGCCCTTAATAAATGGAGCTGGGTATAATTTGCAGGTATGAATCACTATCCCGGTTACTTACTCAATCAGATACATGGCATGTCTTAGTGCAGGTAAGAAAACAGATCTGCTGACTGCAGTAGTCTGTCTCTCAGAGTGCTATTGCTGGATGCTGGATGTTTGGTGTCTGCAGGGCTGGGTTGTTCATCAGAAGGCTTGGGTTGCTGCCACAAAAAGCAACTTTTCTCAAAACACAATTGGTCATAGTCATCTGTCTCCCCGGGCCATTGCTGCTATTTTTCTGTATAGCCCTACATCAGAGGACCCTACACTTGACTGTGTTATCAGGAGCAACATTGTCCCTTTATGCGTTGCCGTGTGCACCATTATGTCTTTTCAGTAACGTGGACGTGAATCAATCACGCCTTGGAATCATTACATGAAATGTGTGATCATTATACATGGTTTATAGAGGTTACCGCTCAGCTTGGCTGCTCCGACAGGCTGACCTTGAGTACACCATGCGGTATGTGAAGGCAGCTTTCCGACATACTGGAGCAAATGCCTTTGATAAAAATAAACAAAATGCCAGATGACAGGCATGCACACACATTCAAGCCCAGCCTGACAACAAAATCGATATAATATCTCTACTGGGACCTATAGTGGGGCTGTTAGCGATGAGTTTGTAGTCATCGTATTGTACATGTTGGCATTTTTATGGAGTCTGCTCTGACATTACTACCATGAAGCATCCATTTATGCCAGGCTTTAACTCTCACTTGCTTAAAAGGTGCAATGTGTACAATCTGGCTGGAATTTTAGTTTTAAAAAGAAAATAACTAATATTTGTTAACAAAATGTGAAGAGGTTACAGTGTTGACTTTTTGTAAAACATGTCTATGTCTTGAAATGTAGCTATATCTCTTGAAATGAGCATGCTGAACAGCTAGCCCCAGCCCGTATTGTCTTGTAATACCACTGTCACTGTAGCGTCCAGTCTGCCCTCCTTAAATCCAGAGCGGCAGAAATGAGAAAATGTCTTTTTATTTTAATTTCGTCCTCACCGCCACCGCGGTTAGTTGTAGCAACCAGCATTCAGCCAGCTCAAACCCCGGCAGCGTGCTGTGGTTAGTGGCAGCCCCACACTCTAACCTGTGTCACGTCTGCAACAGAAGGGTTTGATGATCTGGCGGGGAGTCCGGGCAGAGCCCAGGGATCAGACCCAGGCTGAATGTGTGTTGCTACAGCTCCGCTAACTGAAGGTCCGTCTCCCTCCTCTACTCCCGACGGAGTAGACTTCTGGTGGTGGGGAGGACGAGCGGTTTCCTCGTTTACGCCACCTTGGATTTAGTCTCATAAACAAACTATCAAAACATACAGGGACGGTAGAGTCCTTGCTCAGAGGCACAGTAAACAAATAGATGGCTAACGTAAACAATAGGCCAAAACCACACGTGAAGATTATAAGATAGTCGTGTTATTTTGACCGTCTCTCGGACTTTCAACAGTTTGGTTGAATTTAGCTCGTTTTTGCCCTGCTGTGAGTTTTTTTGGAACTTCATAACTGTTGATTGTATATTGAGATTGTATAGATCAAGTAGTAGAGGTGAAACGCTGCCCCCTCTTTGTGGGGGGTGTGGCCAGATGGGGATTTAAAGTGCATTTACTTAAGTACTGATCTTAATATCCTGAGGTAGGTATAGCGTTTCAAATTCAATTGTACTTTATGCTCATACTCATCATAGGCATACTACATTTCAGAGGGAATATATTGCAATTCTTACTGTACTAGATCTATTTGACCTACAGTTACAACATCATATTCACATTAACCCTCTATTGAGCATATCAAACATGATGTAGTGTGAAAACGCATCATATGGTTTATATGATCTGATCCAAACTATATTCAAAAAAAAAGAGTGTTTTCAAAAGTTATTTGCTTGTCTTGCAGACAGGACTGACAAAGCATGAATTTAGACTTTTTACAAATTGGCATCATAATGTAGTTATTTTTGCATCCTTTCTATCCCGTTTACTGCAATTGAATCCCCTGATAGCATATAACAGAAAGTGCATCTTTTTCTCAATTTTCTGAACCTTTTTATCTAAATTCCTACATAATATTCACATACAGCATGTGTTTACTTTCCTCCTTCGTAATAACATAGCTGTAGCATAACTAACATACGCAGACGTATGCGGTGTCACACATGCACTCATATTCTCACGGTTTACCGACTGGGAAAAAAAATGACATAGTCAGACCCAAACACTCACCCACTAGCTCGCCCACACACACACACACACACACACACACACACACACACACACACACACACACACACACACACACACACACACACACACACACACACACCATCCTCTAAAGTAGCCATGTCCAAGTGCACATTCCTGTAGTGGACTTAGGGGGGAGTTGATCCCAAAAAATTTGAAAAAAGTGGGACCTCGCTGTGTGACGTCACCCTTCCTACTCTCTCTCTCTCTCTCTCTCTCTCTCTCTCTCTCTCTCTCTCTCTCTCTCTCTCTCTCTCTCTCTCTCTCTCTCTCTCTCTCTCTCTCTCTCTCTCTCTCACACACACACACACACACACACACACACACACACACACACACACACACACACACTCTCCTGGTTTCAGTCCGTGCTCGGCAAATACAGAGAGAGAAAGAGACAGACAGACAGAGAGTGAGAGAACGAGAGAGAGAGAGAGAGAGAGAGAGAGAGAGAGAGAGAGAGAGGGAGCAAGAGAGGGAGCGAGAGAGGGAGCGCGAGGGGCTGTGTGTCCCAGCCACGCCGCACTCTTCAAACACAAGCACAGTCTCGCCACGTTCAATTCAATGTAGATCTAACAGAGCCCAGCGCAGACAGACCCTAAACCTGAGAATACATCACATACACGCTCCACGTGCGTGGGTTTTTTTTTTTGGTCCGATCGCCCCGAAGATCGTTTATGCATCGGTGACGGACAACTCCGAGGAAAGAAACGAAATAAGAGCGAACAGACGGGGGACAGCAGAAGAACAAGAACCTGAGGACGGATTTCTTTCTTCCACGCTATTTAATTTCCCCAGGACCAGACTGCCATTACTGGATGTAAAAAAAAAAAGAAACTTCTCTTTGTACAGAAAAATAAAAAGGAGAGACCGAGTTTCGAACCGCCAGCACAATGGTGATAAGGTAAGAGTGTTCGGCGAGCCTGTGAGTTTGGAGGTTGTGACAGTCGGAGCTGAAGTCGCTGCCGCAGTGATTTCAGGTGTGCGTCGAGCCCCATGAAGTTGGTTCAAACATATAAGCTGTAAGCAGCGTTACCTATTTGGACTGCCTTCATACTGCTGATGCATACAGTGCATATACCGTGTTGAGGGATGCAACCGTTTTATTTATGAGTCAGAAATTGTTTTATTCATAGTTTATTATAATGGATGCGCGCAACCTTGAATACAGTAGCGCTCTCCAAGCCACATTGCATGATTTACAACGCCACGAATGGCATAAAATACCACCGATAACGTGTTTATTTCTATTTTAAACACGTATCGCACGTAAACTACATGTTTTAATGGGCAGGTGGAGTATTTTCGTCACGGTGAGCGGTTCGCGTTGAGGTTTGGAGAGGCGACTGGTGTTAAAATCAGTTATTTTTTTCAATAATTCATCAAAACACAGCGTAATACACATATCGCATTGCTTTAATATTACGTTTTGAAAAGGCTACAGTTGAATTGTTCGCCCTTTTGTTCTAAAACGTGACAAAAAAAAAAAAAAAAACGCCAGCAAAACCTGTTATTTTGAGCCCAGTGTGATGTAAATACAGTTGATGAAGTGGACTCTTCTTAGAGTTGTGGAAGCCTTTTCAGCGACTACATCGAGAAGAATGTTCAAAGAGCATTCCTGCAGCTCTCCAGAGATCTCTCATTTTATCCGTCTTATTTATAGAACGCGTTTTATTTTCGCGGGGTTTAAAGTTGACTTTGCTTCTTTTCTTTCTTCTCTTTTTAAAGAGCTCACATGTTGTTGTTTTTAAAAGAAGCAACGTATCAGTGAGGCACGCAGGGAGCCAGTCAGTCACGCAACATATTCTGTCAGTCAGGTGAAAGTGAGCCTTTATTTCCAGCAGAGCTGTGTGCACCACCTGTGCTCAGTGCGCCTGTTGGGCCACTAGGGGACTCGTTCTCCTCAGCCACTGAGGGGAATGCAGTAGAGAGAGGATTTGAAGGCACTAGGTGGAAAACACTCTTAACATGAATAAGTGTAGTGGTTTCCAAAGCTCAACATTACCCATTAGTTTGCTGAAAATTACGATTTTTCTAATCTGCAATTCATTTTTGGAGGCATTGTGGTGTAAAACAAAAGGCCTAAGAAAGTCTATCTGACCATATGCAAAGCAATATATTGCCAAATGAAAAGGCAGTGAGTGAAGGCGGAGTATTCAAATGGCCAGTGTGTGTGTTTAAGCATGCAAAGTAGTGTGTGTGTGTGTGTGTGTGTGTGTGTGTGTGTGTGTGTGTGTGTGTTTGCTCAAGCAATTCCCAGTTTAAAGCCAGTAAGCACTTCCCAGCACCTCCACTGACATGTTTTACTGTTTCCCGGCTCAAACAATCAGCACTCGCCCCAATTTTGACATGGCACAATTAACGCCGTCGCCGCACTGTTCGATTTCCAATTTTGCTGTTGCGACAGCGGGGCGCTAAAAAAGAGGAGGCAAAATGGATAAGGTGGTGCTCGCTCAAAGTGCTGCTATCCAAAGTCGCTGAAGGGGGCAAAGTGTCTCAGTCGAGGAAAAGCGGCCATCTTCTCTCAAAGCCCATACTCCACTTTGTGGCTTTTCGAAATCCTCCAAAATAACATGGAGCTTTTTTGGGAAAAATATTGGTCTACATTATGAACAGGTAATTCCTTAGTATAGTGAAAAAGGAGAAATGAGTCAAGGTTTCACCAGTGTCTGTGTGTGTGTGTGTGTGTGTGTGTGTGTGTGTGTGTGTGTGTGTGTGTGTGTGTGTGTGTGTATCCCTCTCTCTCTCTTCCCCTCATCTAATTCCACCATCTCTATTTTTGTTAAATCTCAACAAGATGTTGTCATCCGATCTTTAACCAAACTTCACATTAGCCATTGCTACCTAGGGACCTGATCTCAGGCTTATTTGTTGCCTTACATCATGTAACCCAAGTAGCATGTGGTGTTGAACTGTCACAGATTGGAAGAAAAAAGAGACGGCCATATCCAAGCACTCCAATTCCCACGCAAAAACTCTCCCTTTCTCACTGTCAAACACACACACACACACACACACACACACACACACACACACACACACACACACAAAAGCCATGATGGTGTCCAGTTACAGCGACGCTAAAACTCTCATGGAATGTTTCTTTAGGATATATCGACAGGAGAACACATGCAAGGACAAGGTAAGGTTTAGGTGGAGGAATACGTGTGTCAGCTTGGGTTACATTGCCCTACACCTGGCATTCACTACTCTTGAGCAGCATGAGAAATGTGGTGTAAAATCTTTGTATTGGAGGTCACGGAAATTCTAGTTAACCTCACCGTGTGGGTTTTAGGGATTTGATGGATGGCCGATGGCATCCTCCACAGTTTGCATCTGTAAAAGCTGTATGCGAGTGTGAGGTGTGTCCAGGCGGCAACCTCAGCGGCAATGTGGATGTGCCTTAGACTGGGCTTCTTTCAAAGGGCCAGCAGGGAGAGACTCCTCTGGTCTACGAGTGTGTGGTCCATGAGAAAATGACCCTTGTAAACAAGAGTTTATGGCCTCAATCACGAGTTTCGAGTCTTCTTCAATCCAGACGATGACGCAGGGTGTGCTTCAGGGTACCTTGTGATTGACAAGTTGCTTCCACGGTGTTGTCCAGTCTGGGAGTTGTCTGTGTTTTAATCTTACAATTGTAACGCTTTCACAGTGTGTTTTCAGTTGAAGAGAGTTTAATTGTAACATTTTGGACACCTAAAGACGTCTAATTCAGCGTTCAGCTGTACGCTCCACCCTCTCCAGTCACTTCTGGTTGCAAAAAAAAAACAAGTGACGGCCAAAAACCAAGATGGTGACGGGCACAATGCCAAACTCAAGGCTTCAAAACAGCAGTCCACAAACCAGTGGGTG
Source organism: Cebidichthys violaceus (assembly GCF_023349555.1). NCBI lineage: Eukaryota > Metazoa > Chordata > Actinopteri > Perciformes > Stichaeidae > Cebidichthys > Cebidichthys violaceus. The sequence goes on from NW_027176361.1 coordinate 6,815,346, forward strand.
ACATCACAGTGACTGCTTTCACGTCTTATATACAGTCTGTGGGTGTGTAATTGAAAATACTTCTCGTTGGGCCAATGAATGGATCGGCATAAGTACGCCACAGCCACTTTATCTTGCTGTAACTCTCATGACTTGACAGGCGCCTTTCTTTGTGTCATGGCCTATTTCATGCCTGTGCAAATATTAACGTTAAATGATCGTGATGTGGCTCTTACATGTGGAGTCATAAATAACTCGGTGACTTCATGGGGTTTGGTATGTGTAGCTTATTTATGCCATCCATGACTCTGAGCTATTTGTGGTATCTTGAGCTATTATGCATGAACTTCATTTCAGAGTAACTTAAGTCTGCTAAAAAAGCTCTGGCTAAAACCGCATCTCTATGTTTAACTGTTGCCATCTCATCTTGGAGTAGTTATGCGTATACACAGGTCCAAATATAGTTAATTGCCAAATTGGTTCATGGGCCTGTAAAAGTTATTGGATACCGATGCCTTATTTGCTGATTTTGTGACTGCTACCAGGCCACGATGCTTCTCTAATGTTTGGATGCCCAATATGGTTGAACTATTGGGAGATGCACGACTTAAAAAACTGCCATGGCAACCCCTGGTCTTTAAGGGAATCAAATTCTGGTATTTTTCTATAAATACATAGGTGGGGTCATGTGTGCCATAGTTTTCTAGCCCGACTAAATATAAACAAGGCCCGTCTGCGCAGTGTTATCTGTAACCGTGTGATGCAACCCCCCGAAACCCCTGTGAAATAGTTCCTAAAATATACATGAAAAGGGAATGGAAAAATACAGCAGGTTTTTTTTTCTGTCGGTTGTTTGAAGACGCGAGCACAACCGTCATCTGTCATGCCTAAAATATCACAACCAGGAATGAAATAAAGGAAGGAACGAAGGCGGGAAGAAGCCCTGAATGAAAAAGACAAAGAGAACGCGTGCTTCGGATGGAGTTGTCAGCATTGCTAGCACCACTGAAGCACATCTGTATGAGCATATTCCTATTCTGATGTGAGGAAAAAATGACAAAACACAAACATTTTTCCTTTCAGGTCTTGGCAGGTTTGAAATAGGCAGGTCAACAAAACGCTGCAAACTCACATTGTCTAATACGCGCTCGTTTTTTTTTTTTTTTTTTTCCCACACAGAGCTCTGTATTCCCCCCGGGCTACCATTTGCTTTGCAAAATGCATGCATGAAATTCTTGAGACCAGCCTCCCCACGACAGTCTAAATAATAGATTACCAACACAGCATCTAGCCCGCGCTATAACTTCAGCCCCAACTGTCTGGCCTCATTAGCGAGGGAAGTGTAAAAGATAGCCAGCTGCTAGCCCAGGTGACGGCACTCAGCTCTGGCCTTTGGCAGTAGTGGCCCACCCTAAAGAGAATATACGACGTCTCGCTCTGCGCTATTCATCTTGTAATCCGCCTTAAAGCTGCTAAGCCTTCGTTGATGGCAAACGAATGGGGACCAATGGCAGGAAAGATGGACACACAGGGACGAGAGGGTGAAAGTTCCAGCGAGCAGCACAGGGAAGGAAGAAAAGGACCAAAAACATGGCAGATCCATCTGAGTGGAATGACGGATGGAAAGGTGGATGGTTTGGGCCGTCTAGTCAGAACCAGAGGTGACCTAAGTCATTTTCATCCAATGATTGTCCCCCTTTTCTCCCTGCTTCTGTCCCTCCCTCCGTCTCTTTTCACTCTCTCCTCTGTTGCTCTATCTCTCTTGCCCTCTCTCTCCATGTTCGCTTCCAAATGGCAGTCATTATACCGGACATGAAAAGTCATTTTAGTTCCGCCTGGCTTCTTCAAAGCAGCTAGCTATAATTGCAGATTGAGTAGAGAGGGAATGCTGAGGTTACACAGAATTTAAACGTTGACTCCTAACCTTGCGATGCAGGGGTTTTTAATTTGAATTCAAAAACGGGAAGGATAAATGCGAGTTAATACAAAACCAATAATTATGAAATGATGATGTTAATCAGTATTTCTCAGTTTGCTTGTGAGATCCCCTTACATGTTTAAAAACACCTCCCTGTGGACATGCAGGTGCCGGACTGTGAGCCGAGTGGAGGCACTGGATCCCATTACGACACGTGTCACTTCAAGAATTATGGCATGAATTGGGGAAACACTTCCAAATTATGAAAAATCCATCCACTATTAAATGCATTCCTCATTCGTGAAATTGCTATGTGGCAATGTCACTGCACTTTTTAATGGATTTTTCTCCTCTTTGACTATTCCAGTGGGAGTCTGGGGAAATGTAAATGGCCAACAAATACAAATGATCCTATTTTAGGTTCATGTTACGCAAATTATTTTATGCAAAGCTGCTGCAGCAACAAACGCTATGTTTTGTCTAATCTTATATGTGTTCTATCATAGTGTATATATATATATATATATATATATATATATATATATATATATATAGTGTGTGTTTTTGGGAGCTTGCATGTTTTACAAATTCAGCCCTGAAGCAGTTCAGTCCCTGAGGGTCATTTATATACGTTGCTCTTTCTCAGTTTACGAGGTAGCCACCAGCCTGAGCCGTGTGCCCCTCCCTTGCACTTATCCCTTGCACCCTTCTATTTGGCACAGCAGGTAGCATATTTGTTCTTGGTAAGAGCCTATCAGCTAACGGCTCCGTTTTTGACTTCTTGTTGCAGAGACCTTCATCATAACACCCCATTTTTTTTGCCCAGCTCCAGGCTCTAACCGCAGAGTGCCTCTGAACAAAAGTGTTTCAGCTAAGTCATTCCCTTTTGATAGAGGCTTGGGGGGATAGATGGAGAATATAGACTGGAAAATATGTCTCCTGGAGGAGACCCTCCCTGTCGTCCACTCCCTTCCTCCCCCCCTCCTTCCCAACCCATGAAACACAACCTCTACTGGCTCTCTTGCAAGCAGAAACAAATTCTAAAACTGTCATACTTTAATTGAAATTCCATCACTTGTGTGGCTGCTATTGTGGAATAATTTGATAAAGCTGTGTGACATGAATGCAAAGAGCCGACCGCCACTTCTATTTCTTCCTCCAGCTTTTATTTCCTCATTCCGCAGGTTATTCAAATGAACCTCAGTGGATTCTGCTCCCAGCCTTTCCAAAAATTAAGATAAGAGAAAATGAGACAATGGGAACGGCATGAAAAAAAATAATGTTTTTGGTTGCAACACAATCGGAAAGTCTTGAAAAAATATTACCAACATACTTTTATATACCCCATAATTTTCATTCTTGTGGTATTTGAAACCAGAGTTATTACATTTCACTTCTCTTTAGTTTTCCTCTAATTAGTACTAACTCCCTCAAAGTGCTAATAGTGACAGGCTGTTAGTTGCCAGATGGGGGGTGATCCAAAATGGAGGTCAAGGGCAGAATTCCAGTCCTCTGCCAGTGCCACTGACCCCGATCCAAAACCATACCAGCACACCCCCCCTCCCCCTGTATGTCTTCACAACTGGCTACAGGCGTTTGGCATCAATCATAACCCCTGAAACCCAATCTGCAAGCAAAGGACAGCTGGGGCGGAAAAGCAGTCCTCCATGTTTCCGACACGTCGGTACTCCCTCTGTACGCAAAGCCTGGAGGCAGAGCCCCGTCCGGGCGAAGCGTGCTAATGGTGTTGTACCCAACGCTAAGTCGAACCATGTTGGAAGTGACACTAGAATACACACAAGTCAATTTCACTGAGAGAGAGATGTACGCTGTGACATCGGGATGAAAGGATGGGGAAGGCAGGGGACTTTTTTTTTAATGATACTTCATTTTAATGACACTCATCTGAGACGGAGAGAAATAAAGAATAATATGAGAAAGGACAGAGCGAAAACAAGAGCAACACACAGTAAAGAACAAGTGCAGCTACAGCCCTGTGCTCCCTCCACTGCCAAACAATATTTACGCCTCAGCTTTCTGCCCTGACAGGGTGATGGACAGTAGAGGTGATTTTGCCTGGGCGTGAAAATAGGCTTCTTATTATTCCAACCCAGTGGCAACTTGAATATCAATAAAAAATTCAAAAAAACTGCTCGCGCTCCCCTATGTGTAAAACCAATGCCCCGTAGCGGTGGTTTTTATCAAGCAACCCACCCTTGACGCTAGTTATGCAGTACTAGAGGTTACGGGAGGAAATGCTTGCCAAGTAAATAAGTGAGTGAAGCGATTGAATCGAGGGGAAAAACACAGCGGGACCGGGGCCAAAGTGAACCAAGGGTAAAGTCATGATCACTTCATTATGCTGGAGTGCGGCTCAGTGTTGTGCGAAATCAAACTGCTTTCTCATTTGTCACAATGCATCAAGCTGGCCTCTGTGAAGAGGCTGTGTAGTCGGCTGTAAGGCCCCGTGACGCACAGGCGCACGCACCGGTTGATGTCCATCAGTGAACTGAACCGCATGACGTTCAAAAATCGATCCAACGCATGTACAGTGTGTACTACAGTGCACACGCCAACGCCGCTGCGACACGTGGGAATACACCTTGCTACTCCTGCCTATTTTTTTTTTCTTCTTTTCTTTTGTTCCTCCCAACATGACCTCTACCCGTCAAACTTCCCCTGCATCCGCCAACCACCCACCCTGCCAGCTAGCCAGCCGGCCGGCCTGCCAGTCAGTGGGTAGTTAAGGATTGTTGCTGGCACAAAATAAGCTAGAATACACCCACTGGATTACAGAGGGCAGGCAGTGAGGGGGGTGATTGCGAACAGACCTATTGGCACTCCATCTCCTTCAGCTCCCAACACCACGGCGCCTGATAATTGTGGCCTCTATGTTTACGTATCCAGTTTTTGCGATGTATGTGTTGATTTCTCATTCCACGCTCGTAATGGGGGCCCTGGCCTTGGGATTCCTGAAGTAGTGCTCACACACAGGCGTAGGCACACACATCAACACACACACACAAACTTTTTTTCTCGCTCTTTTTGTCCACTCTTGAAAATAAACCAGTGAGTCAGAGCTACTTGACTGTGCTAAGACAATGGGACTGTGAGGTGCAGGCACACTTCTTTGTAAGAGGGCTTGGCTTGCTTTGAAGGACTTCGATAAAGGAATGTTAAAAGATCCCGCAGTCCTTCAAGATGCCCGTTACATTAAATGCACTGCTGTCAATGAGCTTATATCTGTGACATTTATCAAAAAAATAGTAAAAAAATAAACACTTACGCAGGTGAGTGCACAATCGAGAAGTAAAAAAAGGACATTTGAAAGACGTTGTTGACTTTTCTCCAACATTCAGTCTTTAAAGTCCCGTTGTCCCTTCTAGACACTGTCAAAAATGTAGGATATGATTTCAGAATGTGCTTCAGGCGGAAAAAAGCTGGAGAGAAAAGTAGATCGGCAGACACGCAAAGATGGCCGAACTCCCTTATAGGCATTTTCTAAACCCTGATATCATTTTTCAATTTAATGGCTTGTATGACACAAACTGTTTGTAGCCTTCACACACACACACACACACACACACACACACACACACACACACACACACACACACACACACACACACACACACACACACACACACACAGACACTGGTGAAACCTTGACTCATTTCTCCTTTTTCACTATACTAAGGAATTACCTGTTCATAATGTACAGTGAGAAAGGGAGAGTTTTTGCGTGGGAATTGGAGTGCTTGGATATGGCCGTCTCTTTTTTCTTCCAATCTGTGACAGTTCAACACCACATGCTACTTGGGTTACATGATGTAAGGCAACAAATAAGCCTGAGATCAGGTCCCTAGGTAGCAATGGCTAATGTGAAGTTTGGTTAAAGATCGGATGACAACATCTTGTTGAGATTTAACAAAAATAGAGATGGTGGAATTAGATGAGGGGAAGAGAGAGAGAGGGATACACACACACACACACACACACACACACACACACACACACACACACACACACACACACATGTTGAGCAGAACTAGGACTTAAGATTGGGATAAAATAAAAGGTTTTGGAGAGTAACTTTGATACATAAATGAATGGTTTGAAGGCAACTCAAGAGGAAAATCCCTACGGAAACCTAACCTCCATGACTGTAGTTGAAACTGAGATTGAGATTGACTGTTAAATGGCTTACTAGCTTTAAATGTCATCCATATTTGATGGGTTGCCTCAGGTCTAGACAAGAAAAAAGGCATCAATTACAGCAGGTTTTATTTTAAAAGTATTACCTCAGACAGAAAGCTAATAAGCACCAAAGAAAATAAAATAATAATGCGTGGACGGATGGCAATTTAGCTGTTGATGCTGGCCGTCACACCTCAAGCTTCTAATACTGCATGTAAATGTTCCTTTTGCCACAGCGGATTTCCATTCCTGTGACAGCCCAAGAGGAGTGTGTGTGTGTGTGTGTGTTTGTTTTACAGTACTACGGCACTCTTTGTGTCACAGTCTACGGAAAGGTTCATTTGGCAGCCATGAAAACACATTACAATACAATCCCTTCCTTCACCTTTCCTTCTGCTCTCTCCCCCGTCTTCCCACCCTCTGCCGTCATTTGGAAACCGTCCAGACCGTCTATTGTGATAAGCTAAGCACAACGCTGCGAGGAGGATGTCCTGCGCTAGCTGCTAGCCATATTGCCGTCTTGCTCCTCCGCTCGGACTGCCAGCCTGCATGACACTGCACCAGGGAATTAACCTCTGCTGCCGTTTCTTTCATATTGTACACATTTTTGCAACAGCCACTCCAACAGAGCCGCAAGGGGAAAAGTACCGAAAATGTGGCCAATCTACTGACAGTTTCTCTCCAGCCTAACTGCATAAATACACAGCGAATGCGATAAACAGCTCAGTCTGCCTTGCTTGTGGCTGCCTCTGGTGCAACCTTTACAGAAATAAAAAGGGCATGACATTTTTTTTTTTAAAGACAAGTTAGTTGACGTGAAAGTGGGAAGTTAAATAAAGGAGAGTGTAGTTCAGTGAATGGGACATTACTACATTGTCACAGTTTGTGACCTTTCCCATTCGTTCTGACAAGCCTGGGTTTCTCTCTGTCAAAATGGTCTATGCTGTTTGCAAGCGAGTCCTCCCTTCCTGTCCTTTTTTTTTTTCTCCCCATATTTGCCATCTGCAGTGACTGCATGACGCCGCAGCTTTTGTGTCATCAGTGACAACGCTCTCTCACACACACACACACACACACACACACACACACACACACACACACACACACACACACACACACACACACACACAGGGACGAGACAAGAGAGTGTAGAGGAAGAAAGAGGGAGACGGAAGAGACAGGGAAAAAGAGAGCTCACTTCATCCTTTAATTGTGTCTCTGAATGTCCCGGTGGACTTCATTACCCAGGCATCGGAAGAATTCTCACTTGTTTGCTCTTGGAAACATGCAAAAAGTGTTTGTAGTTCTTTTTATGTCTCTACAGCATCATGAAGCGCTTCAGTTGGGGTAGTCAAAATGTCTCTGTAGCACAGATCGAGGCATATTTCAAGCAGTCGGTAAATTCAAGGGTTTCTTTGCAGTCAAAAAGTTGTGATGATTTTGTGCTAAGCTAATGGATCTGATGGATGCCCTCAGCAGGTCCACTGTGCCAATATCTTTCACAGCTGCTTAATTGAAAGACATTTTCATTAAACTTTAAATAATATATGTAAATTTGGGCCTTTTATTTAGTTTAAGTGTATATAATAATAAAATGTAATTGTGTTAATAGACTTTAAATGATAGCCTGACTGGTTCACTTGTGTCCATAGAACATATAATATAGTATTACCGGATTTTTAAATATTCAAATTTTCTTGAATAGTGACATCAGTCATTTCACAACTGCCATGTTTATGAAAATAACACCCTTTCCTTTACGATCCAAAGACACATATTCGCTTCCGTATACCTTACCGGAGGATTGGAGGTAATTTTTGACTTCATTAAATCCGAGACTAAAAATCTACAGCTTCTCTGCATAAAAACACAGCAGGAGAGGTGATTATCTTTGGAAATTAGCTCACTCATTTAGAGCTGTGTGGATGCAGATGCCTCCGTTCAATGGAAGCCTATTATTCCAAACGACTCTCATTAAGCCATAGTGAAATAAGGCAAGCTGTGGAAGCGGTGAAATAAAATCTTTAGACTGGCTGTGCAGAACTCGGCAGCGGTGAGCTACGCTGTCTTCATTAAGGGCTCTGACGTCAGAAGTGAAATGCAGAAAATGACTCCGTGTGAAAGAAAAATTGTATGCAGCTGATTTCTACCTCTTAAACCCGAAAGAAGACTATTTAGTGTCTGTGCTCCGAGGCGAGGGAACCGACAATACAGTCTGAGCTTAATGAGTGAGTTTACCTAATACTGAGGAGCATGAGTCACAGCTGATGCACGATTTCTGGATTCCAATATAGACCTGCTGATCATGAGCTTCTTTTGAATAGCGAGCCACTTTTCCTGATTAGCCAAGCCTCGCTGTGCTCACTTCTATGTCACATAAAAAAAAAACACACAGATCACTCACATACTTTTACCATGGCCTCTGATGCTGGTTCCCACAGACCCTTATGGAAATCCATCCCAAACACTTGTCTGCCACTGCTCAAGTCCCTTCCAGGTAGACGTGGTGACAAAAGGCAAAGACAAAAGACCTCATCATGTCTTTATTAAGTGCTGCTTATAGTCAACAAACGGATCACAACGGAACACATCCTCACCTTCCCAATTAGCAACATTCTTTCCTTCTTTTTCTTAAGGACACAAAACGTGCATTAGCCAATTCAGGCCAGTCCGCCAATCATTACCCCGTCCATCCCCATGTACCAGTGCACAAATAGATCTACGGCGCTTTCCTTGCAAGATCTATTTTTGGTTGTGTGGTCAATTGAGTGGCATGTAATATATGATAAACTGCACTCATAAGTTTAAAGCTATAACCTAAATGATATAACTGTACTTTGATGAAACACATCAATGCTGGTGTTGATATTTGCATTCCTTACCAAACTTTAAATTGAATTTATCTGCATTTAATGGTTGAAAATAGCTCGAACCGCCATCTACTGTTTCAAATCAAAACTGCTCTTGCGAAGCCGACAGATAGAGTCGGCCGCTTGGGACTGATCTACATCATGTTAACGTTCTCATATCAGACGCCATCTATCCTTTCAACCTTTACAATCACAGCACAGCACCAACCTGTCTCCTCTCCTTCTGTGGACTGCAAGTTAAGCTATGAGCACATTACAAAAAATCTGGTGAATCAGTGTTAATGACTGGTGATCCGGCAATAGCAATGTGCTTTTCTATGCCGTTACAAGAGTGTGTAGCTGAAGCATTAAGATGCTGAAGCTAGCTAACATGAGCTAGATAATTCCAGCATGTTAACGTTACGCTGGCTACAAACAGGTAGCAGAACAGCAGCAGTGGGTCCCTGCTCCCCACCGCTAGGAGGCTACAGCCACCAGGAGGCTTTTGTCATAAGAATGTGGGTGTAGTTTCATCTCTCAGACCCTTTCTTTGCATTTTCCATAATTATGCAGTGGGTTGACTTAAGAACAGAGCTGGGGGTGAAGTTACTAATTCAAATTAAAACAGTTCATATACTTGGTTATCATGTTTTCCAAACCTTACAACACCTTTTGTGAAACAGCCTAATCCGTTGCCTGGGTCACAAAGCTAGGTCCATTCAGATGTAGACCCAGCGCAGGTTTGACGCAGGTCACTGTTACTCTGATCGGGGTATCGCTGATGCTCACTTGCCAGGTCACAGTATGCAAAATTCTTGCATATAAGCTCACTGCAGTAAATACAATATTTGATAATAAAACCAGACTACTTAAAACAATAAGTAATACAGTCGGTTTGATTTGTTCTCGACAAAACTTTTCTGAATATTCCAGGACTGAAGTACATTATGAGACAGCACAAACCAGTGCTGCATAACAAAGCACCATGGGACCATACAGCATCTGGACTGTTTTTGTTTTGTTCTTTCTCCCAGGAACCATTTCAAGTATTGGGGGAGGAAGGGAGATTAGATGGACTCTTGTCAAATAAGGAAACGTACTGATGGGTCTCCCGGTTCCCTGTGGTCTGAACAACACAGCAGGTGTCCTTCATTTGCATCTCTCATGAGTCTACCTCCTCCCTCTCCCTTTGCCGGTTATTTATGACAATGGCCGCAGGTGGAAATCAGATGACTGTCAAATCGCCCTGATGTTTAACAAGGTTCTGTAACGTGCTGCCGAGCATACGCACACACACACACACACACACACAGACACACACACACACACACACACACACACACACACACACACACACACACACACACACACACACAAACAAACTTAACAGACAGAGTCTGTTTTTAGAATGTTTCCCACTTTATTACTGCCCTATGATAACCTCAGTCCATAGATTCATGTACTGTTTGGCCGGGGCCCTAAACATCAGTAGCCTGTATGAAGTGATGGAATGTACACATTAAAATTCGATCTCCCGCATCAGTACATCCCGTGCTGGTCAGGACGGCAACTATAAATTTCGGGCCATTATTTTCGATTAACCACACTGACACCATGGCCCATCACATTTCTTCCCATTTTTACCCCCCTGTCACAGTGGCGCCATATTTTCAGCGCTGTTTCATTTCAGATTGTCCTGAAGCATGATAACACAGACCAGCAAACCTCGGGACACAAGCCAGCGGGCGATTTTATTAATGGCAGCGCTACGATAACAGTAGTTGTCTACGCCGTCGGTTGGTATCTCGATCTTCAGGCACATCCTTTCCAGGGACTGAAGAGCAGAAAGCGCCATAGCGGGTGCAAAGGGGCGATGACTTGACAGTTTATCATTGATGTGATGGGGGAGTTTTATCTCATAAGGAGGGGATATAGTTGGCAAATAAATAAAAATAAAATGCAATAACCTTCGTAGATTTATAACCCCTATATGTTCATATTAACAGAAGCAGTATGCATGTTAATTTTAATGTGCCAGATCTGCCAACCTTGGAAGCTTATTAAACATAATATGGAGATAGGATAGAAACAGATATGGTCAGCTGCCAGTGGACATCGGGGATAGCAGATGCACAACACAAGAGGAGCAGATATATGACTTCATCAGTTGCTCATTCTGTAAAATAATGGCCGGTGTCCCAAAGCAATAAACCACTGCCAGAGTTACACTGTTATCAGAATTATAGTCATTTCATTGCCCTCATTATGAGGCCATTACAACATGCACATTCACCTAATTGTCTTAACTCCAGGTTTGAATATAGTCAGGGATAACTGATATGAAAATCATTGATATGGCTTGGAGCCATGGCTCAATTGAAAAACAATGAGATCAAAAGGGCAAAGCAGTAAACTCAATCTGTGAAAGCCAGTGCTAAGCTCTTGTTTTGACAGAAACAAATTGTTGTGTCTGTGCGGAAAAGTCCTTCTCTTAGTTCTTAATGAGTTTATTGGGAATCGATATCTCTCTCTCGTCCACTGGCATGTGACACTGAGGCCGTGACCCAAGAAGGACCCTTAGACGGCGGAGTCGAGCGGGTCACTGAGGATTGGCAGTTGCTTGTTCATGCTTAGGCAGGCAGGAATGTCCCAGTTTCACCTAGGTGAGACGGAGGCCTAACGTGTCTATTCACTCAAATTAAGCAAATCCCTTTAATATTTTGTTCTCTCGTATCCCTCATTTATTTCAAGGTGCTATTTTTGTGTATACGTTCTGCAGCGCATGCTAACTGCTTTGGCTTGCGACCAATGCTCTTTGAAAGCAGACCTTCTCAAAGAGCTGGGTCTGCGTCCCTGTCAAATACTGCACAAAACGCTAGTGTGCCTGTCATTCAAAACATCTTCACGGAACCTCTCTCCCTGTGATTCTGTCCGTATCCTGCTGACACTGACGCTTTTTGGGTCTTTTATTTATTTTATTTTTTTCAGGAAAATGGGGCCTGGCCTCCCGTTGGGGGTCAGAACAGTTGACCCTACCCTGGCGAGCTCTCAGTCTGCCTGAGATGATTTTATTCAGCCCCACTCAGTAGAACAGCGGGGTGTGACCCGGGTCGATGTGGCACTGCCAACGCAGATACCATTGAGAAACCCAAGGCCCATTCAGAGGCGCTGATCAAGGGGGCCGGATGTTTTTGATTCACACTGCTGAGCCTCTATATATTCAACCGTCAAATCAGTCTGCTAAAATCAGTTTTGTTTCTCTTTTCTGTAAACATGTGATTCAATTTGAGCTGGCCGGGTGCAGTGGAGCTTTGCTATCCCTTAAAAAAAGATTTAGTCTTTATATGGTTCATGTCAAACAAACTTTATATGCACATCATTCAAGGTCCTCTTTGTTATTATTTAGCCTGATACAAAGCAGAACAAAAGGAGGGAGAGAAGGAAATGAAAATGAAAAACAATTGGGCCAGGTGCCAGACTCAAGTCAAGCATGTGAGCTCAATAAAGCACACTGTATCGATTTGTGAGTTATTCATTATTTGTTTTGGATGTAGAGAAAGTTCTTTGGAAAATGATTTTTGCGTGCACTTCAGACTCTGAAATTTATGGTTTGACAGGTCATCAATGACCACAGCATATGATAGTAAATGGCCTGATATTGATTTATTGCCCGATGCCCCCTCCTCCTGCCTAAAGCAAAACCAAGCACTCTCCTGAGGATAGGGTTTTTGTCCACTCTGCTTTCAAATGTGAAAATGAGGATTTATTTTGTCCTGGTGCTTGAGTGATGCTTATAAGGGAGCATGGATTCGACTAGATGAATGGAGATAGAGAAAGGATATACATCACGCCGCACTTAATACCTCCCATGACAACAAACAACCTTGCAGGTGGCCATATGCAAGCATCTCAAAACGCAAAAAAAATGGCAGCTTTGTTTACTGCATTCTAGATAAATGGCTGAGGCCCCGCTGTCACTCACAGATGGCACTTCCTTTGAGGAAAAAAAATGGCAGAGCCAGTGACTCGTAATAATGCGTTGGCATGGCGGCAGCCATTTTGCACAACCTCCGGAGGCACTGATCGTCACAGAGAGGCGTTGGCATTGTCTTGGCACCGGCCCGACCTCAGGCCTGGAGTAGTAACTGATAGCCAAGCTGGAGCTTGTCAGGCCTGACGCCTACCACTTTTGACATCTGTCCACGCCATCTCTCTTCCCTTGTCTGCAGCGGGCCTCACAACACTGACCTTGGGATCCCTCTCTCTGTTACTCCACTGCTCCGGACCTCCTTTCCGCTCCTTCTATGTCCTCATTTGGCACGGCTTCCGCGTGTGTTGTTTCGAGGCTATCATTTACCCTTTTAGACCTTGCTTTGTGGTCACAGATGACTTGCAAATCAATGTTCAAGCATTGACAAGTCCCCTGCCTTATTTGGATTCCTGCGAGCATGTAATAAAATCATTAAAGTTAATTAAAGATTTATTTATGTCAAATATATATTTCAAATTTATACTTTCCCACAGGAAGAAATGTTGTGCAAGTACAACAAATGAAAGTTGTTTTTTTTCAGATAATTAATTAAAGATAATTATGTAAGACTAAAGAAAAAAATAAAGACAAGCCGCCACACACAGCCTAGCGCTAACAGACTGGCAGGACATGCTTGAAATGATGTGTTGTGAGGGAGTGCTGCTGCTGCTGCTGCTGCTGCCGGAGCACCGTGTTGCTGTTCGACAGCCTAAAGAAAGGGTCAGCGTGGCAAGCACATCCAGACTCACATATGCCCACATGGCATCCTGAGTCAATTTGTGTTACGGCTGACAAGAAGAATATGCTGATCACTCAGCTTTCACATACGTCAAGGGCCGACCAGTTTAGAAGCGAATCATTTCGTCCTCCTGTCTTTGTGCGAGAACCAACACCAACCCCCCTATTTTAGCAAGTCAAGGGCGGGGGTCTTGCGAGTTTGTGTGTTTGCACGAAGCAGCTGAGATATTAAAAGCGCTAGTTAGACTCCCACATTGCTTGCAATCATGCATCCTTTTGGCTGAATAGGTTTTTTTTGCCACCGAGTCACCACTTGAATCAAAATCCACAAATGGTTTGCATTCACAGCAGAGTGTATTGCATTTCCCCGGGTTACGTTGCACATCCTTTTACATTATGCTACTGTGACTCATCGGCAGCCCTCACCCCTGGCCTCCCTTATGAGGTAATTAAGCCCCTGGTTGTTTGTTTAGCTGTCTGCATGTGTGTCCTGTATAAAACACAGGGGGGGCATATGTTCTTCCTACCATAAACCCATTTGAAACAGCGGGACATGAGTGGTGAGGAGGGGTCGACTGTGAATGTGTGTGTGAGCGTGTGCTCTAATTAGGCAGGCAGAAGTGTATTAGCCTCACTGGGCAACAGCCAGCTGGGAGCATCTGGAGTCGTCCCTCATACTCACAAACTTCCCATCCACACACATACTTGTCCACACACACACACACACACAAAATTAGAAAATATATCTATGGAACAGCAGTGTGATAAGAGAGCGCAGGTCAGGCATGACGGGTCGTATGCGGCAGCTATTTAAGTCCGCCACATTTCAAGTCTCTCTCACATCACAGCCCCCACCCATGCCCTGTCTGGAGTCCTTGTTTTAGAGTGACGGTGCCACTGTCACGTCTCTCTCTCTCGAAGCTGGAATGCCAACAGCAGAGAGGGGAGGACCTCATCCATTCCCAACTTCTGCACTCCCAAAGACGCATCAAAGCTGTTTGAAGGGCCAAAAAGAATTCCGTTTTCAAAGTGGGGTCAATATCTAAAATAATCCTCACAGCCTCTTGCAATCCCTCTGCTCTCCACATTTGGTTTTTATTAATGGAACACGAGTTGGCTATTTTGCTTTTTTATGGTTGGCGTTTGGGTTATTTCATTCTTTTAAACCCGCTTCTTCCATTTGCCAAAGTTGTGAAACTTTAGCAGCCCCTGCTATATAAACAGTAGAGTTTTCTCTTGTTCATATCAATGACATACTTCAGCTGCTCCCACTCGCTGCATTCCCTCTAACGTCCAGCTCGGGTTCCTGCGTAGGTGCACACTCACCGCTGTACAAGATACATCACTTCCTGTGCATCACCTGAATGTATTAAAAGAAATACTGCCGTCACACACTGTAGAGGAGGGAAAAAACTGAAACACTGAGTTGGCACTCTCAGTATTTATCCAATACAGAGAGCTCAGTGAGCCAGCTGAAGTAGTGTTTCTCTGTGCTATTGATTAGCTGGTTATGCCATGAAAAGCTTGGGACAAGACAGCCACTGAGCTCCCTTCCTCTGGCTTAAGCTATAGTGTGTCTGCTCTCTCACTTTTCTTTCGCTCACACTTTTATGTCCCTTTTTTCTCCTCCATCCATCCCAGTCCTCTCTGTGTACTGTATTTGTTGCCGTCATTCTTGTGCTATTCTTACGCGTTTTACTATTCCGCTCACGGAGGGAAAAAAAGCCCCGGCAAGCCGCTTGCCGAGTTAGATCACAGGAGCCCAGCTGTTCACAGTCAAGGGCCGCTTCTTTTATTAGCCGTGAGTAGGCCGACCTGGTGGGGCAGTGAGAGGGAGAAAGGGTGGGTGGCAGGAGGAGGAGGAGCAAGGGCAGCGGGGGGGGGGGCGGTGCACAGATTTCCCAGCTGTTAGTCCACAAGCTCTGCCCCCCTGTCAGAGATTAAGTAGATCAGCTGGAATGCTAGCACGTACACGGCGTCGAGACAAGACAGCTGACAGAAAATGGATTGAGATTGTCCTCCTCAAGGGTGATAGTCGCTGCGTAGAACGACCGAGCTCTTTAAGTTCTTTGCTGAGGACTGTACAGAGCTGCACCACTGGAATGTACAGTGGGATAAGGGACAACCGGGCAAGTCCTTAATACCCCTACAAATCCCCCACTCCTGCCTTGTGGCCCTTTTTATTTTTCCCTACCATGTCACAAACCCACGCCGCCTTACCGTCTATGGAGGTCTGTTTTACTAGTGAGCCGATTGTCTGGAGGGACACAAAGGACCTGAGTGTAAAATTATATTTCGAGCTATATAACTAGACCTCCATAGTGCCATTTTTACGATATTATTTCCATTAAGATTGCAGGGTTGGGTTTCAGTCTTTGTTGTGCCTTACCTCCATATATGCTTCAATTCTAACCACTGTGGAAACAAACCCACTCAAAAGAAGTGGCAGCGATGAGAGCAGCGCAGAGTGCTCCCATTTTGTATGATTAAATTCACTGTGACAAGCAAGCATGCTGTGTTTTGGCAAAGCACGTTGCAGCGGGAACCTGGAAAACTTTCGCCCCACATGAGATGTTTAAAAGACCTGACTTGAGATTCGAGAAGGGGTCTCCTGCAAGACTTTGCCTAAACTCCCCTTTGCACTTTAAGTGCTCAAGATGTCTGCATTGTATTTGCATATTCATGAGAAATGGGTGTCACAGTGATTAAGTTAACAGGGAGACAGTTCTTCAGAGTGTGGATAAAAAAAGTCTTATGAAATATGAAAGCCAAAAGACTTTCTTTTTTTTTTTTTAACATCTCTGCTTTAGCCTTGTTCACCTGGTGAAGTTTAGTTAAGAATGTGCCTGATATTTGATGAGTCAGGTCAGAAGATGGCCCAGTAGCTGCTAAGATTGCTGGAAGATGTTAAAAATAAAACATCAAACCATTCAGGTTGTCAACTTCTCCTGAATGCATACAATAACTGACACAAATATAAATCCAGCGCATGGGCAGTCAGGAAATATATTTTTGCATTTAATAAACATGGAGCCAATATGGACTTCATTACTAAGTGCTTGAGACCAACGTAGCTCAGTGGCCCCAGACAAGTAATTACAGTTCAGACGGAGACCTGACTCTAAAATACAGTCATTATCCCAGCAAAAATACAACCTTTGCAGGTCACATCATTTTGTTTGCAGCAGTAAAACAAGTTTATTTCTGCATTGAGCCACCATTATAGTAGGCCCAATCCACTCGCCAGCATTTTATGGAGCACAGAGTGATTGGGGGCGACTCAGAGATTCCATAAAAAAGTGGTAACACAATTGGCTCAAAGCAAAGTAACCGCGTGAGCTAACACATTTTGTGTGGAATCTTTCGCTTGATTATAGAATCTTTTTATATGGCAGTGTATGCGACGCATGTGTAGAATAGTTTTCATCTCCCTAATTTAACAAGCGTCTCCTGAGTGAAGCCCCAAACGACAGCACAAAATTCTTTACAGGCCCCTTAAGAGCTAATCAGCCATCTTGCAATGAAACACTGGAGTTTATATTGGGCCTTCTCACACAATAGTCCCAGTGTACGCTTGTTGTTGGGCTCAAAGTTCTTGGCAAGAATGAAACTCATCTTGTTGCTGTCTTGGTGATAACTGAATGCAGACAGGACGGGAAAAAGGCCATAATCTGACGACATGAATTAAGTCTAATGAATGTTTTGCAACTGCGGACTGGACGGTGGACAGAAGTTTTAATAAGAATGGGAAAAATGCACCTAAAGAAAATTGCCCTTGGAATGTGAAATCGGCTGTGAATGTTCAAATAATCTCTACTTTCCTCCTGCAAGACACCTGAATCAGCAAAAAATCTGAAAATATGTCTATAACCGCTTGCAGTGCCCCATTAGGTTGGATCTGTTTTCCGTTGGAATTGTAGGATAAAGACACATACTCTATAGTCTGAGCCAGCGTTTTGTTGAGCTTGAATTAAACTGTTGTACTGTTGTTGTATTGACTGTTTTGCCAAGATGTCGGTACACCGATGATTACATAATGACTCTACTCAACGACAGGTATTTATAGTACACACAACAGATTTATTTCCATATTCCAACCTATGAGCAGATGAAATAGACAAAAAGAGGATAATGCTACTTAAGCTTTTGGTGACTCAATGGTGATTCATGTTGAGCTTTAGAATGTATAGTCGTCCCTTTGGATCGAAACCAGTAAAGGGCTTCCTCTTGTTTTTCCCAAAAGGCATCACTTGATAGAAGATACGTGGGAGAATCACGCTCAAACGCTGACTTTCAGCATGAGACGCAGGCTGTACTTTCAAAGACTAAGCACTTCATCAAACACACCAGCAAAGAGGAAGGAGAGGACGACCCCACTCGCATATACACAACACTACTGGCACCACCGCCAATTTATCACACGTAATTTCCTCAGCTCTTGACCTGTGACCCCTCCCTAGGGCTGTGTTTGTATTGAGGGCAACCTGCCACTGTCTGAACTGTCTGTCTGAAGCCTCCCTAGAGGGACACAGCGGTGTTTGCAGGAGGAATATCCTTCTTAAGCCACTGACGGTAAATCCACCCTTGTGCCCAGCATGTGTTGCTGTCCCTGTGTGTCCGTCTATCATTGTCTTCTCAGCCCTCTGGTGTTTTATGCATGCTGCTCATTAGCCAGACAATGGGCACTTCCGATGAAATGCCGTTCAGGTCAATACGTCAGCAAACCCTTGGGATGAAAGAAGGGAGGGTGGCAGCAGAAAGTGGTGTGCTTTGAAAGAAATAGGAGGCTGGCGCAAAAGGAAAGAGGGGTGAATGTGAAGGGAATGACAGAGAGATCCTATGGATAGCTCAAAAACAAAAAAAGAGACCATGTATTTCAACCAATGACAAAATACAACAATCTCCGAATAAAGAATCAGCAAGAACTCAGTTCAACCCAGCAACCTGCCTACAAGCAAGCCCGACGAGTCAGAATGTCCTGACCTCTTGTGCTTGTGAGACCTGGTAGAACAAGCACACTGCTCCAAGCACGCACCAGCCGCAGCGCTAACTGAGGCACGAGCTCCATCCAGTGTATGCCGGCTCCCCTCCCCTTACATCACTGCGTCTGGAGGCGGAAGGTGGGGAGGGGTACAAGATTAATGATGGTGCTAACCGCGTATTTATCATCCGGCTGGAGAGTAATGCGACACCTTTCTAATCTGAATATATTTCATTGGGCTGTTATGGCACTCAGCCCTGGGCCCCCATGTATGTGTGTGCGTGTGTGTGTGTGTGTGTGTGTGTGTGTGTGTGTGTGGGCGTGTGTGCTTGCACTTGTGTGCGTCACGGGAAGTGTATTTGAAAGTTAATCATATCTGCTCAAGTTTGTGCATGAGAACGCGTGTGTTCGTAAAGGCATGCGAGTGCTGCGATACCCACCAGCCTCCATAAACGCTCACACTATCTACCCCTGTGGTAATTAGATAAAGATGAAGTTCCTCTCTCCAGCACGTTGGGGCCACGCTCCCCGAGATCCTCTCCTCTGATTCCCAGCTGCCTTATCAGGTGAACACCTTTCTTCCGTCCTCCGCTCCATCTCTGCCTCTCATTCTCTTACTACTTCTTTTTGGCACTCAGCAGAAATCAAGATGGATGTCACCCCAACAGAGATGGGGAGATAAAAGAATGTGCAAGGCCAAGATGGGGCCTGATAGGGCCCACATTGGGCAGCCGCCAGTTTGATTGGCTTCACTGTGGCCAAGTCTGCCAGAACTATTGAGGAACTTTGGAGTCAAAGCTCCCCTGTCGAGATGGTCATTCTGGGCACAAATGTACAATTATGCAATAATTTGGCTTTCTGACAATTTGTCATATTTACTGTTACCGAACTAATCAATGGATGTGGTAGAATCTCAAAACAGGACAGCAGATGAGTGTATACAATCTGTTCTGCACTCATTTTCTAAATCTATTCATGCGTTTGGTCTTACATATGGGTTCAAAGTGTGGTCATGTGCAATCGTAGCAAGATAGCGTAAACATACACTGTAGAACTGGTCATGGGGAAAAGGGATTTGCAAAATGCAGTGATGGTATAGAACATTTCAGTAAACACTGGCCCCATCACTAATTAAATGTCTAAGTCCATAGCTAATTACCATCATTCAGTAGGTACAGCTTTAGTCTTCAGACAGTCTTTGTACTCACAGGAATCTCCATCTTAAGCGTCCACAGTATCGAGCATGCAGGCTTACATTCCAGTCAACAATCACAGCGGTGACACGGACGTCGGCATGTTATGCTGGAAGGGAGTACACAGGCAGGCATGCTTTCTAGCACAAAGATGTTTTCTCTCGGAGATTATGCATCTTGCTTTCTTGTGCACCCTTTGCCAATATGCCATTTATACAAGTGAATGCATTTCAGACTCTGAAGCTTATTGCGCGCTGCATTGTTCAAGTTCATTGTAAGGCAACAAAGAGAGAGAGGGAGTTAGATGATGATTTTTCAAGAGAAAGATTTGGATGAGGCTTACTACCAACTTAACCAACCTACCCATACTTACATTTAACCAATCACAACAGCAGGAGCTCCTTGAACACCTGATTGAAACTCAACAGGAATATTACAAGTCAAGGCTCAAGATATGTTAACAGACACTTGTGTTGTTACACTTGCTCTAATATCTTAAGACTACGAGGTGGGAAGTTTGTCTCGCCATGCCGCCATCTTCAGTTCAGGTACATCAAGAGGTTGCCGATGTCAAAGAAGTAGCTCGGATTCACTTTTGCTGGAGATGCATAAGGTGGCTAGATACTCCGTTTACAATGTGATAACGAAAAATAGTGTATTTTCCTGATGCCTTTACCAAATGAATTTCACTGAAACAGTAACTTCTGTTATCACTGGTGGCTCAGGGACAGACTTCTCACCTGTCATGTACGAGACCCAAGTCAATTTCCTCGCGAGTGCAGGAACCTTTTCAACCTCCATCATGTCAAAGAAGAGTAATAGGTCTGGTGCTAGGACACCACTGACTGACTCATGATGTTTCAGTGTCATTTCAGCCCTGAGCATCTTGGGCCAGTCTTCAGCACCACTCCCCACCATGGTGCTCATATGAATCCCCAGAGGGAGGGACAGTTTATCAGCAGCAGTTAGCAGCTGGTGTCTGCCCCAAAGACTCACCAACAGCCCCCAGCTAGCGTTGCCACTTCAGATGCTAGTCGTTTAGCAAACAAGTCAATCATGAGCAAGCCAACTGCCAGGGCCTTGCCAATGTCCCCAGTGATCCCACATATAGAGATGAGGGGGCAAAATAGAGTCACAGCCCGCTGGGTCATGGAAATCGGGTCAACATGGTCATCAGAAAACTATCCGGGTCCAGCCTTCTGTTCTACTAATTGCCACAGTTGAAATTGTTTGTAATGACAAAAAGATCAGGGGCCCTTGGTGTCATCCGGAGTCCGCCTCTGTTCATTAATTCAAGCCCATTGGTCAGAATATCTCACAACTAAGTTAAGAATTCTGACGTGAACCGAGAGTCTTTCACAAACATCTGGGCACTGAAATATGTGAGTAAATGAGCCTGTCAGACAGCCGTGTAGTGGAACTGCAAAGGAATGTGTGGTCACCCAAAATTGTTAAATGTTGGGAAGGGAATTGAATTCTCTCTGCACTGAACCGGTGGTACTTTTCTCACAACAGCTTTGAAGATCTTAAAGACTACAAAAATAAAAGCTCCTTTTGAAGTAAACGCCAGATTTACTTTTTCACCACATCAGAAATTCAATTTAAGTGGATACCATCACAATGAATCGTTGCATTATCGCAGCTTCTGTAAGAAAGATAAAAAAGATACATATCCCTCTTGTATCTCATCTCTTGTCTGACAAAACTGCTTTAGATGTGGCACTGGAGACCTAGGGGCTGACACATCGAGGCGTCAATAAAAAACTTCAGTTAACGACCGACAATGTTAGTGGCATTAACTCACTTGCTGTCGTTTGTTGTTGGGCTGGAGGAAACTTAGCAGTAATGTGTGCACAAAAATGTCCCTTCTATTGGATTCAATTAGCTTCAAGGAGACAGGAAATGTTTGAGCTTTGTCGTGTTTTTCTTTCATCATCATAGCACAGCCTAGGACTCTCAAACGTTCTCCTTTAGTTTGTAGCTTTATTTGTCTGGCAATGACAATGTTGCCCAAAAATAGCAGTTGGAACAACTGGAGCAGAATTTGCATCACATTAACACAAAGACTGTACATGTCTCCCGAGCTAGTGTTCTTTGGCTTAAGCAAGGAGCGGATGTCTTAATCTATCGCCTGTTACAACAGTTGTTATCAAGTAAAGCAGAATGGAATGAAATTAAAATGTGAAAAATGCTCGACAGAATAAGAAACTCATTAATTTTGCATTGGGTCACCATTGGGAGAGCAGGAAAATGTCCTCTCAGCTCACTCACATTATAGATATGGTTGACTTAATCATCAGTGAGTTATAGAATAAGAACAAAATAAGAATAACGCTTTTGTTTTGTTTCGATTTTCAATACCGAAAATGTCAACGGAATCGGAACTAACAATTTCCTTTGAAACCACCAACTATATGTAAAGATGTAACTTGATTTGGATTCATAAAGGTTGGACCAATAAAAAAGCACAGCGATCTTCTGTGGAAAGTTCCGATGTTTACTTTGTCAATCAATTTATAAAAGGTGAATTTATATTGGATTCACTTAAACATTCATTTGCCAAACCGTCTAAGTGCAATGTCAACAAAAAGACAAGGTTACAATCACTGTGCACACGGGCATATGCAAACCCACATAACCCCACCGCCTCACGCCCACACAAGCATACTCACGTGCACGCACAGGCAAATACATCTATATCCCTGCAGTGCCTTCCTTGGCAAAATCTCAGTGCCAGTCTCTTAATGAAATGCTCAATTAGGATCTTTAAATAGGTAATTATGCAGTGCCTAATCCCTTAGCTCCTGGGCCCTATCTCATTTAGATGACACTTGGGCAGGCAAAATGGGAGGAGCAGGCACAGGGGCCTTGGTTTTCTGTCATCAAAGCCCCTCTGTGGTGGAACAGGCGGCCCTGTTAATGATAAGGCACATCCAGGCAGTCAGTCAACAGCGACTCCCAGTGAGGGCCACTGACAGCACGGGAGATGGCGATGTCAGGCTTGACAGTGTCTTAATCGTGCTTTTGAGTGTTCGGGGGTGGATTGTATTGGGTTGGGGGAGCTTGCATAAAGGTTTCTACGACAATGTTAGATGGAGAGCAAGAGCAACAAAAAATATATTTGCGTGATGTGGGTTTCACAGGCATTTCTTTGCGAAAATTTCCAAGTTAATTGTACATGAAACAAGTACAGAGGGAGAGAAAATCTCTTCCAAATGTCAAACTGTGTATTTTGCTTGATGCCAGGCATTGACAAAAAGGTTTTGATTTCCTGTACTGACATTTGTTTGAAGGTGGCATTTGATTTGAATTTCAATCTGCAAGCTGTGGCTGGAGAAAAGGACCTATTCACTCGTTTTCAGCAGCATAATAAAATGTCTTGTTCGAGTCCTACAATATACCATCGCTGACCGAGGAACTGCTCTTGTTTGGTTGCTAACGTGGCAATGGCAAGCATTTGTCTTAGTGAAACGACAAAGAGGGAATTGTTGCTTTTGCCTTGGGGTGACCCATTGCTTTTCCTCGAATGAGTTGCACAAGCAGCCTGCGCTGCCTTCCATGGGAACAATAGCTTAGCCCGGCTAAAACACCTTTCAAGGGCGTCCAAGAAGTTTAAAAAGTCCAGCTTTTCAAACCTATTAATCATCAGCAGCCACATCAAAGAGCTCCGTACACTTTGGTAAGGATACTTGAACCACTGGAATATTGAAACAGCTTTCTAAAATGCTGTTCAATGCTGTCCAGCCCGCATGTCCTTTGACAGTCTTATCAGGATAGAGATGGAAAAGCAGAAACAACACAATTTCACCTCTATCTGTCTAGTCAGCAAAAACATCTCGTATCTGTGATAATATTTTTTCGTCCTGTTGCCCTCCCTGTTGGCACTGATGTATTTTCATGCAAAAAGCTTTTGATAAGCTGCTGGTTGTAATGCCGCCTGTCTGTTCTTTCAGTTGTTGACTCGGGCTTTCTTATCAAATCTGAGTAACGGCAAAAACACCAGTGCGCAAAATACACTGAAACACAAGAGTAGCTGTCAGTGTCTTCATGAACACCAGTTTGATCAACTCTGTCGACGCTCAGACGAGAGTGACGCCGGATAACATTCATGCATTATTTGAAGCCTTTTGATGAAAAATATAGAATTCAAATTAGCACAGCTAACATTTTTTTCCCTATTAAATAAGCTTAGATTAGATATCTAAAGATCAGCTGCCTGTGAAACAAAGACTTATTAAAACATCCACCGCATAACTTTAGGAAACAGATAGCATACAGCATGCTCGGCTAACTGAAGGGAAAATCACCCGCTGCTGCTTCCGTGCAGTACAGCAACCATAATGTGGCGTTACATTTTAGCTCAGGGTATATCAAGGCAAATTAGCATTTAGATAATGGGAGACACTTGGCATTTTAATTATTTTGCTGCCCTATGAGTGTAGCGTGTATGCCCCAAGCGCCTCCTTACATCCTTCATGTACGCCTAAGTAGTGCATTTACATACCAAACGGCCTGGCTTGTGTACAAAAGCCACTAAAATGTCACCATCGCACAATGTACCTTGGTGTTCAATTGTTTCGAGAAGATAAGGATGCATATTGTTGTTGACTTATGCCATATGTATTAGGGGGCAACACAATGCCCAGTCCTGTGTTATTCAGTTATTTTCAATAGACGTCTGTTTTCTGCCATGTCGGCGAGTGGCAGTGGAATGGCGTTTTGTCCGTTCGAGGTCTCTGTACTTAGCATAAAAACGACATGCGCTCAGGCTGGGAACAACCTCCCTCTCACCCTCCTTCCTTTCTCTCTGCCTCGCAGAAGTGAGATTATTCATCTTCCCACAGACCGTTGCTGTGTTGGGGGTAGATGTCAAAGTGCCAAGAGCATGTGGTGCAAAGGGTATGCGTGCCTGCTCTCTGCTTGTACGTGTCTATTTAGTGCACACGAATGCCTGAGTTTACATGTGTGTGTTGGAGTTCGATTGGATGCGGACCTGAGCACCAGTTTGCGTTATTTTTAGGCTGAGAGCTTACATGCGCCGTGATTCTTCTTCTCTCACTTTTTCACCTGCTGTCATCCAGGAAACAACACCTTTAGACTGTCAGAGTGGCCTCACAACGATTATCTCCTCTCCAGCAGTGCCTGCTTTTCCTCCCTCTATTCTTCTTTCCTCTCCTCCATCTCTCTCTGTTCGGCGTACAAGCACAGACGGAGCGTGAGAAAAGCTGGCGGTGAGGCACATTCCCTTGCTTCCCTCCCTCTGCCTCCACCTCTCCCCTACACCGCGCTCTCCTCGCGCCTCCTTCCTCCCTCTCCCCTTCCACATTACGTCCCCCTACCCTCCTCTCCTAACTCTCGCCACCTCTCTCCCTCTCTGCCTCGTTGCTCCCCTTATCCATTATATTTCCACCCCTCTGCTCCGCCCTCCCCTCACTCCCCCTTCTTTTTTTCTGGTTAATAATATGTAACATGATTTAGCCCTCCCCTGTTCATGCGGCATAAATTTAATCCCAGCCATTCCAGGTTGGCTGCTGCCGCTGCTTCTACAATTTTTTCTCATTTCCCCCCCCCCCCCCATCCTGCCACACTCGCTGCTCCCGGAACAATAGACTCCTCAAGATTCAGCCTGTTTGCATGATAACAAGTTGTTTTTTCTTTCCCTGTGCTAAATGCTGATGCGCAAGGTCAAGCACGACCCGAGTGGCACACGCTGTACTATAGTAGGCGCCCACACTGTGACAAGCAAACATAGCACAAGAGAAGGCCGCCCCAACAAGCAGGCCATCATTTGAATAGTTCACACAGCTCACACGCAGGCCCAATGGCTGATTGTACTCGGTGCATGTTTTATCTGCTGCACATTGAAAAGGCATTAGTGGCGTCCATTACAGTTCAATAGGTAGCATGTTTTCCTGTGTCATCAAGGCCAAAGGACGCGATCCAAGCATGCAGGCGAAGATGAAATACTTTGCTTTGCTCCCCCCCCCCTTCAGTGTCCTTAAAGCTAACCCAGTGGCTATGTACCCGTGTGTGTGTGTTTGTTTGTGACTGCCTGTGTGTGCGCCGTGTGTTGGTATTCTTTCAGGGAGCAGCACAACAGGGCACTGAGATAATCAGTCACTAGACTGCAGGTCAGGGTCTCGCACTGCTGGGACCATCCATCTGAACCCAACAGCTGCTGGGAAACGTGGTGAGAGGAAAGGGACGAGGGAGAAAGATGGGTGAGGGAGAGAGAGAGAACAAGTGGCGAGGTAGATCAGGTAGAGAGAAAAGTCAAGGAGAGGCTTTTGAAAACGAGTGGGAGAAGGAGGAGGAGTATTTGTGAGCTGATGCTACGTGGTGATTTTTTTTTTTTTTTTTACTAGAGTGTATGCTCAAGGTCAGTTTGGGTGGTCTGAATCCTCATGAGGACACAAAATGCTCTTTGTACCCAAACAAGGTAACAGTTTTCAGATTGCGACATCCTGTCCTTGAACTATGTTTCAAATACAAGCGTGTTTGTAGAGCAGTTAGTATTTTATGAACATGTGTAGCCTCTATTTTCAATGGCAAGTATTCGCATAAAATGAGAACGTATCAGATTAATGGCGCAACAATATAATTTGATTAATAACAGTGTTCACGAGCTAGGTGAAGGAATGCTATTTCACTCTATTTTTGATGTGAGATTTTAAAGTCCAAGTCATTTTGCAGACAAAGGGGGGGGGGCGGGGGGCTTTGGAATTTTGCAGCGGACACACAACTGAGTTGGGATTGTGATAGCTTCGTTGTCCTACAGCCGCAGCAGGTGCTTTTAAGCCAATTATTAGACAGGCAAATGTCATCAGATGCAATTAGCTCCCTGCTGTGTGTTTCATGTTGGGTGATTCATTCATAAGAAAACCAGATATAACTAGAGACATCAGCAGCATTTGCTTGACAAAAAAATTAGTCAGGCTTGCAGGCGGAACTGTAAACTCTGACTTTCTCAAAACACAAAGTCAGACGGTACCACCCAAAGGGTAGTTTATGACCGTGGGAGGCTTGTCAGGGGAGTCGAGGAGGGAGGGGGGGAGGGAAAGTAAATAAATAAGTATAGCAAATAAACTCCTCTGATGTGTGCTTGTCAGGGTCTTTCATGTGGAGGCTTCACTTGAGGGCATAGCTTAGCTTAGCTTGAGGGATGTTATTACACATGCCGGCTGATCGGGAGCGATGTGTGAGAAACGGCCTTGTCACTCGGTCTTAAATCACACCATCTCGGGCAGAAGAAAGTAGCGGCAGATGAAAAAAAAAAAG
The DNA here is from genome assembly GCF_023349555.1 of Cebidichthys violaceus. NCBI lineage: Eukaryota > Metazoa > Chordata > Actinopteri > Perciformes > Stichaeidae > Cebidichthys > Cebidichthys violaceus. Next base: position 6,842,509 of record NW_027176361.1, read on the forward strand.
AAAAAAAAAAAAAGAGTAAAAACATACAGAGAAAAAAAAAAGCAAAAGGGAAGAGCGGTTAAGGAAAGAAAGAACTACAACTACGGAAGGGACTTTGTGCAGATTGACAGAGTTACCATGGCATTAAAGAAAGAACTAGTAAAGAAAAGATAAAAGATGGCTGCAGCTACCATGTGAAACACATTGTGACTCAACCCGAACTTAACCTCTCTTGATGAGGATGTGGGGATTGGCAAAGGCGGTGGGTGGGTGTAGATGTATGAGGGAGCCTTTGATGAGCTTATTTAATAAATCTGGTCATATGATGTTTTAAAAAAAACCTTAGGGGCACTGAGAGTGAGTGCCTGTCACAGGAAGCCATGTTTTACTGTTACCAAATCTGTTGAAAGGGGGGGAGGTGCTGGTGCACAGCAACCTGTGCCCTGTTACTTGCCCTTTGACCTTAAGGCCTGAATTTAAGCTATACTGCATTCTTACGTGGTTTAATCTTACCCCCACCGCTGCCTACTCCCTGTCACTGACACCTATTGCACAGACAAGGAGGAAGATGTGTGTGCAACCATTTTGTTTTACATAATTTTCATATTTAATTTGTTTAAATTGTAATAATGTCATTCCTAAACTAGAGAAAAGCACTGGGAACATCCGACAGCCTGCTTAAATGAACAATAAAAGAAGAATACCATCAAAATGACATCTTGAATCACAATAATGTTTCAATTATAATTTATAACAAGGAGATTGTTACATGGCTCTGATGCAATACTACAACAGCATATTGGCAATGATGTACTAAGTATTTTTGACAACGCACACAGTGAGGCGTAGACAAGTAAAAGGTTCAATACATTTCATCAGAATTAAATATGTTAAACAACCCTTTATTAAACCATGCTTCATTCCTCAAATGTCTACTATTACGCCTTCAGGGTGTTTTGAAGAGCAGTTCAATTAAATAGTATGTCAGCAGCAAAGGGATGGTGGTGGGATCTGTCTCCGGTGCGGTGCTGACTCTTCTCCACCTCGCTGCTACTTAACTTAAACTTTACCCTGACTTTCTGAAGCAGGGTCGGTCAGCATCGGGCCAAAGTCAAAAAGAGAGATCCCAGAGATAATTCTAGTACTTACACAGCAGCGTACTCTGTGTGCTCACTACCATAGTCCTGTGTATTATTGTAGTTATCGTGTGCGTGTGGGGGGTAATTACTGCATTCTTTAACTCTGCTAGTCCTGAGGGAAATTGAAAGTCCTGCCTCATAAAAAGACACTAATTCTTATTTGCTGTGCCTGGCTGGGCATGATACTGGGCAACTTTTTCTACCCCAGTGCAGTAAGGATCACATCCTGTGTAGTTTTGCCGTGCTTTGTCCTTGCATGTGTCGGGCTAATTACAGAGGGATTGGCCTTAATAGATTTGGTGGTATTTTTGTGGCTGCTTTGGTCTGTTAGGATAACATTCTGTGGATCCGCTCCTTCCTTGAAGTTCAATTCAGTTTGTGCATGAGCCTGAAATTAAAAACACCCCGTTTTAAAATCCCCTGGAGCTGGCCAAAGTTAAATTAGTCAACTCGCACGAAGGATGGGCAATACTGTGGTACCACGGCTATGCTCAAACCCATGTTGAATTTGTTGAAAATGGCATCATCGGTAGCATTCTCGTGTCAGCACTTGTTTCCCACTGGTTTGTACTCGGTTTGCCAAAATATTACAGCATGTGCGACAGCACGGAAAGACAAAAAGCTGATGTTGTGAACCTGCTACTTTGGGGAGCTCCTTACTAATCTGCATGCATTCTTTGCTATAACAAGTTCATTGCAGTATGGCTGGAATATAAGATAAAAATGACTGAATCTTTTTTTTTTCATCCCCTTCAATAATATTGCTCGTCTAAATAGAGCAGAATACCAAACACACGCTGAAATGAGAATAGAGACCAGGCATTATAGAGAGCATAAACATCCCACCCTCCTTCTCTTTCACATTTCTGATAAGGATCATGGGAAAGGAGAAAGAGTAGACAGCTCAACAGCCCCTTTCTTTTTCTTGCCACACACCCCCCCCTTTTCTAATTAACATTGTGCATGTTGTCAGGCTTTGTTTAATAATGCATGATTGCTATCAGCAGCAAAATCCTTTGAATGAAGCACCACTGAATGGGAACACAATAATACCACCAGGGGCTCAGGAAGAAAGACAAGATTGTTTTTCTTTCTATTGTAATAAACGTTCAATGGAAAGCATCAATGCCACCAAATGTATGAAAGTGAAGGTGCAGAGCGCAACGCAGAACGGCCATGTTGAGGATAAAATGGGCAAAGGTGGCGCCACCTTTTGAGGGAGTCTTTTTATACGGACGAATGAGAATGGAAAGGATCATCTGTGCTCGTGTACATGCTCATACATGTAATCAAACATGCATTAGCACAAGCTCTCACACAACAAAACGCTGCAGCTCAATCCGATGCCAGATAACGATGCACAATGCGTTCGGTAAACTGCTGCTTCTCTGCCAGGTCTGGCAGGTGGCTTGTCTACCCTTAGCACATTAGGAAGGAATCTGTAGTGCAATTTCCTTGTAAAAAATTAACACCGCGAGTCAACACCAAATATAATTGCTTTCATTTTTTGGTATAAATCAAGGTTTTCATGGGGTGTTTGAACTGTGTATACATTAGCTTCTCCTTGTATTTACTCGCATGGCAAAGCCTCTTGGTTGTCTCACTGGTGGTTACACAACATACAGATGGTTGTGTTTGCCTCTATCAGAGTGTTCGTGTGTGTAAACGGGTGTGTGTGTGTGTGTGTGCATTCCGGCCGTGATTAGAGCAAAGGAGTGCTGCTGAGCACTGTTTCTTGTGTGCTGCCTAATGTCACGTCATTATGCAAAATTTACACATTAATTAACTCAAAGGCTATCACTTAGATTTGGAGGGGCTGATGCGTGAAATAAACAACTGGAGGAGACAGACAGCTGTACCTGCGCTACAGTATGATCACACTGCAGCGTTATCCCCTCACACCCTGCTCAGGTTTCTCAGTCCGGTTGAGTCTAATCAAATTCAAAGTCGCTACAAACGCTACTCGAGTGAAAATTCTGTCTAGTGTGCTCAAACGTATGTATGTATATGTATACGCATTTGTGTTTGTAAGCGTGTGTGTGTGTGTGTGTGTGTGTGTGTCGGCGGTGGTGTGAGCGGGGGATGAGATTGCCTCAAATTGATTCCCTTCGCCACACGTCCCCCGCTCTTGCGCTTGCTGCTAGCCCTGCGGCGCTCGGAGACAGGTAGTCATGTCTATCTCCCCCCAACACAAATCGAGTGTGACAGGTGCGCTATCTTCCCGTCTTTCCTGCCATTTACAGCCCACAGAAATGAAAGAGGGAGAGCTAGTGGCGAGAAAGAGGATGATTGGTAACAGGGAAATGAGGTACTTTGTCATCATTGCGCCTGGTGATTGGGCTTAGGCAGGGCTTGTTTTTCTTTTCTTTTAGTGGGTGGCGGTCAAATCTGCAGATAAACAGTCCAATAAAATATTATTTCTCGCAAAAAGCATTTATATGCACAGTTGCTGTCTCCTGAACAGACTCCCAAGACTTCAAAAGATCTGGCGTGTTGTGTGTTTGATCTCATGGGACACAAAGTGTCTGAAATGTCATGGTACACGGACCACGCACCAGACCACCTCCACCAGTCGCCACAGCTGAAACAACAACATTCTGCAGAACAATGCAGCCGGAGCAGCTAATATGCTAACCGGCAGTACAGTATGTCATCAAAGCTCACACACTTGGATTAGCAGGGAGGCGTATTACGAGGCGAAGACTACCGCAGAGCATCCATCACTAAGGATCAAGCTCTGGCTTAAGCAAATGGATGACAGGGATAGAGCCGGTCTGCAGCTAATACTAGCTCACTGTATCACATTGATTTTCACAGCCGATGTAGTGGCCCTTCAATAAAGAGCCGAGACATGAATGGCAACACTTAGCCACTCTGTCTCCTAGACTGTGTTTGTTTGAGCTGCGCTGGATAAAAAGACAAAGTCTGTGTTTGTGTGTGCTAAAGCTAAGCTACTCCATCACTTGGTATCGGCCTTTAGAGCTATTAAACCTTCTACTATGGATTACATGTGGTGGAAGAAGCATGACTAGGAGCTTCAGATGAACTGGTTTATTGAATGTGTGTATCATAATGTACTGTAACTAAGCATCTTGTATTGTACTTTAGAGAAAAGTACCCAAGAAAGTCCAAGCAGTCTCGCAGTGATCAACTTTACTAAACTACTTAATTTAAGAACTATGAAATAGCTTTCAGCATTTATGAATATATCCGGTATTTTCCGACACGCGACAGAGGTGCTTTTTATGTGAAACAGATATCAACACTGATCTTAGGAGGACTTAAAATGTACTCTTATTATACGGCGTATTTAATTGGTGCTCGCGACCAAAGCTGTGAAGACAAAATCTTATTAGCCCACAGTTTCATATGTGTGGTTTCTCCACCTCTCTATCGCTCTCCCTCTCACGCACACGTGCACACGCATTGTGTGAAGTGACTATTCCATTTAGAGAACTGTCAGAACATACCCCGTGAGCACATCAGCCTCTTCCTATCCTCTGTCAGCTCCAGCCGAGGCTGTGTGGGGGTATGTCAGAAATGTGCAGGGATAGATAAAACCCGTTGAGCCAAACAGCTTTGTTTCATTCAGTCCCTCTCTCTCTTCCTCCCTCCTTTTTTTCCTCCCTCTCCCTCTCCCCATCCCTCCTTGCCTTGCATAGGCTGTGAATACCCTGCATCTGAGAAATCAGACCAGACTGACTCACAGGGCTCTGTGAGCCAGCGCCACCGAGGCTGCCAAAGCATGCTGGTGCCAAGCTGTCCCACCATGCACAGAGCCAGACCCACGCTGCTGCTGCCGCTGCTGCTTGTCCTGGGTCTGTTTCTCCACCTCGCCGACGCTCAAAGTAAGTGGACCGTTGGCTTTCACGTGGGCCTCAAGTGTTGTGTCCTGCTGGGTTGGGGGGAGGGCGGGGTTGCAAGGGTGGGACTGGTCCTTTTTTTTTTTTTTCTTTTTTTTTTTTTCATTGAACATCATCAGACACATCAATACTTCATGTAAACACACATGCAACTTAAATACTTAATGAATGCATGGAGCACACACTGATCTGTGCTATGATGAGACTTTCATTCACCGGGGAGATATTGCCACTGCCAGTTTGAGATTGCTTTTTCGGTGCTTGTGCACATACATTTGGGTACTTTGCTGACTACCAACCCACAAACTGTGAAATAAGACAGCTCAGTTAGTTTAGATTTGTGTGCTGTCAAGATCACAAATCATGTGATTCAATAAGCCATTCAGATTTGTCACTGGGGGAGTCTCGGCACCAGAAATTCAGTAGCTGATACCACTACCAGTGAAATTCCATCATTCTCGATATCCAATTCAATACCGTGGCAAAAAAAACTAAAACAAAACAATACATTTCATGTACTTTCACATATACTCCTTACTCACCCGTTGCATACTCTTTTCATGTATTAATTAATTCCTGATGGTTTGCTTCAAAAACAATCATTTGTTTGTAATTTAAACACATCCTAATAGCGTCATAATTTACCTTCCTCAACACTCACTTCTACTGAATAGAGCAAGAATGCATCATGATGTAATGCAATGCAACCGTTAATGTTAGCTTTTAGCTCCATTATTTAGCCAAGCATGACTGTGCTGCCGACTGGCTGCTATCAGCTAATGTTACAAGTTCTCCTTCTGCCAATTTCATCATAGATTAGTTCAGATGTACTATTATCAGAGACACTGTCTATGGTCCCCGGGACGAAGGATGCCGTTAGTCTCAAGCCTTGATCCCCAGTAGCTGCGTTGCTGTAGAAAAACGAGCACCGTCACATTTTCTGAATTTTAGCATTGACTTGGTACCAAAGTATCAGTTCTCCTGACATCCCGATCGGGTTCCCCTTGCTTTGTCACATACAGGCTTATTACAAAGAAACACCCCCATCTGAGTACCTCCACACACGGCTTGAGAAGTTTGCAAAGATGCACCGTATTTTTCCTGTGAACCAATCACAGCAGACTGGGCGTTATTGGGAGGTGAGCTTAAAGAGACAGGCGCTAAAGAGTGACTACAGGTATATTCAGACGGACAGTATTAGCACGTAAACACGATCCTGTAGAAACCCAAAATAAAAGTATGATCCGACTCTAGCATGGGTATTGGCAAGTAGTAATGATAGCATTACTAGCATGTGAGCTCACACACACAGACACACACACACACACACACACACACCTGGAGACAATGATCCATCTCTTCATCTCATCAGACAATCAAAATGTGTTCAAGTGCCTATTTTCCCACTACATTTTTCCGTCGCAAAAAGCATCATGTGAACCAGAAATGCTAAGGCCTCAGCCAAAAATCTCATCATGAGAAGTCATTGGAATTGAGTTACTTGACATCAGACACCTGTCCATTGATGTGTGACAACAGTTTTCAAACCTCATTGAGCTCTGGTCCTGCACCTCAGCCCCCCCCCCCCTCTCCCGCCCACTCTTTTTTTTTACACTAAGATCCATGAATCATTAGCTTCTGGAGTCACAGAGGGATGAATAAAAGTTTTATTGCTCCCTTTGCACCGACTGAAATCCCCTCAGTTCAGCTGAATATCTCTGACTGAAGGGATCATTCACCCAAGGTCATATACAAAAGAGCCACGCAAAGTGAAATTGATGGGAGAGATTCACAACTTTGTGCTTGAGAAATGTTCCCCGCAATCTGCTCAAATGTGTTTTATTTTTCTTCTCTGCCTCCCGCCACATATGTCTCACAGCGGGGAAGAGGCAAGCGGAGAAACGTAGTCGCCGTTTATCCCCCGTTTTATGTGCAGCTCCAGGATTTATTGACACAATTTAATTACGGGACCTTCCCAAAACGGCATTAACAGTCGATAAACGTTACCATTGAGGGGGCTCTTTAGTAGTTATCTTTTCAGAAACTCCCATCTTCCACACACTAGTGTGAATTTACATAACAGCATTTGATGGGAAAAAAACACCACTGCCAAAACCTTCCCTCAGACAACTGCCTCGGCAAAACTTCCACTCTCGCGTGTCCAGACATTCAGTCACATTTGAGCACACATGCAACAGAGACCTGCACAAGTGTAGTCAGCAGCCCCCAAATCATGACGCCTCTGTGCTCACCACCCCCTTCCTCCCCCCAAAAAAAATCTCCTTCCTTATAGCTGTCTGGCTGTGAACAGCTGCTGCTACCTCATACCCTACTTAGACAGCTGTGCTGGGTCATCATTTCAAAGCCAAAACAAACGCATCATGAGGTAGCCACAGTGGCTGTCTGTTAACGACTGAAGGGGTGTATGGAAGGTCACCGGGGGTGTCCTCACTACATCCAAGGTAAGAGAGCAGGAGTGTGTTCAGGCAGTACATTTTAGCCCTGGGATTTATGTTTGCTCCTTTCTGTTCTCCCACATGCATGTGTTTGTTCCTCCCCTTCCCAACTCCCTTCTATTGTTTTTCCTCCTAATCGCTCTCTTGCCAATTTTCTCCTCATTTCTTATTTTTTTATTTTTTCCTTTCTAATGTGTTTCCGCCTGCGTCTTTGTCTTCCCCCCACCTTCTCCCCTCGCTGTTTGGACGCAGTGCAATAGCCCCTTCCAGCGACTGAGCAGCTCCTTAATTTCCTCTACTGTGCCGCTGCATACGCAGCCCAGACACACTCTGGGGCTCTCTTTCCAATCTGTGGTGTGCGCTGAGGACAAAGAGACCACCACTCGGTTTAGTCTGCTCCAGACGGACCCAGAGAACCAAAAGTCGGGCTGCATTTAAAGGGAAAGCTGCCCTCTGTTGGTGCTCTGGATTGATTTGGGTTTGAGCTAGCCTCCGGCTGTGGACATGGTGGAGGATATGAGACAAGCGAGAGCAGAAAATGGCTGAGTAGGCCTGCTCAACAGATGGCACGATCCTCGGAGCCAGTCCTACTCACCACCCCACACAGTGGACACTGCAGCCCCCTCTCAAGAAAAACGCCAATCAGGCCCAGAACAAACACGCATTGCTGTTCATGGAAGCTCTAGCAAAGATTCTCTTTGTGCAAATGTTCCCAGTGTAGTCCAGGATATAGCTGGGATCTGAAATGATCTGTAGCGATAGAGGGTTGTGTAGCTATGCTTCTATGTTGGTTTGTTTTCCCACTGCCATTTTTTTTTCTTTTTGTCTTTGGCCTTCTCTCTCCCTCTCGTTTTCTCCTTCACCATGTCCCCCTCGCTCTTCAAATGTGCACCAATTAATTTGTGTGGCAAATTGGGCTTGGCAATAGCTTGAATGAAGGGCATAATTGTCCCTGGTGAGCCAAGGGGACAGATCGCGAGAGACGAAGAGCAGGGAGGCAACAAACAATTCCTCTGTGTCTTTTGCTGAACGGTAATGCAAAAAAAAAAAGGAAGCGTCCGAGGATGAGAAGAGAGCTGGGAGTATTGAACATCTCCACCTGGGCGGGGATGAGGCAGGCTATAACTTTGATGTGGGCTACCGTACTAAATAACTTGGCCGTTAAATAACTGGATAGAGTGTTTCATGAGTCGGACAGTGAAATGAGGAAGGAAATAGCCGAGTGTTAAATGTTAGTGTCTAGAAAGTTTCCCCCAGGTATCATTTTGTGATTGAGCTACAGTATGCAATACATCGACCAAGACGGCTTGAGACTACTTTACCATTTTTTATTTTCTCTCAATGAACAAATTCATATCAAAAATACAGTTTTATAAATGTATGTATTGATTAGATACATCTGCTGTGTAAATTGGCTTGCAAACTCCCATGCACTTACCGCCCCATGCTGTGCTGGACCATGTCAGACCCTGGGCCTAATGGTGTTTTAATTGATTCCTCTCCTTGCTAGTGGATGGCATGGTGAGCTTCAGCAAGCCAGCATGCTTCTCTTTAACACGTCAAATGAGTATCGACATGCCCCTCCAGCCTCTGTAAACATTAAGATGTTAACACCCAAAGCACTGCACGCACACACACACACACACACACACACACACACACACACACACACACACACTCGCTCGCAACACCCACCGGCATCAAATGTATGCGAGAATCCTTTTGAGCCAGCAATCAAAGGTGAACCACATGGGAGGAAAAACTGCAAATTGTCTATTGATGCGGCACTTCTTTTGAGCCACTGCAGTGTGAGAAAAGCAGGATAGGGCAGGATGGGGGCAAACTTAGTCACATTTAAACGCGACGACGGTCACGTTTGAATGTGTGTTAAATAATCAGAGGAGAGGAGTCGCTCTCTCCAGTTACACGTGAATTACTCGCGCTGTTTTTTTGTGACAGGAGTCGGTTCTCCATATGTTCACTATAAAGGCGCAAGTTACACATTTATGATCGAAGAGCGTCTACCGCTCTATGAGGAGTAATTTGTTTAACAGTACGGCAGTAACAATCCAGCAGCATCTGCCCGTGTTGAAGTCAGTTCTAGTATATTTTGTGGGTGGAATGCAGATTATCATAACGATGTGTTGTAGCGGTGTTTGTATATCCGTATATCAGAGAGATGCATGTCGGGATGGACAAGAATAACTAAGCATGCATGCGCACGCGCAAACACACACAAATGAACAGACACACATTAATAGAAAGGGAGTAGTCCCATTTAAATGCATGTGCACACAAACACATGCACACACCCCTAAACAGGATCACCTTGTAGCAAGTCCGAAAGCTAATGATACTCTATTCCCCAGATGACATCAGGCTGTAATATGTATGCTTTATGCATGCCTGGCCTAATATGAATTATTGTAAAATAGTGTTGTATTTGCATATGAGCTTCCGGGCTGTACTGAAATTAGCATTTTTACAACAGCTCAAATTAAATCCCTCTGCTTAATTTGCCTGCATGCTAATTTGATTTAAATTGAGTCTATTCCATTCCCTTTTTCTCTCGTACCCACACAGCACTAACATACAAACCACGCACACACTAATCCAAGCACACACACACACACATGAATGCACAGTATGTACTCTTAAGAGCTGCAGCCTACATTTACCCCCTCCCTCCACACACACACACACACACACACACACACACACACACACACACACACACACACACACACACACACACACACACACACACACACACACACACACACACTCTGGCACACATTGAATTAGACACACAAATAAACACACACATCTTACATGTTTGTGTATACACATCAAATGAGATTAAAGCAAGAGCAGAACTGAACTCGTAGCGGTTTTGATCCAACTTGAAATCACTGTAATTCCCCCCCGTCTACCACCTCGTTCATCATTCTGCCGGACACCGCTCAAGTGGAAATCTCATTGTTGGCTCCACTCGTTCATTTCAGAACCGGCTTAGTACAGTACGTCTTGAGAAACAGCGTCGATATCTAGAAGAGAGCGTAGCGTGCGCATCATGTTCGCACTTCAAATGAAAGTCGTGAAAACACCTTCACTTAAGATTGCCAGCACTTAATTGCCGTCTAGTTGTTAGGATGCAGACCTTGTGACAAGACTGTGAATCTGAGATAAAACAATGTTATCAGTTCCCTGCAAGATGCGTCTTGCTCGCAGGTTGAAGTAATGAGTAAGAAGTCATTATCGTTTTCTGTAGCTGAAAATGCCTGTACCAAGTCCTTGTCAACAATATGCTGTGCAATTATGTTTAAAGGTTGTATCAGGCCCATTATTAACTCCATGAAAGCCGGAATTTTTCTGGCAACTACACCCAAGTGTATTATTTCAGGCCATTAGCCTCATCTATGGATTGCAGTCATTTTTCCTCGCGCTTAGACCACAGAATCACACAAAGGCCGAGCAATTTTCCCCACACTCATGACCCTCCCACTCTTAAGAAAAGCACATAATCACATACATGCGGAGATGCTGTACAGGCCCAGATGCAGGTAATTAAAGGCTAGTCCGTCCCCCCCCCCCGCCCTCCAGCCACGCTATATCTAAGTGCACTTATGCCTGTGAGACACATTGACTTGAAAATGGTGGGGCAATTTAACCATGCTGTTCCATTCATGTCTCAGAGTGGGAATATTGACAGAACAAAAGCACCATAATCTAAATTGTAAATCAATTGGAGTGGCAATCAACAAACTCCCACAATCCCCTTCTCTAAATCCATATATTTGAATACCTTGACATCAAATGACTGGCTCTATCATACTGTAGAATTGTATGGATTTCAGTCAGCCGAGCACCTCTTTATCTTACCTTTGAGCTTTTAAGGTACCAAAAAAACAATGGCGGACCATGCTAATGCAGTGCACAAGACTGGGCCTCTATACTTACACAGTCTTTCCCTCTAACACGCACACTCTCACACAAAGGGTACCTTGTAGCATGCCTTTGAAGCCGGGATCAGCCGGTGAGCCGAGCACAATGCCAGCTGTTTTGCATCTGCTCGGCTTACACTTGGCATGATCCAGGCCTTGCTGGCATATGTACTAAATCTGATCACCCTTCATACGCTATGCCAGTGAACTGTATAACAATGCAGGTGTTTCGTGACATTGCCCCAGTGACAGTGCAATTAATAGATGGATGCTGTAGCTGCAGTAATGGGATTACTGGACCAGTCAAGTCTGAAATACATCAGCGTTGCCTGCACAGATGATGTTTTACCGCAGTGTGCAGTCTGAACAGTGGAGAGCTGCTCAGAGTACATATCATCTGCACAGCCACTATTCTAGGACAGGGAATTCATACTAAAATGTGGACTTGATTGTTCATGCTAACGCAACGTTCAAGTTCAAACCTTTTAAATACAAAATACAAGTCAGAATGGTGCAGTGTATATGGATAACGTCCATTATGATTGAGATCAAAATATTCTGTAAGTGGTGAGGATTGTTTGACGACCTTATTCGCAGTAGTAGTGGCTAATTTAACTACCGACTCTGGGTGGAGTCATTAAGCACTTTCTACATAGGTATCCCAGAATAAATGGTTATTTAATGCAGGTTTGGCTAAAGCATGACCTCACCTGCTATAGCGTTACTGCTTATTTACTTGATTTGTAAAGCTGACCAATGATTACAAATGCCCCGATTATTAACACTGTGTGGCTTTAAAACGTATAGCTTCAGCATGTGGCTTTAAAACGTATAGCTTCAGCATGTGGCATTCACTAGGAATCAAAGAACCAGTCTGTATGTTGCATACCATAACCAACACACGTCAACTTTAAACTATAGGGAGCCAAGAGCTCAATGTGCATGCAGGATGCCAGTAATTATTTGTCATTGGATTAATAAATTATTCACTAAAATAGTGTGAAAGAGCCATCTGGATATTCCTGAATTCTTCTCTCTGTTTTACGGTGCAGAATTCATGCATCTGTGAATGTGGCCATGCATGTGAGCTTGTGTGGGTAACACCTGGCTCTAGGCTGGAGCTTTGGTCTCACTCCAGGGGTCCTACGAGTGCGACACATTGCACTGATCTCAGCGTAGCACATTTGTGTGGCTGTGGGGTTTGTTGCGATTCGGCGGTGGGGTTAATGGTCTAAACCATTCATCTCCATGGAGCGCCTCTAGGCGATCTCTCAGTTGCTGCTAGAAAGCTTACATTCCCACCTTACCTACAGCACTCTCCAATGCTTGACGCCGATTGGGAATCTTTACGCCCTAAGCTCCTCTTGTCACAGTTGATTTACATTCAGAGGAGTGATGGAGTGAGTGCTCAAAGTCCGTCTTTGAAGAGTCGTCTTTCTCACCTGATATTCTCACACAAACTGCATCAGTCACTAGTTTTTCTGTAACTCCGCCCTGCCATTTGTCTGCTTGCTCACTCATTAGCTCACTCTCTCGCACACTTATTCACACACTCCCCGACTTGCTCCCTCTTTGGCTTCTCCGCACTACCAAGTGAGTCATGCCATTCGTGGAGCTGAGATTTATTGTGACACACAGCTTTAGTGTGGTTTATTAGTTATGGCAAATGAGAGTGAAAGCCTCCATTGAGAGGCGAAAATGCTCTCACGCCACAGCCAGACCCATAGGCTTTTCCAGTTGAAACTGAGCCAAGCTCTTGTTTCTAATGGCACGGCGCTCTAAGTGCCCATCCCATCACGCCGCAGAACACGGAATATGCATTCTCACACACACACACACACACACACACACACACACACACACACACACACACGATTACCAAAGGGTCCCTGGACATTTATGAGGCGTTTATACAGCATCCATCATAACATCCATGAACAGTCTGTTTCCCCTCAGCTTTAAAACTCCCTTGGTGCCGTCTTTTATGCCATTCATCATTCTCTCATCAACTAATTAATTACCACAATCCCCTTCGTCACTTGAGTCATGATGAAGGATATATCTAGTTAAGTGAAGATAATGAATGTAAAACAGAGAGGGACAATGGAATCCGGAGTGGTCATTGGCTTCGAAAAGAAAGGACCTCATCTGGTTTTCCTCCTCCCCTAAGAATCTTTCGGACAAACACATATGCTGACATATTTCATCACAGACTTTTAGTCCTCTCAAGCTCGATCTCACTCAATCTTTACGCAGTCATTAATCCACTCATGTACCCACTTTTAGCTCTCCCTCAGTCTGATAGTTAGCACCAGAGAGCAGGTATCGGGGAAGAGGGGAGAAGAGGGGAGAAGACCCAATGATGTCAGGATTTATGCCAACATGGATTTATTGAAGTACACCTTCCAAATAAGATTCCCCCGCTGTCATACTGGTGCCCCTCGGAGTGAGGAAAAAACAAATAACGATCAGACAGCCTCGAAGAGATTCCCCTTCACTTGCTCAATGAAGGGCTGCCTGGGTAAGATTTCACACCGCATGAGCTGCTGCCTCTCATTACATGGCACAATTTAATTGCCTGTGCTTTCCCCCCGTTGTGATTGTTCAAGGAGAGTTGTCCATGGAAAGGATAAACTGTAGTTTCACCATTAAGTCCCACAGGGACAACCTTATTCGTGTCTTTGGCACAATTATGCCAACTCCAATGGGAGGAGAACGGGAACGCCCAGGAGACATTAGTCAGGTAGCAGGTAGCAACGTCCCTCTGAAAGGCCTGGTTAAACATGATGAGAAGAGATGCATGTTGCTTTCTAACCTCAATCTCAAGCAACACATTTGCCTTGAAACACACAAAGAACAACAGGATGAAAATAAGTTAAGGCAATTCTGGTTATGCAAGTACACCCATTTTGTTGTTCCCACACTCCCACACATACAGTATGTGATATGCATATGCTAGCAGCTATGCACAGTTGTACACATATTCACAGTCTGCGCAGTATGCGTGTATAAAAATAGTCCTGTGTTCTCACACATACTGGACACCTAATGGAAGCAAGAGATGGACAATATGGCTTATCTGTAATAATATGCTTTCATTCTCCATTACTGCCAAAGAGCACCACTGATCAGATGGTCTGCAAAAATCCACTTTGACCTATGCTAAAAATAACCATATTCTGTGATGTCTGCCGCAGCAATGTGCTGTATGCACAGTGTACACACAAAATATTTGTTTCTAGAGAAGGCAGTCTCAATACTTGGAAAGACAACTTCAAAATAAAATAAATGAAATACAAATAAAACGTACGTAAGAGGAACGGGTCAGAGCGGAGAACTGCCACAGACATGGAATCTCAAAATGCCATGGGATGCAGAGACGAGGAGCAGATAGAGAAGAAAGAGCTCAGATGGAGATTAACTGAAAGAATGGATGGATTGACTTTCAAAGGCATTCTAACCAGATGAGGCGATAGAAATGAGGGAAAGACAAAGATAATATGAGTTACAGCGACTTCTTTTATGTTTCTTCACTGCTGAATCACAGCTCTTCTTCTTTTTGCAAAGCTTAAAGATAATTTCCAAAAAGTAATCCTGGAGCCCACAACTTTAATCCTACAGATATGATAAGGTTCCTGACGTCTAATGAAATCATCCCAACCGTTCTTCTAAGGATCAGAACTTCGATAATGAAAGTCAACGGTATACAGATTAAAGACATTGGATTTGGGATAGAATATCACCATTTTGATCTCACTTCAAGTGTATTGTGACACACAATGAAATAAATCAACTTTTGTCTCCAAAGTATTCATTAAGTTCAACTTCAACCAACTTCTATCAAAGCTGGGAGTCAACACTGAGAGGCTACATGAATCATTGTTGTTTTTATCGGTGTGCACAAAGGGAAGCAGTCTGGCTTGTGATATGATAGCAAATGCAAACCCAGGCATTATAGGGAAAAATAAAAGAATAATGCAGCTTTATAATGTGTGCTGGGTAAGAAAAAGTGAGCTGAAAAGGCAATCTCGTGTTAAAATCATATTCCATTGCAACAGACCGTCAGGCAATACGCGATGAAAATCACCCAGGTCCAGGCAACTTAGCAGTAATCAATTGGTTGCATAATAACTAAAGCGATTCAGGGATGGAGACGGGAGTCGCAATAATAGCAAACAAATAAGCAAAGCAGAACCATGAGAGGGTTTTCTTATCTCAAGATCCCATGGAAGACGGCCACTTTCGTCTGGCCATGCTTCATTGTGTGGCCTCTTTGAAATGCACAATGGGCCCGTTACGCGGCGCTCATTTTGTTTCATCCCTCGCACAAAAGCTAGACTGACGATATATGAGATAGTTTGTTTCAGGTACAATGAGAGTAATTATGTAGACTGCATTGAGAAAGCAGTGATAGAATATCACAGTTAATAAGAGCTACACACATATCTGCGTCTTCAGTGCATCATGCTGCGATATATCTTCATATATCTCAAGGTTGCTTTTGGTTTCAGAGAAAAACATCTGGGTCAAAGTGGCCACAGAGCAGCACGACAACTTGTAGACCACCCAAAGCACTCCTGCGCTCCCCAGAACATGATGCAGCAGCAGCAGCAGGGGACGGGGGACCTTTTTCAGCTTGGCCATACCTAGTTGTTATTTCCCCCCTAACATATTCAGGTACAGTAGAGCCTGTGTCCATTACTGGAGGAGGCTGTGTGCTTTCGGTCATGCGGCTCCTGTTTACTGCAGCCCTGCTGCCCTTACACGGGGATTCTTAAAAAGGCAGATCTATGCACCCGGTCACTGCTCTACATCTGTACAAGATCTGGATATATCGACGAGGTTATAATTAAATTGTCCACCCCAGCTTGATATGGATTAATAATTGCCCACTAATGCCCTCCTGACATTTTGCTGTATTGACTCGATACTGTTTGCAGCAGTGCGCCGATAATTATGACGCTTGGCATTCTTCATTGTGTCCCTAATGAGACCAATCAAAGTTGGCTCCACTTTTGGCTAAGAATTAGAAAGGAGTGAGAAGAAAGGATAGATTTTCTCAGAGGACCCATTAATCAATGATTTGGACCTTATCACAGAGATATTTCCTTGTCTTACAGGAGCATTTATTTTCTTACATTCATCATTTCTTGATGTGTAATTAGTGCCATGTCAGGATAAGGACAAACTGTCATACTATTTGGGGCCAAATCACGAAAAGAGGACATTTTTGGACGAACAACACCACCACTAGGAGAACTATAAATACTGAGATGAGAAGGTGGTATGGGCATCGAGCCACATCACTGCTTCGACTTCCTCACTGCCATCTGTGAGTGTTCCTCCTCTGGCGCGCTCACAAAGTCCGTTTTTTTCCCCCTCTCCTTTGTCCCCGTTTGCTAGGTTTAATTAGGTTATTTACTTGAGCCTCACCTCCCAGTGTTTTCATCATAGTGGGCATTGCAGATAGGGCTTCACACAGGGCAGGGCCAGATAAAAAGTTAGGACAAAAGATGATAAATGTCGCGAGAGGAGACCGGAATGCAATCTGGCCGCCACGATGCAGAGATGCTCTAATGGCTTCCCAGCAAGGAAGGGGGAAGGCACTGTCGAGATGGCAACATGATAGATGGTGCCGGGACGGCCGTAAGGACTGTGAGGCAAGACGAAGAAAAAGAAAAGTCATGGAAGGAGGAAAAAACGAAGATGACCACAAAATGGAATCTAATTAATCTGGACTTGGTTCCCCCTTCTGACAAATACAGTGAAGAAGAAGAAGAAGGGGAAGGGAAATTGTTTTTAGGGACACGTCCCCCCCCCCCCTCCCCCTCCCCCTCCACACCATTGCACTTTCCTCCCAGGTTGAAAAGGCAAAGGGACGTGTGGGCTCTGACAGTGCTCCTGCACCTGTGGAGTGATTAATGACAGCGGCCTGGCCTTACATGAAGCAGAGTGAAAATAAGCACACCAAGGAGAACCCTGCTATCAACATAATTCTTCTGCTATTTGCCGCTACATTACACAAATAGAGGTTTTTAGAGTCCCTTTAAGTTAAATTGTTGTGGACCTTTTTTTTTGTTTTCACTAATGCTCATTTTTCAGTAAAATATTAAATTCCCAAAGGGTTTCTAAATGGTAAAATAGCATTATCA